>NC_134362.1:197407487-197727487 GCF_048569485.1 Anomaloglossus baeobatrachus | reverse complement strand
TTGGTGAACTGGATGCGGACACAAAGACGGTAAAGTGATATCTTGATTGAGATGAAAGGAAGATACCACCTTGGGAAGAAATTCTGGAATTGGACGCAGAACTACCTTGTCCTGGTGAAACACCAGGAATGGAGATCTGCATGATAACGCCGCCAGCTCGGACACTCTCCGAAGAGACGTGACCGCCACTAGAAAGGCCACTTTCTGTGAAAGACGAGAAAGGGAAACCTCCTTCATAGGCTCGAAAGGCGGCTTTTGGAGAGCAATTAGAACCTTGTTCAGGTCCCAGGGCTCCAACGGCCGCTTGTAAGGGGGGACGATATGACAAACCCCTTGCAGGAACGTGCGTACCTGAGGAAGTCGCGCCAGGCGTTTCTGAAAAAATACGGATAGCGCGGAGACTTGACCCTTAAGGGAGCCAAGCGACAAACCTTTTTCCAACCCAGACTGCAGGAAGGAAAGAAAAGTAGGCAATGCAAAAGGCCAGGGAGAAACTCCCTGAGCAGAGCACCAAGATAGGAATATCCTCCACGTCCTGTGGTAGATCTTGGCGGAGGATGGCTTCCTAGCCTGTCTCATGGTGGCAACCACTTCATGAGATAAACCTGAGGCCGCTAGGATCCAGGACTCAATGGCCACACAGTCAGGTTCAGGGCCACAGAATTCAGATGGAAAAACGGCCCCTTGAGACAGCAAGTCTGGACGGTCTGGTAGTGCCCACGGATGGCCTACCGTGAGGTGCCACAGATCCGGGTACCACGACCTCCTTGGCCAGTCTGGAGCGACGAGAATGGCGCGGCGGCAGTCGGACCTGATTTTGCGGAGCACTCTGGGCAACAATGCCAGAGGTGGGAACACATACGGTAGCCGGAACTGCGACCAATCTTGAACTAAGGCGTCTGCCGCCAGAGCTCGGTGATCGTGAGACCGTGCCATGAAAACCGGGACCTTGTTGTTGTGCCGTGACGCCATCAGGTCGACGTCCGGCATCCCCCAGCGGCGACAGATCTCCTGAAACACGTCCGGGTGAAGAGACCATTCCCCTGCGTCCATGCCCTGGCGACTGAGAAAGTCTGCTTCCCAGTTTTCTACGCCTGGGATGTGAACTGCGGATATGGTGGATGCCGTGTCTTCCACCCACGTCAGAATCCGCCGGACTTCCTGGAAGGCTTGCCGACTGCGTGTTCCCCCTTGGTGGTTGATGTATGCCACCGCTGTGGAGTTGTCCGACTGAATTCGGATCTGCTTGCCTTCCAGCCACTGTTGGAAGGCTTGTAGGGCAAGATAGACTGCTCTGATCTCCAGAACATTGATCTGAAGGGTGGACTCTTTCCGAGTCCACGTACCTTGAGCCCTGTGGTGGAGAAACACTGCTCCCCACCCTGATAGACTCGCATCTGTCGTGACCACCGCCCAGGATGGGGGTAGGAACGACTTTCCTTTTGACAATGAGGTGGGAAGAAGCCACCACCGGAGAGATTCCTTGGCTGCCTGAGAGAGGGAGACCTCCCTGTCGAGGGACGTCGACTTCCCGTCCCATTGGCGGAGAATGTCCCATTGTAGTGGACGCAGATGAAACTGCGCAAAAGGAACTGCTTCCATTGCTGCTACCATCTTCCCTAGGAAGTGCATGAGGCGCCTCAAGGGGTGCGACTGGCCCTGAAGGAGAGATTGCACCCCTATCTGTAGCGAGCACTGTTTGTCCAGTGGAAGTTTCACTATCGCTGAGAGAGTATGAAACTCCATGCCAAGATATGTTAGTGATTGGGTCGGGGTTAGATTTGACTTTGAAAAGTTGATAATCCACCCGAAACTCTGGAGAGTCTTCAGTGCCACGTTCAGGCTGTGTTGGCATGCCTCTTGAGAGGGTGCCTTGATAAGTAGATCGTCCAAATACGGGATCACGGAGTGACCTTGCGAGTGCAGGACTGCTACTACTGCTGCCATGACCTTGGTGAAGACCCGAGGGGCTGTCGCCAGCCCGAAAGGTAGAGCTACGAACTGCAGGTGTTCGCTTCCTATAACGAAGCGTAGAAAACGCTGATGCTCTGGCGCAATTGGCACGTGGAGATAAGCATCCTTGATGTCTATTGATGCTAGGAAATCTCCTTGAGACATTGAGGCGATAACGGAGCGGAGAGATTCCATCCGGAACCTCCTGGTTTTTACGTGTTTGTTGAGCAGCTTTAGATCCAGGACAGGACGGAACGACCAGTCTTTCTTTGGCACCACAAACAAATTGGAGTAAAAACCGTGACCTTGTTCCTGAAGAGGAACAGAAGTCACCACTCCTTCCGCCTTTAGAGCGGACACCGCTTGTAGCAGAGCATCGGCTCGGTCGGGCGGTGGGGAAGTTCTGAAGAAGCGAGTTGGAGGACGAGAGCTGAACTCTATCCTGTACCCGTGAGACAGAATGTCTCTCACCCAACGGTCTTTGACCTGTGACAGCCAAATGTCGCCAAAGCGGGAGAGCCTGCCACCGACCAAGGATGCGGAGAGAGGAGGCTGAGAGTCATGAGGAAGCCGTCTTGGTAACGGTTCTTCCTGCTGGCTTTTTTGGGCGTGATTGAGTCCGCCAAGAATCTGAGCCCCTCTGATCCTTTTGAGTCCTTTTGGACGAGTAGAATTGGGACCTGCCTGAGCCTCGAAAGGACTGAAAACCAGACTGTCCCCTCCTCTGTTGGGATTTGTTTTGTCTGGGCTGAGGTAAGGATGAATCCTTACCCTTGGAGTGTTTAATGATTTCATCCAAACGCTCACCAAACAATCGGTCACGAGAAAAAGGCAAACTGGTTAAGCACTTCTTGGAAGAAGAATCTGCCTTCCATTCTCTCAACCACAGGGCTCTGCGTAAAACCACAGAGTTGGCTGACGCCACCGCCGTACGGCTCGTAGAGTCTAGGACAGCATTAATCGCGTAAGACGCGAATGCAGACATTTGAGAGGTCAAGGGTGCCACCTGCGGAGCAGATGTACGTGTGACCGTGTCGACCTGTGTAAGGCCAGCTGAAATAGCTTGGAGTGCCCATACGGCTGCGAATGCTGGCGCCAACGACGCTCCAATCGCTTCATAGATGGATTTTAACCAGAGCTCCATCTGTCTGTCAGTGGCATCTTTAAGTGCCGCCCCATCTTCCACTGCAACTAGAGATCTGGCTGCAAGCCTGGAGATTGGAGGGTCCACCTTGGGACACTGTGTCCAGCCCTTGACCACGTCAGGGGGAAAAGGATAGCGTGTATCTTTAAGCCGTTTGGAGAAACGCTTATCTGGATAAGCGTGGTGTTTCTGGATTGCGTCTCTAAAGTCAGAGTGGTCCAGAAAAGTGCTTAATTTACGCTTGGGATACCTGAAATGTAATTTCTCCTGCTGTGAAGCTGCCTCCTCCGCAAGAGGAGCTGGTGGAGAAATATCTAACATCTTATTGATGGACGCTATAAGATCATTCACTATGGCGTCACCATCCGGGGTATCTAGATTGAGAGCGGCCCCAGCATCAGACTCCTGATCAGTTACATCCGCCTCATCACACAGAGAGTCGTCCCGCTGGGACCCTGACCAGTGTGATGAAGTTGAGGGTCGCTCATAGCGAGCCCGCTTAGGTTGTCTGGGACTGTCGTCCGAGTCAGAGCCGTCACCCTGGGGTGCATGTGACACCCCCGGAGCTAGGAAGTGTTCCAGCTGAGGGGGACCAGGGGGCAATGAACCAACAGTGCCCATGGTCTGAGTTACTGGTCTAGACTGCAATGTTTCAAGAATTTTAGACATAGTCATAGACAATCTGTCAGCAAAAGCTGCAAACTCCGTCCCTGTCACCTGGACAGCATTCACAGGTGGTTCTCCCTGGGTCACCTCTAGCAGAGGCCCCGGCTGAGCAATTGCCACAGGGGCCGAGCACTGCACACAATGGGGGTCAGTGGAACCTGCCGGTAGAGTAGCCCCACATGCGGTACAAGCAGCATATAAAGTCCGTGCCTTGGCACTTTTGCTTTTTGCGGACGACATGCTGTTGTCTCCTTGAGAAATCTAAGGAGGGTATATAGCAGAAAATCACCAGCGACTGTACAGTGCAAAGTATTGCCAGCACAAAATACAAAGTACACTATGGCACAAGTGGGGGAGAGCCCTTGAGGGCTGCTTACCGCCCGCTGAAAAGCGGGTGTGAGGTCGTAGAATCCCTTGTCTGAGTCTCCCCGTCTCCCCTCTGCAGCTCAGCGTGCAGGCAGGAATGGCTGCCGGCGTCCTGTGAAGAGGGGCGGACCGTGGGCGTCACAAACAAAAGTGCGGGAAACTGCGTCCCACTGTGCCTAGTGTGAGGGCTGGAGTATGTAAAACAGACTCCAGCTCTTAGCGCTGCTGGTCTGTACAGCGTCCCGCCCTCCTCCTGACTGGCAGGTCTGGGGGCGGGAACGATACGAACTAGGCCGCAAAAGCCGGGGACTGTAGTAATCTAGCGCGGCCGTCATATATGCACGGCCAGCGCGGAAGTCCCCGGCGCACCACAAATCCCAGCCGCGACCCAGTAAAAACTGACCCCCGCGGCCGGATCGGCCGATCGTACTAAGTCACCTCACTCAGCAGAGCTGTAGTGAGTAACGGCACAAGCGCAGCAGCGCTGTTTACCCCGGCGCACTAACACACCCAGCAATGCTGCAGTGTGCGTGCGATAAGCACGGGGACACGGAGTACCTTGATGGAGCAGGGTCCTGTCCCTGAGGAAACTCCGCTCCGTATCCAGCAGATCCTCCAGGGGCTGTGGATGGAGCACGGCCTCAGTGCCCGGAGACCGGTAAAGTCCCACTTCACCCAGAGCCCTAATGGGGATGGGGAAGGAATCAGCATGTGGGCTCCAGCCTCTGTACCCGCAATGGGTACCTCAACCTTAACAAACACCGCCGACAGAAAGTGGGGTGAGAAGGGAGCATGCTGGGGGCCCCCGTATGGGCCCTCTTTTCTTCCATCCGACATAGTCAGCAGCTGCTGCTGACTAAACAGTGGAGCTATGCGTGGATGTCTGGCCTCCTTCGCACAAAGCATAAAACTGAGGAGCCCGTGATCCCACGGGGGGTGTATAGCCAGAAGGGGAGGGGCCTTACACTTTTAAGTGTAGTACTTTGTGTGGCCTCCGGAGGCAGTAGCTATACACCCAATTGTCTGGGTCTCCCAATTAGGAGCGACAAAGAAAGAGAATTTTGTTACTTACCGTAAATTCTTTTTCTTATAGTTCCGTATTGGGAGACCCAGACCATGGGTGTTTAGCTTCTGCCTCCGGAGGACACACAAAGTACTACACTAAAAAGTGTAGCTCCTCCCTCTGAGCTTATACACCCCCTGGTAGCCAGTCCTAGCCAGTTTAGTGCAAAAGCTGAAGGAGAATAGCCACCCACAAGTAGAACCGAGTAAGAACCGGAACAACCGGAGACTCTGTCCACGACAACAGCCGGTGATAACACACGGAACAAGAAAATTGCCAATAGGCAACAGGGAGGGTGCTGGGTCTCCCAATACGGAACTATAAGAAAAAGAATTTACGGTAAGTAACAAAATTCTCTTTTTCTTTATCGTTCCTTTGTGAGACTCAGACCATGGGACGTTCCAAAGCTGTCCCTGGGTGGGAATAAACAGAAAAAACTAAGAAGTAGGCGGAGCCTAACTTCACAAGTGGGCGACAGCCGCCTGAAGGATGCGTCTGCCCAAGCTCGCATCTGCCGAAGCATGAGCATGCACTTGGTAGTGCTTCGAAAAGGTATGCAGGCTAGTCCAAGTGGCAGCCTGACAGACTTGTTGAGCTGTAGCCTGGTGCCTAAAAAAGCCCAAGAGGCACCGACAGCTCTGGTTGAGTGTGCTTTGATCCCCAGCGGGGGAGGCACCTGAGTACTCTGGTAGGCGTCCGAAATGGTCGATGTAATCCAACGGGCCAAGGTCGGCTTAGAAGCAGAGACCCTTGCGCCGCCCTGTGGTTAGCACAAAAAGGGAGGTGCACCGCCTAAGCGCAGCGGTGCGAGACACATAGATCCGGAGAGCACGCACCAGATCTAGAGTATGCAGCGCTTTCTCAAAGCGATGAACAGGGGCCGGACAGAAGGAAGGCAAGGAAATATCCTGGTTAAGGTGGAAGGGAGAGACCACCTTAGGAAGAAAGTCCGGGGTCGGACGGAGAACTACCTTGTCTTGGTGAAAAACCAAAAAAGGTGACTCCGAGGACAGCGCAGCCAAATCAGAGACTCTCCTGAGATAAGTTATGGCAACTAGAAAGGCCACCTTTTGAGAAAGACGATACAAAGAAACCTCCCTAAGGGGCTCGAAAGGGGGTTTCTGCAATACCGTGAGGACCAAGTTAAGGTCCCAGGGATCCAAGGGCCGCCGATAAGGCGGAATGATGTGAGACGCACCTTGCATGAAGGTGCGCACCTGAGCCAGCTGGGCGATACGCCGCTGGAACAGCACTGATAGAGCTGAGACTTGTCCCTTGAGAGAGTTGAGGGACAGTCCTAGCTGCAGACCGGACTGTAAAAAAGACAGAAGGGTCGGCAACGAGAATGGCCAAGGAGAATGGCCGGAAGAGCGACACCAGGACAGGAAAATTTTCCAAGTCCTGTGATAGATCTTGACGGAGGAAGACTTACGGGCACGAGTCATAGTAGAGATGACTTCAGGAGGAATACCAGAAGCCGTCAAAATCCAGGACTCAAGAGCCACGCCGTCAATTTGAGTGCCGCAGAATTCGGGCGGAAAAACGGACCTTGCGAGAGCGGGTCTGGACGGTCCGGAAGATGCCACGGCATCTTCACGGACAGTTGGAGCAGGTCTGGATACCAAGCTCGCCTGGGCCAGTCCGGTGCAATGAGGATCTTGCGCAGGACTCTGGGGAAGAGAGCTAGAGGGGGAAACACGTAGGACAGACGAAACTGGGACCAGTCTTGAACCAGAGCGTCCGCGGCGAAGGCCTGAGGATTGTGGGAGCGAGCCACGTAAACCGGAACCTTGTTGTTGTGACGGGATGCCATTAGGTCCACGTCCGGAGTGCCCCACTTGCGGCAGATTGACTGAAACACTGCCGGGTGCAGGGACCACTCGCCACCGTCCACGGATTGACGGCTGAGATAATGTGCCTCCCAGTTTTCTACGCCAGGGATGTGGACTGCGGATATGGTGGACTTGGAGTCCTCCGCCCATTGAAGAATGCGTTGGACCTCCAACATTGCCAGGCGGCTGCGTGTCCCGCCTTGGTGATTGATGTAGGCAACCGCTGTCGCGTTGTCTGACTGGACTCGAATGTGCCTGAACGCCAACAGGTGGTGAAAGGCTAGGAGAGCTAGAAGCACAGCTCTGGTTTCCAGCACATTGATTGAAAGGGCTGACTCGGACGGAGTCCAAGTGCCCTGTGCTCTGTGGTGGAGATGTACCGCTCCCCAGCCGGATAGGCTGGCATCCGTGGTGAGAATCACCCAGGACGGAGTCAGGAAGGAGCGCCCTTGGGACAGGGAGAGGGGTCGAAGCCACCACTGAATAGAGCTCCTGGTCCGTGGCGACAGAGCCACTAACCTCTGTAAGGAGGAAGGCCACTTGTCCCAACAGCGGAGAATGTCCAGCTGCAGAGGACGCAGATGGAACTGGGCAAAGGGAACTGCCTCCATGGAGGCCACCATTTGACCCAGCACCTGCATCAGGCACCTGAGGGAATAACGGCGGGGCCTCAGGAGAGAGCGCACAGCTAGCCGGAGAGACTGCTGTTTGATTAAGGGCAACTTCACAAGTGCCGGCAAAGTCTCGAACTGCATCCCTAGGTATGTGAGACTCTGGGCCGGAGTCAGAGTGGATTTGGGAAGATTGACAATCCACCCGAATTGGGCTAGGGTGGCGAGAGTGAGCGAAACACTCCGCTGACAGTCTGCGCTGGATGGACCCTTGACCAGAAGGTTGTCCAGATAAGGAAGCACTGCTAACCCCTGGAGGTGCAGGACCGCAACCACTGCCACCATGACCTTGGTGAATACCCGAGGGGCCGTGGCCAACCCGAAGGGGAGAGCCACGAATTGGAAATGATCCTCTCCTATCGCAAAACGTAACCAACGCTGATGTGACACTGCGATTGGCACATGTAGATAGGCATCTCTTGATGTCGATGAACGCCAGGAAATCCCCTTGGGTCATAGAGGCAATGACTGATCGCAGAGACTCCATGCGAAAATGCCGCACCCGGACATGCTTGTTGAGAAGCTTGAGATCCAGGATGGGCCGGAAGGTACCGTCCTTTTTTGGAACTAGGAAGAGATTTGAGTAAAAACCTCTGAACCGTTCCTGAGCGGGAACTGGGACAATCACTCCGTTTGCCTGCAAGGACGCCACGGCCTGCGAGAAGGCGGCGGCCTTGGAGCAGGGGGGAGTTGAGAGAAAAAATCTGTTTGGCGGGCTGGAAGAGAATTCTATCCTGTAGCCGTGAGATATGATGTCTCTCACCCACTGATCGGAGACTTGCTTTAACCAAGCGTCGCCAAAGTGGGAGAGCTTGCCACCGACTAAGGACGTGGCTGGAGCGGGCCGAGAGTCATGAGAAAGCTGCCTTGGTGGCAGAACCTCCTGCGGTCTTCTGCGGACGCGCTTTTGGGCGCCAGTGGGATTTCTGATCCTTGGCTGAGTTAGCGGACGAGGCGGAAGGCTTAGAGGATGACCAGTTGGAGGAACGAAAGGAACGAAACCTCGATTGATTCCTACCCTGGGCGGGTTTCCTGGTCTTGGTTTGTGGCATGGAAGTACTCTTCCCGCCAGTAGCTTCTTTAATGATTTCATCCAGCTGTTGACCAAACAGCCGTGAACCAGCAAAAGGGAGCCCAGCAAGGTACTTCTTGGAAGAAGCATCTGCCTTCCACTCTCGAAGCCACAAAATCCTGCGGATAACAAGAGAATTAGCCGAAGCCACCGCAGTGCGGTGAGCAGCCTCTAGCATGGCAGACATGGCATAGGATGAAAAAGCTGAAGCCTGAGCAGTTAAGGTAACCATCTCAGGCATAGAGTCCCTGGTGAGGGAATGCATCTCCTCTAGAGAAGCAGAGATGGCTTTGAGAGCCCACACTGCTGCAAAAGTCGGGGAAAACGCGGCCCCCGCAGCTTCATACACGGATTTGGCCAGAAGGTCAATCTGACGGTCAGTGGAATCCTTAAGTGATGTGCCGTCAGCCACCGACACAACGGTCCGGGCTGATAGCCTAGACACCGGAGGGTCTACCTTTGGGGAGTGAGACCACTCCTTGACCACCTTAGGTGGAAATGGAAACCGGTCATCAGAACCATGCTTTGGAAAGCGTTTGTCAGGGCAGGCCCTGGGTTTGGTCACAGCGGTCTGAAAACTGGAGTGGTTAAAGAACACACTCTTCACTCTCTTAGGCGAGGTAAACTGATGTTTTTCTGCCAAAGAGGGTTGCTCCTCTGATACTGGCGGATTGAGATCCAGCACAGAATTAATAGAAGCAATCAAATCACTAAGGTCCGAGTCACCCTCAGAGAAATCGAAGGGATACATAGCCTCCGAGCCCCCAGTGAGGGCATCCTCCTCATCTTGAGAGTCAGCTCTTGAGACAGAGCCGTGGGATGGGGAGGGGGAGGAAACCCTGCGCCTTCTCTTAGAAGGACTGGGTCTGGGATCAGATGATGAATCCTCCGTGAGCTCCGATGGACGGAGGTCAGAGGACAGGAATCCTCTGTCAAGAGTATTAGAGGCACCCTGTGAGGGGGGCTGATGCATATTCATCAAAGTCCTGGACAAAAGTCCCATGGACTCAGCAAATGACTGGGATATGGACCTAGAAAAGGACTCTACCCAGGCCGGGGGTTCAGTCACAGGTGCAGCAGCAGCCTGAGAGACCACTGGGGGTGAGACTCCAGGCTGTGGCACCGCCAAGTTAGAGCAGACATCACAATGTGGATAGGTGCTCGGCTCAGGCAGCAGGAGCTTACATGCAGTACATGCAGAATAAAGCTTTGGAGCCTTGCTCCTTGTGTGAGACATGCTGCTGGAGTGGGGGCTTTACAGAGAATGAACCCCAGGAGAATATACAGAGGTCCACAAACGGAGACCGGCTGTGGCTTACCAGACCGCTGAGCGCAGTGTTGTGTGCCCTCCAGATCCCGAAGCCCGGTCCCCCAGAGCGCAGCACCTCAGCAGAGATGCAGAATGCAGGATGTCCCAGAGCAGAGTGAACTCTGCCTGAGAAATGGGGCGTTCCTATAAAAGAGCGGGAACTGGAGGGCTATAGAAACCTGCAGGGAAGGAGGGACGCCCCAGCAGTGGGGAGTGTCCCTCCCCTGTGTAGAACGGCCGCCGGGAGGAGCCGAACATGTCCCTCTGCATGAGTGACATGCGAGGGCAGGAAAATGAAACTAGGCCTCCGGCGAAGCCGGGGCCTAAATTTAAGCGGCGAGGCCGACAAGCAGGCACCACCGGCGCGGTTCTCAGGCAAAAGCTAGAGAACCCGCCGGAAAAGTTAAAACAATCACATACAGCATACTCTCCCCTTACAATAAAGAACCGGGACCCCCAACATAAACGTCTCAGGTACTTAGCTGCTGAGACGCAGGGCCATGTCCCTGGGGATGAGTGCTACGGTCCAACAGAATCCTCAAGGGGCTGTGGATGGAGACCGGACTCCTGCCAGGCATGGAGACCGTGCTGGCTCCCACTTCAAGCCAGAGCCCAGAAGGGATGGTGAAGGAGCGCGGCATGTAAGGCTGCAGCCTTGTAAATCAACCTTAACAACACCGCCGACACAGTGGGGTGAGAAGGGACATGCCGGGAGTCCAGACATGGACCCTCTTTTCTTCAAACTCTTTCCAAAAGTCAAACAATCAGATGAGAATGCATGTGTGGATGTATGCCTCCTGACACAAAGCAATAAACTGGCTAGGACTGGCTACCAGGGGGTGTATAAGCTCAGAGGGAGGAGCTACACTTTTAAGTGTAGTACTTTGTGTGTCCTCCGGAGACAGAAGCTAAACACCCATGGTCTGGGTCTCCCAAAGGAACGATAAGGAAATAAAGATTATTATTATTATATATAGAGAGCGGAGGGAAAAACCTGCAGATATGTCTATATAGACAGCAGAGGGAAAAACCTGCAGATGTGTCTATATAGACAGCAGAGGGAAAAACCTGCAGATGTGTCTGTATAGAGAGTGGAGGGAGAAACCTGCAGATGTGTCTGTACAGAGAGCGGAGGGAAAAACCTGCAGATGTGGCTGTACAGAGAGCGAAGGGAAAAACCTGCAGATCTGTCTGTATAGAGAGCAGAAGGAAAACCTGCAGATCTGTCTGTACAGAGAGTGGAGGGAAAAACCTGCAGATGTGCCTGTACAGAGAGCGGAGGGAAACACCTGCAGATGTGTCTGTACAGAGAGTGGAGGGAAAAACCTGCAGATGTGCCTGTACAGAGAGCGGAGGGAAAAGCCTGCAGATGTGGCTGTATAGAGAGCAGAAGGAAAACCTGCAGATCTGTCTGTATACAGAGCAGAAGGAAAACCTGCAGATCTGTCTGTATAGAGAGCGGAGGGAAAAACCTGCAGATGTGTCTGTATAGAGAGCAGAGGGAAAACCTGCAGATGTGGCTGTATAGAGAGCAGAAGGAAAACCTGCAGATCTGTCTGTATAGAAAGCGGAGGGAAAAACCTGCAGATGTGTTTTTATAAAGAGGAAGGGAAAAACCTGCAGATGGGTCTTTATATAGAGTGGAGGGAAAAACCTGCAGATCTGTCTGTATAGAGAGTGGAGGGAAAAACTTGCAGATGTGTCTGTCTAGAGAGCGAAGGGAAAAAAACTATGCAACATTTTTAATGAAACCCAATTACAAAAATTATTTTTAGCCCAATATGCAAGTATTTCAGTGTATATAAGTTGACCGTAAAGGTGTCCTTATCCTATACCGCTAGTGCACCTTACTATACTCCCCCTCCCCCCCATCTTTCCTATTACCTGTTTACGTTTTTTTCTTTTGGTGGAGGTCAACAAGCTGTTTATATGGCAGGCTCGTAATGAATTGGAGCATTCGCGTCTGTGGTTGGGGCTGCGGCTTCTCCCTGCTCCTGCACAGCCCAGATTGCATTAACACTGACAGTATAAAACAGTTTCTGCATTATTCATGGCTGAAAACCGCTGCACAAGCTGCACGGGGAGAGCGGCCAGCAGCCAGCAAACAGCGGAAGCGAGGCGCAGGGCCGGCACGGGAGCACCGACACTCCCCGGACAACGTGCGTCCTTCAGCCCGGACCTAAATGTCACTTCTGAGAAGGGATCGGCGGAGGCCGCGGGACCTGGAGGTGAACCCTGCACTCGCGCTGGAGGAGGATCGCGGCCGAAGCCAAATTTATTAGGGCAGAAAGTGTTTTTCTTCCAGTAGGATTAATCCTGGATTACAAAAGTTACAGCGACAATCCAGCTCGACAATTTCATTAGTCACGGGATTTACGCTGCGATGATAGCGCAATAATGAAAACTCGCGGCACGTGTCGCTGAAGGCGCTGAACAGAATGTCTATGTATCATGTGGCGTACGTGTTCGGGACTTTTTGCATAGCCCAAAGGACCACTGCATTCTTGCATGAACCCGACCTAATTTGTGACCCCCGCGATTAAAGCTGGCGTGTGTGGGTGGGGGGGTGGATTCCAGATTTACAAAATTAAAGGCCTTTAAGTGAATGGGACATAGATGCAAAACCAAGCACCGCCAGTATAAAAAGAGCGCTGTTGTGCAGTATGGAGCGATGTAAGTTACGGAGGTCGCGGACGTTTTGGCCAAGGGGATGCAGAGAACCCTGGCTGGCTTCTTATTGCTCTGCTCCTTTTTTTTTGGACCCTTCGTGAGGCTGTGAGGCGACAAACCATGAAGGGTCAATAACAAAAACACAACGATTTAAGCGGGCTTTACACGCTGCGATATCGCTAGCATGCGACCCCGCCCCCATCGTTTGTGCGAGACGGGCATATCGCTGCCCGTCGCGCACAAAATCGTGCACCCCCGTCAGACATACTTACCTGCTCGGCGACGTCGCTGTGACCGGCGTACCGCCTCCTTTCTAAGGGGGCGGTTCGCTCGGCGTCACTAAGCGGCCGCCCAATCAAAGCGGAGGGATGGAGATGAGCGGGACGAATATCCCGCCCACCTCCTTCCTTCCGCGTTGCTGGCGTGTGGCAGGTAAGGTGAGGTTCCTCGTTCCTGCGCCGTCACACGTAGCGATGCGTGCTGCCGCAGGGACGAGGATCAACTTCGCCCCAGCGACAGCAGCGATAATTGGGAGAGGACCCCCATGTCAACGAGGAGCGATTTTGGACGGTTTTTGCAACGATCCAATATCGCTCCTAGGAGTCACACACACAACGATATCGCAACAGCGGCCGGATGTGCGTCACAAATTCCGTGACCCCCAACGAGATCGCTGTAGCGAAATCGTAGCGTGTAAAGCCACCCTTATTCAGAGCATTACGGAGGACTGCAGAATTCATCTTGCCGCTGGATGGGGGGCGGCTGTGCTTTCCTTTACAAGCATCAACTCCATAATGTTACACGGACGGATTGACGCAAACACTCCGGAATTATTTGAGACTATTCGGAGGCCGTGGTTAGACGCAACCGCTTCTGCCACAATCCACTAAGCAAAGGCATGGGTCTCCTAATTTAAAGGGAACATGTCAGCAGAAATTTTGCACTAAACCTAAAAGATTCCCCTTCTGCAGCTCGTGGGCACCTCTTTCCCATCTTGGTAAGAGGTGACGTGGGTTCATCTGGCCAGCGCGGGCCGCCCATAATCTCACGCCTGCGCAACACGTCACCAGCGGTCACACTGTGCACAGTGCACAGTCCCGCTAGAGTGGCACGGCGCATGCGCGAGACCTCGGGGGCACTTGGCGGCGTCCTGAAGTATGAAATTGAGCAATGGGGGACGGCGTAAAGCAGCAGGAGGCAGAATAACGGACACCAGACAGCCCGCCCCTGTGTACGATTAACAAGATTTGAATACGAAAAGGTACCACTTTATAAAGTATTCATTTTGGTCTAAAAGGGGGCACAATAATAACAGGAACCTTGCTACAATGCAGCCCACGAGCTACAGAGGGGGAATCTTTTAGGTTTACTGCAAAATTTCTGCTGACAGGTTCCCTTTTAAGGAAAGGAGAAACTTGTCCTAATGGTCCGCACCACTAGGAGACAGAAAAGGGCCCCTGTGCGAGAACAATAAATGAGCCCTTTGCAATCCAAGACCTCATCATAATGTACAATTCTGCCTGATTTGGAGGTAGAAGTGGCCCCTTACCTCTTGGGCCCATGTGTTGCACCTATGCGGTCTGCCCCTGGATTGCTCCAAATATTACTATACTTTGTGCACTTTTAGTGTGTGTGCGGTGTGTGTGTGTGTGTGTGTGTGTGTGTGTGTGTGTGTGTGTGTCCGGGATTGGCATCTGCACCGTCGCAGCTACAGCCACAAAATTTTGCACACTCACACGTCTGGACCCCGAGAGCGTAATAGGCTAATGTTTTAAAGGGAAATTTTAACCCCGCTCTTTACAGTTATTCACCAAAAAACTGCCTCCATTAAAGCGAATGGAGCTGGGAGCCACAGTGCAGCCAGAACTTCAGAAGAATGCGCAGCCACGCCCTTATATGGAATGCTGGCGTGTCACAATGTAGCCAGGGAAAGAGACAGACACAGACAGGGAAAGAGACAGACACAAAGAGACACAGACAAAAGAGACAGACTGACAGGGAAAGAGACAGGGAAAGAGAGAGACAGGTTAAGAGACAGACACAGACAAAGACAGAGACAGACACAGGGAAACAGACAGACAGGGAAAGAGAGGGAAAGAGACACAGGGAAAGAGAGGGAAAGGGAAAGAGACAGACAGGGAAAGTGACAGATAGATAGACAGACAGGGAAAGAGATTGAGACAGACAGGGAAAGAGACAGACAGGGAAAGAGACAGACAGGGAAAGAGACAGACAGGGAAAGAGACAGACAGGGAAAGAGACAGACAGGGAAAGAGACAGACAGGGAAAGAGACAGACAGGGAAAGAGACAGACAGGGAAAGAGACAGACAGGGAAAGAGAGACAGGGAAAGAGACAGACAGGGAAAGAGACAGACAGGGAAAGAGACAGACAGGGAAAGAGACAGACAGACAGACAAAGAGATAGAGAGAGACAGAGAGATATATACAGAGGGGGAGACAGACATTATAATTACATTTCTATCTATTTGTTTTGTGGTTTTTGTGTGCAGAATACATTTTTGTTAATACATTCTATTTTGTTAACATTTATTAACCCGGGTGAAGCCGGGTAGTACAGCTAAAACATAATAAAGAAGGGAATTTTGTTACTTACCGTAAATTCCTTTTCTTCTAGCTCTTATTGGGAGACCCAGACGATTGGGGTATAACTACTGCCCTCCGGAGGCCACACAAAGCACTACACCAAAAAGTGCAAGGCCCCTCCCCTTCTGGCTATACCCCCCCGTGGTATCACGGGTTCTCCAGTTTTAGTGCCAAAGCAAGAAGGAGGAAGCCAATAACTGGTTTAAACAAATTAACTCCGAATAACGTCGGAGAACTGAAAAACCGTTCAACATGAACAACATGTGTACCCGCAAACAACAAAAAAAAATCCCGAAGGACAACAGGGCGGGTGCTGGGTCTCCCAATAAGAGCTAGAAGAAAAGGAATTTACGGTAAGTAACAAAATTCCCTTCTTCTTCAGCGCTCTATTGGGAGACCCAGACGATTGGGACGTCCAAAAGCTGTCCCTGGGTGGGTAAAGAGATACCTCATGTTAGAGCTGCAAAACAGCCCTCCCCTACGGGGATGTCACTGCCGCCTGCAGGACTCTTCTACCTAAGCTGGCATCCGCCGAAGCATAGGTATGCACCTGATAATGTTTGGTGAAAGTGTGCAGACTCGACCAGGTAGCTGCCTGGCACACCTGTTGAGCCGAAGCCTGGTGTCGCAAAGCCCAGGACGCACCCACAGCTCTGGTTGAGTGGGCTTTCAGCCCTGAAGGAACCGGAAGCCCCGCAGAACGGTAGGCTTCCAGAATTGGTTCTTTGATCCATCGAGCCAGGGTGGCTTTAGAAGCCTGCGACCCCTTGCGCTGGCCAGCGACAAGGACAAAAAGTGCATCTGAACGGCGGATAGGCGCCGTGCGAGAAATATAGATTCTGAGTGCTCTCACCAGATCTAGCAAACGTAAGTCTTTCTCATACCGGTGAACCGGCTGAGGACAAAAGGAAGGCAAGGATATATCCTGATTAAGATGAAACGAGGATACGACCTTAGGGAGAAACTCCGGAATGGGGCGCAGCACTACCTTGTCCTGGTGGAACACCAGGAAGGGAGCCTTGGATGACAGAGCTGCCAGCTCAGACACTCGCCGAAGCGATGTGATCGCAACAAGAAACGCCACTTTCTGTGACAGGCGAGAAAAGGAAACGTCCTTTAGAGGC
Organism: Anomaloglossus baeobatrachus; assembly: GCF_048569485.1. Classification (NCBI taxonomy): domain Eukaryota; kingdom Metazoa; phylum Chordata; class Amphibia; order Anura; family Aromobatidae; genus Anomaloglossus; species Anomaloglossus baeobatrachus. The sequence goes on along the minus strand of NC_134362.1, from coordinate 197,711,012 downwards.
TCGAAGGGCGGCTTTTGCAGAGCAACTAGTACTCTGTTCAGATCCCATGGATCTAACGGCCGCTTGTACGGGGGCACAATATGACAGACCCCCTGTAGGAACGTGCGCACCTTAGGAAGACGTGCTAGACGCTTCTGAAAAAACACAGATAGTGCCGAGACTTGCCCTTTAAGGGAGCTGAGCGACAAGCCCTTTTCCAACCCCGATTGCAGGAAGGAAAGAAAGGTGGGCAATGCAAATGGCCAAGGGGATACTCTCTGTGCAGAGCACCAGGATAAGAAAATCTTCCACGTTCTGTGGTAGATCTTAGCAGACGTTGACTTCCTAGCTTGTCTCATTGTGGCTACGACTCCTTGAGATAATCCTGCGGACGCTAGGATCCAGGACTCAATGGCCACACAGTCAGGTTCAGGGCCGCAGAATTCTGATGGAAAAACGGCCCTTGGGACAGTAAGTCTGGTCGGTTTGGCAGTGACCACGGTCGACCGACCGTGAGATGCCACAGATCCGGATACCACGATCTCCTCGGCCAGTCTGGGGCGACGAGTATGACGCGGCTGCAATCGGATCTGATCTTGCGTAACACTCTGGGCAAGAGTGCCAGAGGTGGGAAGACGTATGGGAGCCGGAACTGCGACCAATCTTGAACTAATGCGTCTGCCGCCAGAGCTCTTTGATCGCGCGACCTCGCCATGAATGCCGGGACCTTGTTGTTGTGCCGGGACGCCATTAGGTCGACGTCCGGCACTCCCCATCGGCGACAGATTTCCTGAAACACGTCCGGGTGAAGGGACCACTCCCCTGCGTCCATGCCCTGGCGACTGAGGAAGTCTGCTTCCCAATTTTCTACGCCTGGGATGTGAACCGCGGATATGGTGGATGCTGTGTCCTCCACCCACATTAGAATGCGCCGGACTTCTTGGAATGCTTGCCGACTGCGCGTCCCTCCTTGGTGGTTGATGTATGCCACCGCTGTGGAGTTGTCCGACTGGATTCGGATCTGCTTTCCTTCCAGCCACTGTTGGAAGGCCAGTAGGGCAAGATACACTGCCCTGATTTCCAGAACATTGATCTGAAGGGTGGACTCCTGCGGAGTCCACGTCCCCTGGGCCCTGTGGTGGAGAAACACTGCTCCCCACCCTGACAGACTCGCATCTGTCGTGACCACTGCCCAGGATGGGGGCAGGAAGGATCTTCCCTGAGACAATGAGGTGGGAAGGAGCCACCATTGTAGAGAGTCCTTGGCCGTCTGGGAAAGAGAGACTTTCCTGTCCAGGGACGTTGACTTCCCGTCCCATTGGCGGAGAATGTCCCATTGAAGTGGGCGCAGATGAAACTGCGCAAAGGGAACTGCTTCCATGGCTGCCACCATCTTCCCGAGGAAGTGCATGAGGCGCCGTAAGGGGTGCGACTGGCCTTGAAGGAGGGATTGCACCCCTGTCTGTAGGGACCGCTGCTTGTTCAGCGGAAGCTTCACTCTCGCTGCTCGAGTATGAAACTCCATGCCAAGATACGTTAGCGACTGTGACGGTGACAGATTCGACTTTGGAAAGTTGATGATCCATCCGAACGTCTGTAGAGTCTCCAGCGTAGCATGTAGACTGAGTTGGCATGCCTCTTGAGAGGGTGCCTTGACAAGTAGATCGTCTAGGTAAGGGATCACCGAGTGTCCCTGAGAGTGCAAGACTGCTACCACCGCCGCCATGACCTTGGTGAAGACCCGGGGGGCTGTCGCCAGACCGAATGGCAGAGCTACGAACTGAAGATGGTCGTTTCCTATCACAAAACGTAGAAAACGTTGATGTTCTGTAGCAATTGGCACGTGGAGATAAGCATCTTTGATGTCTATTGAGGCAAGGAAGTCTCCTTGAGACATTGAGGCAACGACAGAGCGGAGGGTTTCCATCCGGAACCGTCTGGCGTGCACATGTTTGTTGAGCAGCTTTAGATCCAGAACAGGACGGAACGAGCCGTCCTTTTTTGGAACCACAAAGAGATTGGAGTAAAACCCTCGCCCTTGTTCCTGAGGCGGTACAGGAACCACTACTCCTTCCGCTCTTAGGGAGTCCACCGCCTGCAGCAGGGCATCTGCTCGGTCTGGATGTGGGGAGGTTCTGAAGAACCGAGCTGGAGGACGAGAACTGAACTCGATTCTGTACCCGCGAGACAAAATGTTTGTCACCCACCGGTCTTTGACCTGTGACATCCAAATGTCGGAAAAGCGGGAGAGCCTGCCCCCGACCGGAGATGCGGAGGGGGGGGGCTGGAAGTCATGAGGTAGCCGCTTTGGAAGCGGTTCCTCCATTTGCTTTCTTGGGGCGTGCGTGAGCCCGCCAGGAATCTGAGACTCTTTGCGTCCTCTGAGTCCCTTTGGACGAGGAGAATTGTGTCTTGCCCGAACCTCGAAAGGACTGAAACCTCTGCTGCCATTTTTTCTGCTGAGGTTTGCTTGATCTGGGCTGGGGTAAGGAAGAGTCTTTACCCTTGGACTGTTTAATGATGTCAGCCAATGGCTCGCCAAACAGTCTATCTCTAGATAAAGGCAAGCTGGTTAAACATTTTTTGGAACCAGCATCTGCTTTCCAGTCCTTTAACCACAAGGCTCTGCGCAAAACTACCGAATTGGCGGACGCCATTGAGGTGCGGCTGGTAGATTCTAGGACCGCATTGATAGCGTAAGACGCAAACGCAGACATCTGCGAGGTAAGGGACGCCACTTGCGGCACCGCTGGATGTATGATAGCATCCACTTTTGCTAAACCAGCTGAAATAGCTTGGAGTGCCCATACGGCTGCGAATGCTGGAGCAAACGACGCGCCGATAGCTTCATAGACAGATTTTAACCAAAGGTCCATCTGTCTGTCATTGGCATCCTTAAGTGAAGCGCCATCCTCCACTGCAACTATGGATCTAGCTGCAAGTTTGGAAATCGGGGGGTCTACTTTTGGACACTGGGTCCAGCGCTTGACCACATCAGGGGGGAAAGGAAAACGTGTATCCTTAGAACGTTTAGAGAAACGCCTTTCTGGATGAGCGTCGTGTTTCTGGATTGACTCTCTGAAGTCAGAGTGATCCAAGAAAGCACTCAATTTACGCTTGGGATAGAGGAAACGAAACTTCACCTGCTCTGCAGCTGCCTCCTCTGCAGAAGGAGCTGGGGGAGAAATATCCAACAGTCTATTGATGGCTGAGATAAGCTCGTTTACCATGGCGTCCCCATCCGGGGTATCCAGATTGAGAGGGGTTCCAGGATAAGACTCCTGATCACTCTCTTCAGACGCATCACAGGGCGACTGATTGCGCTGAGACCCTGAGCAGTGTGATGACGTTGAGGGTCTTTCCCGGCGAGCTCGCTTAGGGTGGCTGGGGCTATCATCTGAGTCATAATACTCAGCCTGGGAAGCCGGGGACTCCCTTGCAGTCTGGATTAATTCCAACTGAGGGGGATTTTCCATCAGCAAAAACTGCAAAGTCTGTCCCTGACACCGGGGCAGGACTTACAAGCGTCTCAGTCTGGGTCACTACCCCTCTGGACTCCGGCTGGCGAAGCAGCACCGGATCTGAGCATTGCACACAATGGGGGTCTTTGGAACCTGCTGGTAGAGCAGCCCCACATGCAGCACACGCAGTGTACACAGCCCTAGCCTTGGCAGCCTTGCGTTTTGTGGATGACATGTTGCTGCCTCCTCAGAGCGATCTGGGGTATCCAGCCAGGAAGCGACCTCACAGTGCAAGAAATAAATAAATATATATATCTGGTGACACAGTACACCAATGCACACTGAGGCACTAGAGGGGCCAGCTGAAATGCCGCTTACCGCCCGCTTAAGAGCGGGTGTGTGGTCTCCAAAAGCCCCCTAGTCCAGGTCTCCCAGAGCCTTGCGTCCTTCCTCTAGCCAGACTGCATGTAATGGCTGCCGGCGTCCTGGGAGAGGAGGGGGGGCGGGCCCTGGGCGTTCCTGACTAAGAGCGGGAAGCCTGCTTCCCTCTGTGCCTAGTGAGAGGGCTGGAGCATGTAAATCAGGCTCCAGCCCTCGTCGCTGCTGCGAAACAGCGTCTCTCCCCTACCCTGATTGACAGGGTGGGGGCGGGAACGAAGCGGAGCTAGGCCGCAAAAGCCGGGGACTGGATTTATAAACGCCGCCGCCGTAAAAGCGCGGTCGGCGTGTCCCCGGCGCACTACAAGTCACAGCAGCGCCGCCGGTCCAGTGGGGGTCGGCGCTGCGTTCCCACAACACAAAAGTCCCCCAGTAAACTGCAGGAACACCAACTCAATCGTTACGGTCCCCGGCGCACTACAACACCCAGCCAGCCCGGAGTGTGTCTGTGCCTGCCGGGGACACAGAGTACCTGTATGATGCAGGGCCTTGTCCCTGATTGTACTCCTGCTCCGTATCCATCAGGTGCTATGGGTCTGTGGATGGAGCCCGGCGTCAGAGCTTAGAGGCCGGCAGGATCCCACTTCCACAGAGCCCTACAAGGGGATGTGGAAGGAAAACAGCATGTGGGGCTCCAGCCCCTGTACCAGCAATAGGTACCTCAACCTTACAACACCATCCACGGGTGAGAAGGGAGCATGCTGGGGGCCCTATATGGGCCCTCTTTTCTTCCATCCGAAATAGTCAGCAGCTACTGCTGACTAAAATCTGTGGAGCCATGCGTGGATGTCTGACCTCCTTCGCACAAAGCTTGAAAACTGGAGAACCCGTGATACCACGGGGGGGTATAGCCAGAAGGGGAGGGGCCTTGCACTTTTTGGTGTAGTGCTTTGTGTGGCCTCCGGAGGGCAGTAGCTATACCCCAATCGTCTGGGTCTCCCAATAGAGCGCTGAAGAAAGTGCACAGAGTATAGTAATATTTGCGATCATAATGATGTACGCATTCCTGATACAGATGATCTGAATGGCAACGACAGAATGTAATTGTACAAAAAGGCAAATAATCAGCTTTAAATGTAAAAAAAGAAAAAGATGTAAAGAGACATTACCTCTTCCCTGGATAAAGGGCGATACTTCGTCTGATAGCGGCTCAGCTCCACATTCAGTCGATGGATGGTCGTTTTTAAAGCGTCATTCTCGTCTACTAATTCTTGAGCCTGCTCTCTCAGAGAAACCAGCTCCGCTGTGGATGGGATATTAAAAAAATAAATATCAATCAAAAGGAGTTTCCACACTAATCAATGAAGCCTAATGGTCACACCTAAGTCTAGGGCTACACGGTGACTTTGGCACCAACAGAAGCTTGCTAAATGTCGCCGCTATATCTCAGCATTATACAAGTGAATGTGGTTACTTGGTGGCGGATTTTTTTGCATGTTGCAGTGTGAAGGTAGCCTGGGCTATAGATTGTTTATTCAAACGTAATAAGATTATCTGTGTATATAAATAATCAAAATATAGATGTAGTTGCATAATTATCTGTCTGTCTATGTAGCCATCGCATAGACCCATAATATAATTCTAAGCTGTATAGTCATGAAGGGGTTACCAAGGATAAGTGAACAGATGTACGAACAATGAACAGAGAAAGTATTTGTGCTTATCAGTAGCTCCACACAAAGAAGGAATGTGACATCCATGGGATGAAATGTGGGTACCTACACTCCCCAACCCTCCCTATGCAGTTTCGATGTGTGAGAGAAAACAAATTGATACTTTTTGTACATGTGTGAAGGTTGGAATGTAATACTAAAATCTGAGCTATAGATATACACGAGTTCAGTTGGTGACACTGGCTCAAGGAGAACATGTCTCATGTATTCATTGTCTGATTCATTAATATCGGCTCTGATATATATAGCTAATACGGCACCATCTCTGGATACCCTGTATGAAGATACCATTAGCTATCTTTACCCAAAATTCCTCCCTTGACAGCAGTACCCTAGAGGCGAATGTGACCGCATTCACCTGTATTGCACTGTGAAATGGTAGCAACACCTAGTGAACATTGGTTCAGTGGCAGGCATCTTGGCCCCAGCCGAAATGTTAAAGGGAACCTGTCAGCTGCAATATGCACCCGGAGCCACGAGCAGTTCTGGTGCATATTGCTAATACCAGCATCTATTAGCATACAAAAAAAAAGTATTTATAAAGATCTTTTATCATATGCTAATGAGCACAGGGACTAGTCACAAGGGCATTAGTTCCCTGGGGTAGTCGGCCCTCTTAGCATAAAAGCACGCCCCTGTTGGCGTGCTAACATGCTAATGAATGCCCAGCATCAGAGGCATGGTCGCTTTCACCTCTGCTGCCATCGCTGGTTTTCGGCTCAGTGAGCACGATCAGAACGTCCCCTTACTTCTGGTCATGCGCACTACACCAGTTTGAAGCGCGAGACTGGAAGTCCGGGACTTCTGATTATGCGCAATGAGCCGAAAACCAGCGTCAGCAGAGGCGAGAGTGACCATGCCTCTGACGCTGCACATTCATTAGCATGTTAGCAAGCCCACAGGGGCGTGCTTACATTCTAAGGGGGCCGACTAGCCAAGGGAACTAACGTCCTTGCGACTAGTCGCTGGCCTCATCAGCATATCATAAAGGATCTTTAGAGATACTTTTTCAAAAGATCTCCATCTATGCTACTAGATACAGGGACAGTTAGGCTATGTGCATACGCTGCAGATTTACCGCGGATTTGCCGCAGAAAATGTGTCTAACATTGCTGCACTGATTCCCCAGCAAAACCTTTAGGTTTTAAAAAAAGAGAATTTTGTTTACTTACCGTAAATTCTTTTTCTTATAGTTCCGACATGGGAGACCCAGACCATGGGTGTATAGCTACTGCCTCCGGAGGCCACACAAAGTACTACACTAAAAAGTGTAGCTCCTCCCTCCGAGCATATACACCCCCTGGATAACCAAATCTAGCCAGTTTAGTGCAAAAGCTGAAGGAGGACATCCACCCACAAGTAGAGACAGAGCAAAACCCGGAATAACCGGAACCTCTGTCTACAACAACAGCCGGTGAAAACACACGGAACAAGAAAACTGCCAACAGGCAACAGGGAGGGTGCTGGGTCTCCCATGTCGGAACTATAAGAAAAAGAATTTACGGTAAGTAAACAAAATTCTCTTTTTCTTCATCGTTCCTTATGGGAGACCCAGACCATGGGACGTCTCAAAGCAGTCCATGGGTGGGAAATAAACAAACTGAGAAGTAGGCAAAACCCAACTTCACAAATGGGCGACAGCCGCCTGAAGGATGCGTCTGCCCAAGCTCGCATCTGCCGCAGCATGAGCATGCACTTGATAGTGCTTCAAAAAGGTGTGCAGACTAGACCAAGTGGCAGCCTGACAGACCTGCTGAGCCGTAGCCTGGTGCCTGAAAGCCCAAGAGGCACCGACAGCTCTGGTCGAATGCGCCTTGATCCCTGGCGGGGGAGGCACCTGAGTGCACTGGTAGGCATCGGATATGGCCGACCTAATCCAACGAGCTAGGGTCGGTTTAGAAGCCGAGAGACCCTTGCGCTGACCTGTGGTCAGCACAAAAAGAGAGGTGCACCGCCTAAGAGCAGCGGTGCGTGACACATAGATCCGGAGCGCCCGCACCAGATCTAAAGTACGCAACGCTTTCTCAAAGCGATGCACAGGAGCCGGACAAAAGGAGGGCAATGAAATGTCCTGGTTAAGGTGGAAAGGAGACACCACCTTAGGGAGAAAGTCCGGAGTCGGACGGAAAACCACCTTGTCTTGGTGAAAAACCAAAAAAGGTGACTCCGAAGAGAGCGCAGCCAAATCAGAGACTCTCCTGAGAGAAGTTATGGCCACCAGAAAAACGACCTTCTGTGAAAGTCGAAACAAAGAAACCTCCCTAAGAGGCTCAAAGGGGGGTTTCTGTAAGGCCGTGAGGACCAGATTAAGGTCCCAGGGATCCAAAGGCCGCCGGTAAGGAGGAATGATGTGAGATGCGCCCTGCATGAAGGTGCGCACCTGGGCCAGTCGGGCGATACGCCGCTGGAACAGCACTGACAGCGCCGAGACCTGTCCCTTAAGGGAATTGAGGGATAGTCCTAGCTGCAGACCGGACTGTAGAAAGGACAGGATGGTCGGCAAGGAAAAAGGCAAAGGGGCATGGCCGGAAGAGCGACACCAGGACAGGAAAATTCTCCAAGTCCTGTGGTAAATCTTGGCCGAGGAAGACTTCCGAGCCTGAGTCATAGTGGAGATGACCTCGGAAGGAATGCCGGAAGCCGTCAGGATCCAGGACTCAAGAGCCACGCCGTCAATCTGAGAGCCGCAGAATTCTGGCGGAAAAACGGACCTTGTGAGAGAAGGTCTGGGCGGTCCGGGAGATGCCACGGCACCTCTACGGACAGACGGAGCAGGTCTGGGTACCAAGCTCGCCTGGGCCAGTCTGGAGCAATGAGTATGACCCGACGGCCCTCCATTCTGATCTTGCGCAGGACTCTGGGCAAGAGAGCTAGAGGGGGAAACACGTAAGACAGACGGAACTGGGACCAATCCTGAACCAGCGCGTCCGCTGCAAAGGCCTGAGGATCGTGGGAGCGAGCCACGTAAACCGGGACCTTGTTGTTGTGACGGGATGCCATTAGATCCACTTCCGGAGTGCCCCACTTGCGGCAGATCGACCGGAACACTGCCGGATGCAGAGCCCACTCGCCGCTGTCCACTGCTTGACGGCTGAGATAATCTGCCTCCCGGTTTTCTACGCCTGGGATGTGGACTGCGGATATGGTAGACTTGGAGTCCTCCGTCCACTGAAGGATGTGTTGAACCTCCAACATTGCCAGGCGGCTGCGAGTCCCGCCCTGGTGATTGATGTAGGCAACTGCTGTCGCGTTGTCTGACTGGACTCGAATGTGCTTGCCCGCCAACAGGTGGTGAAAGGCTACGAGAGCTAGGAGCACAGCTCTGATTTCCAGCACATTGATCGAGAGGGCTGATTCGGACGGAGTCCAAGTGCCCTGTGCTCGGTGGTGGAGAAATACTGCTCCCCAGCCGGATAGACTGGCATCCGTGGTGAGAATCACCCAGGACGGGATCAGGAAGGAGCGTCCCTGAGACAGAGAGAGGGGCCGAAGCCACCACTGAAGAGAGCTACTGGTCTGTGGCGACAGAGCCACCAACCTGTGCAAGGAGGAAGGCCGCTTGTCCCAACAGCGGAGAATGTCCAGCTGCAGAGGACGCAGATGGAACTGGGCAAAGGGAACCGCTTCCATTGACGCCACCATCTGACCCAGCACCTGCATGAGGTGCCTGATGGAATGACGGCGGGGCCTCAACAGAGAGCGCACCGCCAGATGGAGGGACTGCTGTTTGACTAAGGGCAGCTTCACAAGTGTCGGCAGAGTCTCGAATTGCATCCCTAGGTACGTAAGTTTTTGGGTCGGGGTCAGAGTGGACTTGGGCAGATTGACAAGCCACCCGAACAAGAGTGGCGAGAGTGAGCGAGACACTCCTCCGCTGACAGTCTGCACTGGATGAAGCCTTGACAAGAAGGTCGTCCAGGTAAGGAATCACTGCCAACCCCTGGAGGTGCAGAACCGCAACCACTGCTGCCATGACCTTGGTAAATACTCGAGGGGCCGTGGCTAACCCGAAGGGGAGAGCCACGAATTGGAAATGTTCCTCTCCGATTGAAAAACGTAGCCAACGCTGGTGTGAAACTGCAATTGGCACATGCAGATAGGCATCTCTGATGTCGATGGATGCCAGGAAATCTCCTTGGGTCATTGAGGCAATGACCGATCGCAGAGACTCCATGCAAAAATGCCGCACCTGAACATGCTTGTTGAGAAGCTGGAGATCCAGGATGGGCCGGAAGGAACCGTCCTTTTTGGGGACTAGGAAGAGATTTGAGTAAAAACCTCTGAACCGTTCCCTGGCGGGAACCGGTACAATTACTCCGTTGGCCTGTAAGGATGCCACGGCCTGAGAGAAGGCGGCGGCCTTGGAGCAGGGGGGAGTTGACAGAAAAAATCTGTTTGGCGGGCTGGAAGAGAATTCTATCCTGTAGCCGTGGGAGATGATATCCCGCACCCACTGATCGGAGACGTGTTGAAACCACACGTCGCCAAAGTGGGAGAGCCTGCCACCGACCAAAGACGTTGCTGGCTCGGCCAGATAGTCAAGAGGAGGCTGCCTTGGTGGCAGCAGCTCCTGCGGACCTTTGTGGACGCGGCTTCTTGCGCCAGGTGGGCTTCTGGTCCTTGGCTGAGTTAGTGGACGACGCCGAGGGCTTAGAGGCCGCCCAGTTAGAGGAACGAAAGGAACGAAACCTCGACTGGTTCCTGCCCTGGACAGGTTTCCTGGGTTTAGTCTGTGGCAAGGAAGTACTCTTCCCGCCAGTAGCCTCCTTAATAATTTCATCCAGTTGTTCACCGAACAGCCTGGACCCGGCAAATGGGAGCCCAGCAAGGTACTTCTTTGAAGAAGCATCTGCCTTCCACTCTCGCAGCCACAAAATCCTGCGGATAGCAAGGGAATTAGCGGAGGCCACCGCAGTGCGGTGAGAAGCCTCCAGCATGGCAGACATGGCATAGGATGAAAAAGCTGAAGCCTCGGAAGTTAGGGCAACCAATTCAGGCATAGAGTCCCTAGTGAGGGAATGCATCTCCTCTAGGGAAGCAGAGATGGCTTTGAGAGCCCACACTGCTGCAAAGGATGGGGAGAACGAGGCCCCTGCCGCCTCATAGACAGACTTGGCCAGGAGGTCAACCTGGCGGCCAGTGGGATCCTTAAGGGAGGTGCCATCAGCTACAGATACAACTGTCCGGGCTGAGAGTCTAGACACCGGAGGGTCTACTTTTGGTGAGTGAGCCCACTCCTTGACCACCTCTGGTGGAAAAGGAAAACGGTCATCAGAACCACGCTTTGGAAAGCGTTTGTCAGGACAGGCCCTGGGCTTGGACACAGTGGCTTGAAAACTGGAGTGGTTAAAGAACACACTCCTTGTCCTCTTAGGCGAGGTATACTGGTGCTTTTCTGCCAGAGAGGGTTGCTCCTCTGATACTGGCGGATTGAGGTCCAGTACAGAATTAATGGACGCAATCAAATCACTAACATCTGCGTCACCCTCGGTCAGATCAATGGGGCACATGGACGTAGCGTCCGAGCCCCCAGTAAAGACATCCTCCTCGTCCTCCGAGTCGGCTCGTGAATCGGAGCCGCGGGACGAGGAAGGAGAGGGGACCCTGCGTCTCCTTTTAGGAGGACGGGGTCTGGGAGCAGATGAAGAATCCTCTGTGAGGTCTGCAGAGCGAGCCGAAGCAGCAGAGGCACCCTGAGAAGGGGGCTGATGCATGCTCAGCAGAGTCCGGGACAACTCTCCCATGGAGTCGGCAAAGGACTTGGAGATAGCCTTAGAAAACGATTCTACCCAAACCGGGGGTTCAGCCACCGGGGCCGGAGCAGCCGGAGGGACCACTGTGGGTGCGATTCCAGGCTGAGGCACCACCATGTTAGAACAGGCATCACAATGAGGATATGTGCTCGGTTCAGGCAGTACGAGCTTACATGCAGTGCATATAGAGTAAAGCCTTGCAGCCTTGCTCCTAGTGTGAGACATGCTGCTGAAGTGGGGGCTCTGCAGTAAGAATACACTCCTTTAGAATGACCCCCAGAGAGTGTATAATAAAGTCCACAACCAGAGGTTGTGGCTTACCAGACCGTTTTGTGTGCCCTCCGGATTCCACAGCTCGGACCCCCAGACAGGTTGCAGAGATGCAGCAGCCAGCGCCGATCAGTGTGAGAACGCTGATAAAATGGCGCCGGAGGGAGGAGGGGGGGCGGGCCCTAGTCCAAGAGCGGGAACCGGAGGGCCAAGGAGATATCCAGGGGAGGGAAACATCTCCTCAGAGAGGAGTGTCCTCCCCTGTACTGAACGGCCGGTGGGCGGCGCCGCACTGTCCCTCTGCATGACTGACATGCAGGGGCAGTGAAAACGAAAGTAGGCCGCAGCCGAAGCCGGGGCCTAAATTTTACAATGCGGCCGGCGAGCAGGCACCCTCGGCGCGGTTCTCAGGTGAAAACCAGAGAACCGGCCGGAAATCACAGCAAAGTTAAATAACACACTCTCCCCACAATAAATGTACAAGGGACCCCTCAATAACGTCTCAAAATACTTAGCTTATGAGACGCAGAGCCAGGTCCCTGAGGGGTGAGTGCTCCGTCCGGCAGGGTCCTGAAAGGGCTGCGGATGGAGACCGGTCTCCTGCAAAACAGTGAGAACCGTGCTGGCTCCCACTTCAAGCCAGAGCCCGAGGGATGGTGAAGGAGCGCGGCATGAAAGGCTCCAGCCTTGAAATCAACCTTAACAGCACCGCCGACACAGTGGGGTGAGAAGGGACATGCCGGGGGTCCAGCTTGGACCCGCTTTTCTTCCAACTCTTTAAAATCAAAAATCATATGAGAATGCATTTGTGGATGTGTGCCTCCTGAACACAAAGCATTGAACTGGCTAGATTTGGTTATCCAGGGGGTGTTTATGCTCGGAGGGAGGAGCTACACTTTTCAGTGTAGTACTTTGTGTGTCCTCCGGAGGTAGAAGCTATACACCCATGGTCTGGGTCTCCCATAAGGAACGATGAAGAAAATGCTGTGCGCACACTGCGTTTTTTAATACCTGCAGATTTACCCGCGGAATTAATGAGCATGTCACTTCTTTTCCGCAGGTACATGCGGTTTTTGCCATAGATAATGGTAAAAATCCGCAGGGACCAACCTATGGAAAATCTGAGCTAAATCCGAGTCAAATCAGCACCAAAAATGCACCAAACCGTGGTAAAACCGCATGTGGATTTCGATGCAGTTTTGGTGCGTTTTTTTAACGTGGGTGCGGGATTCTTTCAGAGGGTCCAGTTTTTCCTTAAGAAAAATTCACTTTCTAGTGCGCACATAGCCTTAGGCAGGCTTTGCAGACTACAACATCGGATGTGCGATGTCGGTGGGGTCAAATCGAAAGTGACGCACATCCGGCGTCGCTGTCGATATCGTAGTGTGCAAACCCTTTTACATACGATTAATGAGCACAAAAGCGTCGTTATTGTATGATCGTTGTAGGGTCCAACATTTCAATAATTTTGCAGCCGCGACGGTACGATGTTGTTCCTTGTTCCTGTGGCAGCACACATCGCTGTGTGTGAAGCCGCAGGAGCGAGGAACATCTCCTACCTGCGTCCCGGCTGCAATGCGGAAGGAAGGAGGTGGGCGGGATGTTTACGTCCCGCTCATCTCCGCCCCTCCACTTCTATTGGCCGCCTGCCGTGTGACGTCGCTGTGACGCCGCACGACCCGCCCCCTTAGGAAGGAGGCGGGTCGCCGGCCAGAGCGACGTCACAGGACAGGTAAGTGCGTGTGAAGCTGCCGTAGCGATAATGTTCGCTACGGCAGCAATCACAAGAGATCGTACCTGCGACGGGGGCGGGGACTATCGCTGCAGCGTCGGTAACACATTGTTACTGATGTCGCAGCGTGCAAAGTACCCCTTAATCAGGAATTAGCAATATGCACCTAGAACTGCTTGTGGCTCTGGGTACATATTGCACCCGACAGGTTCCCTTTAACATTTCGGCTGGGGCTACAGATACAGGGAGGATTAGGCAGAAGAAGGGAATTTTGTTACTTACCGTAAATTCCTTTTCTTCTAGCTCCTATTGGGAGACCCAGACGATTGGGTGTATAGCACTGCCTCCGGAGGCCACACAAAGCATTACACTAAAAAGTGTAAGGCCCCTCCCCTTCTGGCTATACACCCCCAGTGGGATCACTGGCTCACCAGTTTTAGTGCAAAAGCAAGAAGGAGGAAAGCCAAGAACTGGTTTAAACAAATTCACTCCGAAGTAACGTCGGAGAACTGAAAACCGTTCAACATGAACAACATGTGTACCCGAAAAATAACCAAAAATCCCGAAGGACAACAGGGCGGGTGCTGGGTCTCCCAATAGGAGCTAGAAGAAAAGGAATTTACGGTAAGTAACAAAATTCCCTTCTTCTTCAGCGCTCCATTGGGAGACCCAGACGATTGGGACGTCCAAAAGCTGTCCCTGGGTGGGTAAAGAATACCTCATGTTAGAGCTGCTAAGACAGCCCTCCCCTACGGGGAGGCAACTGCCGCCTGCAGGACTCTTCTACCTAGGCTGGCGTCCGCCGAAGCATAGGTATGCACCTGATAATGTTTGGTGAAAGTGTGCAGACTCGACCAGGTAGCTGCCTGGCACACCTGTTGAGCCGTAGCCTGGTGACGCAATGCCCAGGACGCACCCACGGCTCTGGTAGAATGGGCCTTCAGCCCTTATGGAACCGGAAGCCCAGCAGAACGGTAGGCCTCAAGAATTGGTTCTTTGATCCATCGAGCCAGGGTGGCCTTAGAAGCCTGCGACCCCTTGCGCTTACCAGCGACAAGGACAAAGAGTGCAACCGAACGGCGCAGGGGCGCCGTGCGGGAAATGTAGATTCTGAGTGCTCGCACCAGATCTAACAAATGTAAATCCTTCTCATACCGATGAACTGCATGAGGACAAAAAGAAGGCAAAGAGATATCCTGATTAAGATGAAAAGAGGATACCACCTTCGGGAGAAACTCCTGAATGGGGCGCAGCACTACCTTGTCCTGGTGGAAGACCAGGAAGGGAGCCTTGGATGACAGCGCTGCTAGCTCAGACACTCTCCGAAGAGATGTGATCGCTACCAGAAAAGCCACTTTCTGTGACAGTCTAGAAAGTGAAACCTCCCTCAGAGGCTCGAAGGGCGGCTTCTGGAGGGCAACTAGCACCCTGTTCAGATTCCATGGATCTAACGGTCGCTTGTACGGGGGTACGATATGACAAACCCCCTGCAGGAAAGTGCGCACCTTAGAGAGTCGTGCTAGACGCTTCTGAAAAAAGACGGATAGCGCCGAGACTTGCCCTTTAAGGGAGCCGAGCGACAAACCTTTTTCTAACCCAGATTGCAGGAAAGAAAGAAAGGTAGGCAAGGCAAATGGCCAGGGAGACACTCCCTGAGCAGAGCACCAGGATAAGAATATCCTCCACGTTCTGTGGTATATCTTAGCGGACGTGGGCTTCCTAGCCTGTCTCATGGTGGCAACGACCCCTTGGGATAATCCTGAAGACGCTAGGATCCAGGACTCAATGGCCACACAGTCAGGTTCAGGGCCGCAGAATTCCGATGGAAAAACGGCCCTTGGGACAGTAAGTCTGGTCGGTCTGGTAGTGCCCACGGTTGGCCGACCGTGAGATGCCACAGATCCGGATACCACGCCCTCCTTGGCCAGTCTGGGGCGACGAGTATGACGCGGCTGCAGTCGGATCTGATCTTGTGTAGCACTCTGGGCAAGAGTGCCAGAGGTGGAAACACATAAGGGAGCCGGAACTGCGACCAATCTTGCACTAAGGCGTCTGCCGCCAGAGCTCTGTGATCGCGAGACCGTGCCATGAAGGTTGGGACCTTGTTGTTGTGCTGGGACGCCATTAGGTCGACGTCCGGCCTTCCCCAGCGGCGACAGATTTCCTGAAACACGTCCGGGTGAAGGGACCATTCCCCTGCGTCCATGCCCTGGCGACTGAGGAAGTCTGCTTCCCAGTTTTCTACTCCGGGGATGTGAACTGCGGATATGGTGGAGGCCGTGGCTTCCACCCACATCAGAATCCGCCGGACTTCCTGGAAGGCTTGCCGACTGCGTGTCCCCCCTTGGTGGTTGATGTATGCCACCGCTGTGGAGTTGTCCGACTGAATTCGGATCTGCTTTCCTTCCAGCCACTGCTGGAAGGCTAGTAGGGCAAGATACACTGCTCTGATCTCCAGAACATTGATCTGAAGGGTGGACTCCTGCTGAGTCCACGTACCCTGAGCCCTGTGGTGGAGAAAAACTGCTCCCCACCCTGACAGACTCGCGTCTGTCGTGACCACCGCCCAGGACGGTGGTAGGAAGGATCTTCCCTGTGATAATGAGGTGGGAAGAAGCCACCACTGCAGAGAGTCTTTGGCCGTCTGGGAAAGGGAGACTTTCCTGTCCAGGGATGTTGACTTCCCGTCCCATTGGCGGAGAATGTCCCATTGAAGTGGGCGCAGATGAAACTGCGCAAACGGAACCGCCTCCATTGCCGCCACCATCTTCCCGAGGAAGTGCATGAGGCGTCTTAAGGAGTGCGACTGACTTTGAAGGAGAGCCTGCACCCCAGTCTGTAGTGACCTCTGCTTGTCCAGCGGAAGCTTCACTATCGCTGAGAGAGTATGAAACTCCATGCCAAGATACGTTAGTGATTGGGTCGGTGACAGATTTGACTTTGAGAAGTTGATGATCCACCCGAACGTCTGGAGAGTCTCCAGTGCAACATTCAGGCTGAGTTGGCATGCCTCCTGAGAGGGTGCCTTGACAAGTAGATCGTCCAAGTAAGGGATCACAGAGTGTCCCTGAGAGTGCAAGACTGCTACCACTGCCGCCATGACCTTGGTGAACACCCGTGGGGCTGTCGCCAGACCAAATGGCAGAGCTACGAACTGAAGATGGTCGTCTCCTATCACGAAGCGTAGAAAGCGTTGGTGCTCTGTAGCAATCGGCACGTGGAGATAAGCATCTTTGATGTCTATTGATGCTAGGAAATCTCCTTGAGACATTGAGGCAATGACTGAGCGGAGGGATTCCATCCGGAACCGCCTGGCGTTCACATGCTTGTTGAGCAGTTTTAGGTCCAGAACAGGACGGAATGAGCCGTCCTTTTTTGGCACCACAAAGAGATTGGAGTAAAAACCTTGTCCTTGTTCCTGAAGAGGAACAGGGACCACCACTCCTTCTGCTCTTAGAGAATTCACCGCCTGCAGAAGGGCATCTGCTCGGTCGGGATGTGGGGAAGTTCTGAAGAACCGAGGCGGAGGACGAGAACTGAACTCTATCCTGTACCCGTGAGACAAAGAAGGGAATTTTGTTACTTACCGTAAATTCCTTTTCTTCTAGCTCTTATTGGGAGACCCAGACGATTGGGTGTATAGCACTGCCTCCGGAGGCCACACAAAGCAATTACACTAAAAAGTGTAAGGCCCCTCCCCTTCTGGCTATACACCCCCAGTGGGATCACTGGCTCACCAGTTTTAGTGCAAAAGCAAGAAGGAGGAAAGCCAATAACTGGTTTAAACAAATTCACTCCGAGTAACATCGGAGAACTGAAAACCGTTCAACATGAACAACATGTGTACCCGCAAACAAACCAACAATCCCGAAGGACAACAGGGCGGGTGCTGGGTCTCCCAATAAGAGCTAGAAGAAAAGGAATTTACGGTAAGTAACAAAATTCCCTTCTTCTTCGGCGCTCTATTGGGAGACCCAGACGATTGGGACGTCCAAAAGCTGTCCCTGGGTGGGTAAAGAAATACCTCATGTTAGAGCTGCAAGACAGCCCTCCCCTACGGGGAGGCAACTGCCGCCTGCAGGACTCTTCTACCTAGGCTGGCGTCCGCCGAAGCATAGGTATGCACCTGATAATGTTTGGTGAAAGTGTGCCGACTCGACCAGGTAGCTGCCTGGCACACCTGTTGAGCCGTAGCCTGGTGTCGCAATGCCCAGGACGCACCCACGGCTCTGGTAGAATGGGCCTTCAGGGCTGATGGAACCTGAAGCCCCGCAGAACGGTAGGCTTCAAGAATTGGTTCTTTGATCCATCGAGCCAGGGTGGCCTTAGAAGCCTGCGACCCTTTGCGCTTACCAGCGACAAGGACAAAGAGTGCATCCGAACGGCGCAGGGGCGCTGTGCGGGAAATGTAGATTCTGAGTGCTCTCACCAGATCTAACAAATGTAAATCCTTCTCATACCGATGAACTGCATGAGGACAAAACGAAGGCAAAAAGATATCCTGATTAAGATGAAAAGAGGATACCACCTTCGGGAGAAACTCCTGAATGGGGCGCAGCACTACCTTGTCCTGGTGGAAGACCAGGAAGGGAGCCTTGGAAGACAACGCTGCTAGCTCAGACACTCTCCGAAGAGATGTGATCGCTACCAGAAAAGCCACTTTCTGTGAAAGTCTAGAAAGTGAAACCTCCTTCAGAGGCTCGAAGGGCGGCTTCTGGAGGGCAACTAGTACCCTGTTCAGATCCCATGGATCTAACGGCCGCTTGTACGGGGGAACTATATGGCAAACCCCCTGTAGGAACGTGCGCACCTTAGAAAGTCGTGCTAGACGCTTCTGAAAAAAGACGGATAGCGCCGAGACTTGCCCTTTAAGGGAGCCGAGCGACAAACCTTTTTCTAACCCAGATTGGAGGAAAGAAAGAAGGGTAGGTAATGCAAATGGCCAGGGAGACACTCTCTGAGCAGAGCACCAGGATAAGAATATCCTCCACGTTCTGTGGTAGATCTTAGCAGACGTGGGCTTCCTAGCCTGTCTCATGGTGGCAACGACCCCTTGGGATAAGCCTGAAGACGCTAGGATCCAGGACTCAATGGCCACGCAGTCAGGTTGAGGGCCGCAGAATTCCGATGGAAAAACGGCCCTTGGGACAGTAAGTCTGGTCGGTCTGGTAGTGCCCACGGTTGGCCGACCGTGAGATGCCACAGATCCGGATACCACGCCCTCCTCGGCCAGTCTGGAGCGACGAGTATGACGCGGCTGCAGTCGGATCTGATCTTGCGTAGCACTCTGGGCAAGAGTGCCAGAGGTGGAAACACATAAGGGAGCCGGAACTGCGACCAATCTTGCACTAGGGCGTCTGCTGCTAGAGCTCTTTGATCGCGAGACCGTGCCATGAATGTTGGGACCTTGTTGTTGTGCCGGGACGCCATTAGGTCGACGTCCGGCCTTCCCCATCGGCGACAGATTTCCTGAAACACGTCCGGGTGAAGGGACCATTCCCCTGCGTCCATGCCCTGGCGACTGAGGAAGTCTGCTTCCCAGTTTTCTACGCCGGGGATGTGAACTGCGGATATGGTGGAGGCCGTGGCTTCCACCCACATCATAATGCGCCGGACTTCCTGGAAGGCTTGCCGACTGCGAGTCCCTCCTTGGTGATTGATGTATGCCACCGCTGTGGAGTTGTCCGATTGAATTCGGATCTGCTTCCCTTCCAGCCACTGCTGGAAGGCTAGTAGGGCAAGAAACACTGCTCTGATTTCCAGAACATTGATCTGAAGGGTGGACTCCTGCTGAGTCCACGTACCCTGAGCCCTGTGGTGGAGAAACACTGCTCCCCACCCTGACAGACTCGCGTCTGTCGTGACCACCGCCCAGGACGGTGGTAGGAAGGATCTTCCCTGTGATAATGAGGTGGACAGGAGCCACCACTGCAGAGAGTCCTTGGCCGTCTGGGAAAGGAAGACTTTCCTGTCCAGGGATGTCGACTTCCCGTTCCATTGGCGGAGAATGTCCCATTGAAGTGGACGCAGATGAAACTGCGCAAACGGAACCGCCTCTATTGCCGCCACCATCTTCCCGAGGAAGTGCATGAGGCGTCTTAAGGAGTGCGACTGACTTTGAAGGAGAGCCTGCACCCCTGTCTGTAGTGACCGCTGCTTGCTCAGCGGAAGCTTCACTAATCGCTGAGCGAGTATGAAACTCCATGCCAAGATACGTTAGTGATTGGGTCGGTGACAGATTTGACTTTGGGAAGTTGATGATCCACCCGAACGCCTGGAGAGTCTCCAGTGCAAAATTCAGGCTGAGTTGGCATGCCTCCTGAGAGGGTGCCTTGACTAGTAGATCGTCCAAGTAAGGGATCACAGAGTGTCCGTGAGAGTGCAAGACTGCTACCACTGCTGCCATGATCTTGGTGAACACCCGGGGGGCTGTCGCCAGACCAAATGGCAGAGCCACGAACTGAAGATGTTCGTTTCCTATCACGAAGCGTAGAAAGCGTTGGTGTTCCGTAGCAATCGGCACGTGGAGATAAGCATCTTTGATGTCTATTGATGCTAGGAAATCTCCTTGGGACATTGAGGCAATGACTGAGCGGAGGGATTCCATCCGGAACCGCCTGGCGTTCACATGCTTGTTGAGCAGTTTTAGGTCCAGAACAGGACGGAAAGAGCCGTCCTTTTTTGGAACCACAAAGAGATTGGAGTAAAATCCTCGCCCCCGTTCTAGAGGGGGGACAGGGATCACGACTCCTTCTGCTCTTAGAGAGTCCACCGCCTGCAGCAGGGCATCTGCTCGGTTGGGGTGTGGGGAGGTTCTGAAGAACCGAAGTGGAGGCCGAGAACTGAACTCGATTCTGTACCCGCGAGACAAAATGTCTGTTACCCACCGGTCTTTGACTTGAGACAGCCAAATGTCGCAAAAGCGGGAGAGCCTGCCACCGACCGAGGATGCGGAGGGAGGAGGCCGAAAGTCATGAGGTAGCCGCCTTGGAAGCGGTTCCTCCATTTGCTTTCCTGGGGCGTGAGTGAGCCCGCCAGGAATCTGAGCTCCCTTGTCCTTTCTGAGTCCCTTTGGACGAGGAGAATTGGGGCTTGCCCGAGCCTCGAAAGGACCGAAACCTCGACTGCCACTTTTTCTGTTGAGGTTTACTTGCTCTGGGCTGTGGTAAGGAAGAGTCCTTACCCTTGGACTGTTTTATGATTTCAGCCAATGGCTCACCAAACAGTCTGTCTCTAGATAATGGCAAGCTGGTTAAGCATTTTTTGGAACCAGCATCTGCTTTCCAGTCCTTTAACCATAAGGCTCTGCGCAAAACCACAGAATTGGCGGCCGCCATAGAGGTACGGCTCGTAGATTCTAGGACAGCATTGATAGCATAAGTCGCAAACGCAGACATTTGCGAAGTTAGGGACGCCACCTGTGGCACTGCTGGATGTATGATAGCATCCACCTGTGCTAAACCAGCTGAAATAGCTTGGAGTGCCCACACGGCCGCGAATGCTGGAGCAAACGACGCGCCGATAGCTTCATAGACAGATTTCAACCAAAGGTCCATCTGTCTGTCGTTGGCATCTTTAAGTGAAGCGCCATCCTCTACTGCGACTATGGATCTAGCCGCAAGCTTGGAAATTGGGGGATCAACCTTTGGGCACTGGGTCCAGCGTTTGGCTACTTCAGAGGGAAAAGGATAACGGGTATCCTTAGAACGTTTAGAGAAACGCTTGTCTGGATGAGCGTCGTGCTTCTGGATTGATTCTCTGAAGTCAGAGTGGTCCAAAAAAGCACTTAATTTACGCTTGGGATACAGGAAATGGAACTTCTCCTGCTGTGCAGCTGCCTCCTATGCAGAAGGGGCTGGGGGAGAAATATCCAACAGTCTATTAATTGCCGATATAAGGTCATTAACCATGGCGTCACCATCAGGGGCATCCAGATTGAGAGGGGCCTCAGGATTAGAATCCTGATCACCGTCCTCAGTCTCATCACAGAGAGACTCTTCTCGCTGAGACCCTGAGCAGTGTGATGACGTGGAGGGTCTTTCCCAGCGAGCTCGCTTAGGCTGCCTGGGACTGTCATCTGAGTCAGAGACTTCAGCTTGTGATGCTTGAGACCCCCTTGAAGTACGGATTAGTTCCAACTGAGGGGGACCAGAGAGCATAGCCACAGCAGTGTCCATGGTCTGAGGAACTGGCCTGGCCTGCAAGGTCTCCAGGATTTTTTTCATAGCCTCAGACATTTTATCAGCAAACACTGCAAAGTCTGTCCCCGTCACCGGGGCAGGGTTCACAGGCGTCTCTGCCTGGGCTACCACCACAATAGGCTCTGGCTGACGAAGTGCCACTGGGACTGAACATTGCACACAATGTGAGTCATTGGAGCCTGCCGGTAGATCAGCCCCACATGCAGCACACACAGTGCACACAGCCCGTGCCTTGGCAGCCTTGCGTTTTGCGGATGACATGTTGCTGCCTCCTCAGAGCAGTACAGGGTGTCCAGCCAAGAAGCGACCTACAGTGCAACTATATATATATATATATATATATGGTACCAAGACAAAAGTACACTATATATCACTGAGGCACTAGTGGGGCCAGCACTACTGTGCAGCTTACCGCCCGCTTAGGAGCGGTGTGTGGTCGCCAGAAATCCCTCTAGTCTGGGTCTCCCAGAGCCTGCTGCCTCTCCCCAGCCAGATCGCATGTGTAATGGCTGCCGGCGTCCTTGTGGAGAGGGGGGGCGGGCCCTGGGCGTACACCGACGAAGAGCGGGAAGTCTGCTTCCCCTTGTGCCTAGTGAGAGGGCTGGAGCATGTAAATAAAGCTCCAGCCCTCGGCGCTGCCTATTGAACAGCGTCTCTCCCCTACCCTGATTGACAGGGTGGGGGCGGGAACGAAGCGGCGCTAGGCCGCAGAAGCCGGGGGCTAAAGTTAGAAGCGCCGCCGCCGTAAAAGCGCGGTCGGCGCAAAGCCCCCGGCGCACCACAAGTCGCAGCTGCGCCGCCGCTCCAGGAGCGGTCGGCGCAGTAGTTCCCAATACACAACGTCACTCAGCAAAGCTGCAGTGACCTAACCCCCAGCGTACAGCGCCACTGTCCCCGGCGCACTACAACGCTCAGCAAGCCCTGAGAGTGTCCGTGCCTGCCGGGGACACAGAGTACCTGACAGTTGCAGGGCCTTGTCCCTGAACGGCACTCCCGCTCCACATCCAGCAGGTTCTATGGGTCTGTGGATGGAGCCCGGCCCCAGGGCTTGGGGGCCGGCAAGATCCCACTTCCACAGAGCCCTCCAGGGGATGTGGAAGGAAAACAGCATGTGGGCTCCAGCCTCCGTACCAGCAATAGGTACCTCAACCTTACAAGCACCAACCGCGGGTGAGAAGGGAGCATGCTGGGGGCCCCATATGGGCCCTCTTTTCTTCCATCCGATAGAGCCAGCAGCTACTGCTGACTACAAACAGTGGAGCTATGCGTGGATGTCTGACCTCCTTCGCACAAAGCAGAAAACTGGTGAGCCAGTGATCCCACTGGGGGTGTATAGCCAGAAGGGGAGGGGCCTTACACTTTTTAGTGTAATTGCTTTGTGTGGCCTCCGGAGGCAGTGCTATACACCCAATCGTCTGGGTCTCCCAATAGAGCGCCGAAGAAATGTCTGTTACCCACCGGTCTTTGACCTGTGGCAGCCAAATGTCGCAAAAGCGGGAGAGCCTGCCACCGACCGAGGATGCGGAGGGAGGCGGCCGAAAGTCATGAGGCAGCCGCCTTGGAAGCGGTACCTCCGGTTGCTTTCTTGGGGCGTGAGTGAGCCCGCCAGGAATCAGAGCTCCTTTGCTCTTTCTGAGTCCCTTTGGACGAGGAGAATTGGGGCTTGCCCGAGCCTCGAAAGGACCGAAACTTTGACTGCCACTTCCTCTGTTGAGGTTTGCTTGATCTGGGCTGGGGTAAGGAAGAGTCCTTACCTTTGGACTGTTTAATGATTTCCGCCAATTGCTCACCAAACAGTCTGTCTCCAGATAATGGCAAGCTGGTTAAACATTTTTTAGAAGCAGAATCTGCTTTCCATTCTTTTAACCACAAGGCTCTGCGCAAAACTACAGAGTTGGCGGATGCCATTGCTGTACGGCTCGTAGAGTCCAGTACCGCATTAATAGCGTAGGTCGCAAACGCGGTCATTTGTGTAGTTAAGGACGCCACTTGCGGCACTGCTGGACGTATGAAAGAGTCCACCTGTGCCAAACCAGCTGAAATAGCTTGGAGCGCCCACACGGCCGCGAATGCTGGAGCAAACGACGCGCCAATAGCTTCATAGACAGATTTCAACCAAAGGTCCATCTGTCTGTCGATCTTTAAGTGAAGCCCCATCCTCCACTGCAACTATGGATCTAGCTGCAAGCCTGGATATTGGAGGGTCCACTTTTGGACACTGGGTCCAGCGTTTGACCACGTCAGGGGGAAAGGGATAACGTGTATCCTTAAGACGTTTGGAAAAACGCTTGTACGGATAAGCATGGTGTTTCTGGATTGATGCTCTGAAGTCAGAGTGGTCCAGAAAAGTGCTCAATTTACGCTTGGGATACAGGAAATGGAATTTCTCCTGCTGTGCAGCTGCCTCCTCTGCAGAAGGGGCTGGGGGAGAAATATCCAACAGCCTATTGATGGCCGCTATAAGGTCATTTACCATGGCGTCACCATCTGGCGTATCCAAATTGAGTGCGGTGTCAGGACTAGACTCCTGATCACCCACCTCTGTCTCATCATATAGAGACCCTTCTCGCTGAGACCCTGACCCGCGTGATGACGTGGAGGGTCTCTCCCAGCGAGCTCGCTTAGGCGGCCTGGGACTGTCATCGGAGTCAGAGCCCTCAGCCTGTGATGCCTGGGACCCCCTTGAAGTACGGATTAGTTCCAACTGAGGGGGACCGGGGAACATAGGCACAGCAGTGTCCATGGTCTGAGCAACTGGCCTGGACTGCAAGGTCTCCAGGATTTTTGTCATAGTCACAGACATTTTATCAGCAAAGACTGCAAATTCTGTCCCCGTCACCGGGGCAGGGTTCACAGGCGTCTCTGCCTGGGCTACCACCACCATAGGCTCTGGCTGACGAAGTGCCACTGGGACTGAACATTGCACACAATGAGAGTCGTTGGAGCCTGCTGGTAGATTAGCCCCACATGCTGTACAAGCAGTGTACACAGCCCGTGCCTTGGCACCCTTGCGTTTTGTGGATGACATGTTGTTGTCTTCCCAGAGCAATATAGGGTATACAGCCAAGAAGCGACCGTACAGTGCAGTATATATATATATATATCTGGTACAGGAAAAAGTACACCAATACACACTGTGGCACTAGTGGGGCCAGCACTAAAGTGCTGCTTACCGCCCGCTAAACGCGGGTGTGTGGTCGCCAGAAATCCCTAGTCTGGGTCTCCCAGAGCCTGTGTCCGTCCTCCAGCCAGACTGCATGCAGGAATGGCTGCCGGCGTCCTGTGGAGGGGGGGGCGGGCCCTGGGCGTGCCAGACCAAAAGCGGGAAACCTGCGTCCCACTGTGCCTAGTGAGAGGGCTGGAGCATGTAAATAAGGCTCCAGCCCTCGGCGCTGAGTAATCGTACAGCGTCTCTCCCCTTCCCTGATTGACAGGGAGGGGGCGGGAACGAAGCGGAGCTAGGCCGCAAAAGCCGGGGACTAAATTTATAAGCGCCGCCGCCGTAAAAGCGCGGTCGGCGCTAAGTCCCCGGCGCACTACAAGTCCCAGCCGCGCCGCCGCTCCGAGAGTGGCCGGCGCGGTAGTTCCCAGCACATGAAGTCACACAGCTAAGCTGCTGTGACTCAAACCCCAGCGTACAGCGCTACTGTCCCCGGCGCACTAACACACCCAGCAAGTCTGGTGTGTGCGTGCCCGCCTGTACGGGGACACAGAGTACCTGAAAGTTGCAGGGCCTTGTCCCTGAACGGTACACAGCTCCGTATCCATCAGGTTCACTGGGTCTGTGGATGGAGCCCGGCCTCAGGGCTTGGGGGCCGGTAAGATCCCACTTCCACAGAGCCCCTCAGGGGGATGGGGAAGGAAAGCAGCATGTGGGCTCCAGCCTCCGTATCCGCAATGGGTACCTCAACCTTACAAACCACAAGTGGGGTAAGAAGGGAGCATGCTGGGGGCCCTATATGGGCCCTCTTTTCTTCCATCCGACATAGTCAGCAGCTACTGCTGACTAAACAGTGGAGCTATGCGTGGATGTCTGACCTCCTTCGCACAAAGCAGAAAACTGGTGAGCCAGTGATCCCACTGGGGGTGTATAGCCAGAAGGGGAGGGGCCTTACACTTTTTAGTGTAATGCTTTGTGTGGCCTCCGGAGGCAGTGCTATACACCCAATCGTCTGGGTCTCCCAATGGAGCGCCGAAGAAATTAGCAATATGCACCCAGAACTGCTCATGGTTTTGCATATTGCACCTGACAGGTTCCCTTTAATTACAAAGATCTTTTTTTCCTCATTAGTAGAAGTGAATATCCCCCAGGGCAATCACCAGACTATTTCCATTCTATTCTAGAGATGTGCAGTGTTTCCCAATGGTCTTAAATGAAGGAAAACTCTATGAAATATCCTACACTGATCTCTGCACTGACACCTTAAAGGGGTTATCCGGCTTCTTTGACTTTTTTTTTTTTATTTCCCTATTGGGCTACATTGGGGCAGGTAAGTAGATAGAGACCACTTACCTGCCCCGCTGTCAGCCCCTCTCCCCCGGCTCAGAGCGGTCATGTGACCGCTCCTGCCGCGATTTTGCTGCTTCCAGTCTTTGCACGTCTACATGGGCAGGGCCATGTTGACATGCAAATGTGGAGCAGCATGTCACCTCCCTGCTGGGCGACTACAGTGCGAGGAGTCACCGCCCCCCTTCCCTGCACCCTCCCACACATTCCCCTGCACCTCCAGTAACCTCCCCCTGCACTGCTGTGGGGTCCGTGATTTGGGGGCGGGGCCTGGCGGCAGCTGCCGTAGTGTCAGCTCCAGCACCGGGCCCCCTGCCCAGGATCGCACATTCAAATGTACCGGCATCACAGATCACCGATGCCGGTACATTTGAATGTGCTGATGAGAAGTCACTGTCCCTCCCGCTGTCTGTGCGCTCTGCAGCACAGCGGTGACGTCACTACTGTGCTGAAAAGAGCACAGACAGCGGACGAACGTGCAGGAGCGGCGGGGACCGAGGACGGGTGAGTATGTACTCCACATGTGTTCCCGATGGGGATGGGGGGGTTGCAGAGCCATGTGTGTGCGTGTGCAGAGCCATGTGTGTGCGTGTACAGTGCAGAGCCATGCGTGTGCAGAGCCATGTGTACGGTGCAAAGCCATGTGTGTGCGTGTGCAGAGCCATGTGTGTGCGTGTACAGTGCAGAGCCATGCGTGTGCAGAGCCATGTGTACGGTGCAGAGCCATGTGTGTACGGTGCAGAGCCATGTGTACGGTGCAGAGCCATGTGTACGGTGCAGAGCCATGTGTACGGTGCAGAGCCATGCGTGTGCAGAGCCATGTGTACGGTGCAGAGCCATGTGTACGGTGCAGAGCCATGTGTACGGTGCAGAGCCATGCGTGTGCAGAGCCATGTGTACGGTGCAGAGCCATGTGTACGGTGCAGAGCCATGTGTACGGTGCAGAGCCATGTGTACGGTGCAGAGCCATGTGTACGGTGCAGAGCCATGTGTACGGTGCAGAGCCATGTGTGTACGGTGCAGAGCCATGTGTGTGCGTGTACAGTGCAGAGCCATGCGTGTGCAGAGCCATGTGTACGGTGCAAAGCCATGTGTACGGTGCAGAGCCATGTGTACGGTGCAGAGCCATGCGTGTGCAGAGCCATGTGTACGGTGCAGAGCCATGTGTGTGCGTGTACAGTGCAGAGCCATGCGTGTGCAGAGCCATGTGTACGGTGCAAAGCCATGTGTGTGCGTGTGCAGAGCCATGTGTGTGCGTGTACAGTGCAGAGCCATGCGTGTGCAGAGCCATGTGTACGGTGCAGAGCCATGTGTGTACGGTGCAGAGCCATGTGTACGGTGCAGAGCCATGTGTACGGTGCAGAGCCATGCGTGTGCAGAGCCATGTGTACGGTGCAGAGCCATGTGTGTACGGTGCAGAGCCATGTGTGTGCGTGTACAGTGCAGAGCCATGCGTGTGCAGAGCCATGTGTACGGTGCAGAGCCATGTGTGTACGGTGCAGAGCCATGTGTGTGCGTGTACAGTGCAGAGCCATGCGTGTGCAGAGCCATGTGTACGGTGTAAAGCCATGTGTGTGTGTGCAGAGCCATGTGTGTGCGTGTACAGTGCAGAGCCATGCGTGTGCAGAGCCATGTGTGTACGGTGCAGAGCCATGTGTACGGTGCAGAGCCATGTGTACGGTGCAGAGCCATGTGTACGGTGCAGAGCCATGCGTGTGCAGAGCCATGTGTACGGTGCAGAGCCATGTGTACGGTGCAGAGCCATGCGTGTGCAGAGCCATGTGTACGGTGCAGAGCCATGTGTGTACGGTGCAGAGCCATGTGTGTGCGTGTACAGTGCAGAGCCATGCGTGTGCAGAGCCATGTGTACGGTGCAAAGCCATGTGTGTGCGTGTGCAGAGCCATGTGTGTGCGTGTACAGTGCAGAGCCATGTGTGTGCAGAGCCATTTGTACGGTGCAGAGCCATGTGTGTACGGTGCAGAGCCATGTGTACGGTGCAGAGCCATGCGTGTGCAGAGCCATGTGTACGGTGCAAAGCCATGTGTGTGCGTGTGCAGAGCCATGTGTGTGCGTGTACAGTGCAGAGCCATGCGTGTGCAGAGCCATGTGTACGGTGCAGAGCCATGTGTGTACGGTGCAGAGCCATGTGTACGGTGCAGAGCCATGTGTACGGTGCAGAGCCATGCGTGTGCAGAGCCATGTGTACGGTGCAGAGCCATGTGTACGGTGCAGAGCCATGTGTACGGTGCAGAGCCATGCGTGTGCAGAGCCATGTGTACGGTGCAGAGCCATGTGTGTGCGTGTGCAGAGACATATGTGTGCGGTGCAGACCCCGATGTGAGGCTGTTATTTGCAATGCTGTAGTGATACCAGGTCAGGTGCTGGGGAAGAATATACTGACAGGGACTGTGTGTGCAGGGGGTGGGCAGAGGGTGCGGCTGGACACTGGGGTGGGGCTGGACACTGAGGCTGGGCGGTGACAGCTCTGACTGAGGTTTTGCACAGGAAGTGGTCATGTTTGCTGGATCTGAATGTAAACAAGAAGCTGCAGAGAATAAAGGTATAATTCAAGAGGAACAAAAGTTAGAAAACAGAAAATAACAATGTAGGTGTGATTTATATGACAATACAGCACAGATAAACTCAAAAATTTTTGTTAAGCTAATGTCGGACAACTCCTTTAATCCAAAGCGCTTAAAAAGTGAAGGTGTTATTTTATTGTTGCGCTCCTTACCTTCCGCATGGGAATTTTGTAACAATTCTTGAAGACTTCTCTTCTCGTTCTTCAGGTTCTTCATCTTCTCCCGCATGGCTTTTATCTGCTCTTTGAGCTGCTGCACTTGAGAGCGCAGCGCCAGGTTCCTGTCTGTCAGTTGCTGAGTTTCTGCCCGGAGCTGAACATCATTATCATCATCTTCTTCTTGATTTTGCCGTCTTTCGGAAGCCCTGTGATTTGCTTCCACGGATGAATCTGTATAAAATGTAGCAAGCAAAAATCTGTTATTGATGAAGGCCATAAATATCCTGAACTGTATGATAGCGACACACAAACAAATAAAATCTGAGGAGACCAGAGTTGATTCCTGGTCATAAATCATCAATCCACAGGATAAATGATAAATGTGTCACAATTCCTCTGTGCAGAGCATCTTGCACACTAGAAGATGCTCTGCTGTGCTTTCCTGGATTACAGACCTGGCAGTGACACGATTCCTCTGTGCAGAGCATCTTGCACACTAGGAGATGCTCTGCTGTGCTTTCCTGGATTACAGACCTGGCAGTGACATGATTCCTCTGTGCAGAGCATCTTGCACACTAGGAGATGCTCTGCTGTGCTTTCCTGGATTACAGACCTGGCAGTGACACGATTCCTCTGTGCAGAGCATCTTGCACACTAGGAGATGCTCTGCTGTGCTTTCCTGGATTACAGACCTGGCAGTGAGACGATTCCTCTGTGCAGAGCATCTTGCACACTAGGAGATGCTCTGCTGTGCTTTCCTGGATTACAGACCTGGCAGTGACATGATTCCTCTGTGCAGAGCATCTTGCACACTAGAAGATGCTCTGCTGTGCTTTCCTGGATTACAGACCTGGCAGTGACACGATTCCTCTGTGCAGAGCATCTTGCACTAGAAGATGCTCTGCTGTGCTTTCCTGGATTACAGACCTGGCAGTGACACGATTCCTCTGTGCAGAGCATCTTGCACTAGAAGATGCTCTGCTGTGTTTTCCTGGATCACAGACCTGGCAGTGACATGATTCCTCTGTGCAGAGCATCTTGCACACTAGAAGATGCTCTGCTGCGCTTTCCTGGATTACAGACCTGGTAGTGACACGATTCCTCTGTGCAGAGCATCTTGCACACTAGGAGATGCTCTGCTGTGTTTTCCTGGATTTCAGACCTGGCAGTGACACGATTCCTCTGTGCAGAGCATCTTGCACTAGAAGATGCTCTGCTGTGCTTTCCTGGATTACAGACCTGGCAGTGACACGATTCCTCTGTGCAGAGCATCTTGCACTAGAAGATGCTCTGCTGTGTTTTCCTGGATCACAGACCTGGCAGTGACATGATTCCTCTGTGCAGAGCATCTTGCACACTAGAAGATGCTCTGCTGCGCTTTCCTGGATTACAGACCTGGTAGTGACACGATTCCTCTGTGCAGAGCATCTTGCACACTAGGAGATGCTCTGCTGTGTTTTCCTGGATTACAGACCTGGCAGTGACACGATTCCTCTGTGCAGAGCATCTTGCACACTAGAAGATGCTCTGCTGCGCTTCCCTGAGTTACTTAGCTTGCATCTTGATTGACAGCTCAGGAGTACATGTTGGTGCTGATTTACCAGGTGTTCCTCCTTCCTGGTAATTGCTCTGCTTCTTTACTGAGCATGCTCGCCCAGAACCTTGCCAGTTGTATTCTCTGGTTCTGCAGTTGTGCTATTGGCTTGTGTCTCTGCTTTTCTTCTGATCTTTGTGTTCTGACCCCAGACCGTTATATGAGTTCTCTCTGCCCGCTCCCTGTTCCGGTCATAACCTCCTGCCTTTTGACCTCAGATTGTTACCTGACCACGTCTCTTCTTTCTCCCTAAACTTATTACGTGCTCTCCTGGATTTCTGACACTCGGATATTGCCCTGACTGTGCCTCTGTTTACTCCTTGTATCATACGTGCCCCCCCCCCCCTCCTAGTTACCAGACCCCGGCTTTCCTGACAACTCTTCCATCCATACTTCCCGTAAGTAGTGGCCAGCATCACAAAATGTATGGTCATGCGAGTTCTACCCCACTACATCGATTAAGCCCTCTGTATGAATGGAGCCATAGTGACCCTGTGGAAGGACTAGTCCAATCGCTGAATGGAGGTAAGGTGCTCACACAGGGGACTTTGGGATCGTTGAGGGTCTCAGCAGGCAGACCCTTCCCCAGCTAGCATGCATTAAATCAATTATCCTATTTTGTTTATGGAACAACCCCTTTAAAGGAAAAAGACCTTAACATTGTGGGTGGTAAGACGTCATTGACACGGCAGACACCTGTGTGCCACCGTGCAGCCTGCATGCACAAGTCCATACTAAACGGAACATACTTCGAGGCATAGGAATGCCATATAAAATCTATAGGTATCAGACTGGACTCAAGTGCTAAATACTGAAGCTTATATGTATTGTACACGCAGCTGCTCAGTAGCTATACGGAAAACAAAAATAAAAGAAATAATAAAACCTAAGAGTTACCTGATCTGGCCGCATGCGGAGACTGCTCTTTACTGTCCTCCGAATCAGGATGAAGAATTGGAGACTGAACCCTGCAATCTGCAAGACAACGCACAATTACTCATTATATACAGCATCAAAACATCCTGTATGTATGATATAATGTCATTGATTTACCAGTCGCTGGCCATGTATGCACAATCACTGGGTGGCCCAACAACTACCTGATCATAGGGCAAATTCTGTATTGCACAATGGCACAAAAAAAGAATAAAAACACCTGCTCCTCTACCTGGAGGTACTCCAATGTGGAACAAGTCATCCCAAATGCTGAGGTATGGGGCGGCCCCACATGGAGCAGTGCCTACAGAATAAAACTTTGTCATGTAGCTTATAGTTCCTCCCCCTGTATGACCTATAGGGAACGACGACGATGATGATGATGAATGTCCCCACCTATTGTACCATCACCCATTCCCTGTAGACTGTGAGCCCTCGCGGGCAGGGTCCTCTCTCCTCCTATACCAGTCTGTCTTGTACTGTTAATGATTGTTGTACGTATACCCTCTTTCACTGTAAAGCGCCATGGAATAAATGACGCTATAATAATAAATAATAATAATAATGATGATGAATGACGATGAATGATGATGATGACGATGAATGATGATGATGACGATGAATGATGGATGGATGATGACGATGAATGATGATGAATGATTATGATGACAATGAATGATGATGAATGATGATGGATGATGATGACGATGAATGATGACGATGAATGATGACGATGGATGATGATGATGGATAATGATGGATGATGACGATGAATGATGATGATGGATAATGATGGATGATGATGACGATGAATGATGATGATGATGATGACGGATAATGATGAATGATGATGGATAGTGATGGATGATGATGGATGAAGATGAATGATGATGATGATGATGAATGATGATGATGAATGATGATGATGACAATGGATGATGATGGATGATGATGACGATGAATGATGACGATGAATGATGACGATGGATGATGATGATGGATAATGATGATGGATAATGATGGATGATGACGATGAATGATGATGATGATGACGGATAATGATGGATGATGACGACGATGAATGATGATGATGATGATGACGGATAATGATGAATGATGATGGATAGTGATGGATGATGATGGATGATGATGAATGATGAATGATGATGATGGATGATGATGATGACAATGGATGATGATGGATGATGATGACGATGAATGATGACGGATGGATGATGACGATGAATGATGATGAATGATGATGATGACAATGAATGATGATGGATGATGATGACGATGAATGATGACGATGATGATGAATGATGGATGATGATGACGATGAATGATGACGGATAATGATGAATTATGATGGATAGTGATGGATGATGATGGATGAAGATGAATGATGATGATGATGATGATGAATGATAATGGATGATGGTGGATGATGATTGATGATGGATGAATGATGGATGATGAATGATGAATGTCCCCACCTATTGTACCATCACCCATTCCCTGTAGACTGTGACCTCTCTCCTCCTATACCAGTCTGTTATGTACTGTTAATGATTGTTGTACATATACCCTCTTTCACTGTAAAGCTCCATGGAATAAATGGCGCTATAATAATAAATAATAATAATAATAATAATAATGATGATGATGATGATGATGATGAATGATGATGAATGATGATGAATGATGATGATGAATGATGATGATGAATGATGATGATGAAGGATGATGAATGATGATGATGAATGATGATGATGAAGGATGATGATGAATGATGATGATGAATGATGAAGGATGATGATGAAGGATGATGGATGAAGGATGATGAAGGATGATGAAGGAGGATGAAGGAGGATGATGGAGGAGGATGATGGAGGAGGATGATGGAGGAGGATGATGGAGGAGGATGATGGAGGAGGATGGACGATGATGGACGATGAATAATGGATGATAAAAAGTAAAAAAAATCCTTGCTACAAGGTTAAACCACAGACTCATCTAATGACAAAGCTATACATCCTCTATATAGAAATAAATACTCTTTAAAACCCAGATTAATTTAATAAAAAAAAAAGGGGGGGGACTGTCCAGTCTTGAGAAGCTTCTCTTCTGCGGGAATGTTTATAAGGAGGACATGTTATTATGCAGGACACATAATTGCTAAAATGCTTCACGTATGAGAATTCTAAATACAAATGACAGAAGGATGGAAGATCTCGGACAATGAGGTCAGCAGGGACTTTTATCAGAATTATGGAGGATGAGGTTAGGGTTACATGTGTAACTTGTGCTTGGAGAGAGATATGAAACATTTGTATTGTATGTGAGATATGGATGTAGAGGTGTGTATTGTGCTGGGAAAAATAAAATCACAACACCACATGTGAGCGAAGTCTGACCGCACCCGTGATCTGCTTCTGAGATTTCAAGTACATAATCCTGCCAGAGCACAAGGCACACATTGGAAAGCCGGGACCAGGGGAGCTCCGGCCCCAGCAAAGAGCCAGGACCAGGGGAGCTCCGGCCCCAGCAAAGAGCCGGGACCAGGGGAGCTCTGGCCCCCGCAAAGAGTTGGGACCAAGGGGAGCTCCAGCACCCCATGAGAAACCAGAAGCAGGGAGCACAGGCCCCCTCAAGGAGCTGGTATCGGGAGGCCAGACACCCACAAAGATCCAGGACAAGGGGAGCTAAAGTCCCTTCAAGGAGGCGGGACAGGAGAGCTCAAGCCTCCGCGAAGAGCTGGGACCAAGGGAGCTCAGGCCTCCGCGAGAAGCCAGGGCGCACAGACCTCCACAAGTATCCGAGATCGGGGTGCACAGGATCCCAAGAGGAGTCGGGACAAGGGGCACAGAGCAATCAGCAAGTTATCACCTACTCTCACGATAGGTGTTAACCTGCTGCTGAGATGGGACATACTTTTTAAGTGACATATGTGGAAGCAGTAACATACAGCCCATTATGTGGGGTCCACAGCATCCACCATCAGTCCCCCTCCCGGAGCCATACCTTCTGTGGTGTTAAACTCTGTCTCCACCGGATGATTGCTGACTTCAGGAGACGATCGCTCACTTTCCACTTCTTGTCTGGTCACCGGCTGTGTCTTCTGGAAGGAAAGAAAAAAGTTCCCCCTTTTATTTCCCAATACACAGAGTGCAGTGTGCGTCCTAATGATTGGCCTTTCCATGCCAGGACCAAGTATACAATACAGACCAAAAGTTTGGACACACCGTCTCATTAAAGAAGGGAATTTTGTTTACTTACTGTAAATTCCTTTTCTTCTAGCTCCAATTGGGAGACCCAGACAATTGGGTGTATAGCTATGCCTCCGGAGGCCACACAAAGTATTACACTAAAAGTGTAAAGCCCCTCCCCTTCTGCCTATACACCCCCCGTGCATCACGGGCTCCTCAGTTTTGGTGCAAAAGCAGGAAGGAGGAAAAATTATAAATTGGTTTAAAGTAACTTCAATCCGAAGGAATTTTGGAGAACTGAAACCATTCAACATGAACAACATGTGTACCCAAAGAACAACAGCCCGAAGGGAACAGGGGCGGGTGCTGGGTCTCCCAATTGGAGCTAGAAGAAAATGAATTTACGGTAAGTAAACAAAATTCCCTTCTTCTTTGTCGCTCCATTGGGAGACCCAGACAATTGGGACGTCCAAAAGCAGTCCCTGGGTGGGTAAAATAATACCTCGTAATAGAGCCGTAAAACGGCCCCTACCTACAGGTGGGCAACCGCCGGCTGAAGGACTCGCCTACCTAGGCTGGCATCTGCCGAAGCATAGGTATGCACCTGATAGTGTTTCGTGAAAGTGTGCAGACTAGACCAGGTAGCCGCCTGACACACCTGCTGAGCCGTAGCCTGGTGCCGCAAAGCCCAGGACGCACCCACGGCCCTAGTAGAATGGGCCTTCAGCCCTGAGGGAACCGGAAGCCCCGACGATCGGTAAGTTTCGATAATTGGTTCCTTGATCCACCGAGCCAGGGTTGATTTGGAAGCCTGTGTCCGTTTACGCTGTCCAGCGACAAGGACAAAGAGTGCATCCGAGCGGCGCAGGGGCGCCGTACGGGAAATGTAGAGTCTGAGTGCTCTCACCAGATCTAACAAGTGCAAATCCTTTTCACATTGGTGAACTGGATGAGGACAAAAAGAGGGTAAGGAGATATCCTGATTGAGATGAAAGGGGGATACCACCTTAGGGAGAAATTCCGGAACCGGACGCAGAACCACCTTGTCCTGGTGAAACACCAGGAAAGGAGCTTTGTATGACAACGCTGCTAGCTCGGACACTCTCCGAAGTGAAGTGACTGCTACTAGAAAAACCACTTTCTGCGAAAGGCGTGAAAGAGAAATATCCTTCATTGGCTCGAACGGTGATTTCTGAAGAGCCATCAGCACCCTGTTCAGATCCCAGGGTTCTAGCGGACGCTTGTAAGGAGGGACTATGTGACAAACCCCCTGCAGGAACGTGCGTACCTGTGGAAGTCTGGCTAGGCGCTTCTGAAAAAATACAGAGAGCGCTGAAACCTGTCCCTTAAGAGAGCCGAGCGACAAACCCTTTTCCAGTCCGGAATGAAGGAAGGACAGAAAAGTGGGTAAGGCAAATGGCCAGGGAGAAAAACCCTGAGCAGAGCACCAAGATAGGAATATCCTCCACGACCTGTGGTAGATCTTGGCGGACGTTGGTTTCCTAGCCTGTCTCATAGTGGCAATGACCTCTTGAGATAACCCTGATGACGCTAGGATCCAGGACTCAATGGCCACACAGTCAGGTTGAGGGCCGCAGAATTCAGATGGAAAAACGGCCCTTGAGACAGCAAGTCTGGTCGGTCTGGCAGTGCCCACGGTTGGCCCACCGTGAGATGCCACAGATCCGGGTACCACGACCTCCTCGGCCAGTCTGGAGCGACGAGGATGGCGCGGCGGCAATCGGACCTGATCTTGCGTAACACTCTGGGCAACAGTGCCAGAGGAGGAAACACATAAGGGAGTTGAAACTGCGACCAATCCTGAACTAAGGCGTCTGCCGCCAGAGCTCTGTGATCTTGAGACCGCGCCATAAATGTCGGGACCTTGTTGTTGTGCCGGGACGCCATTAGGTCGACGTCCGGCATCCCCGAGCGGCAACAGATCTCCTGAAACACGTCCGGGTGAAGGGACTGTCTGAGTCCAAGTACCCTGAGCCCTGTGGTGGAGAAAAACCGCTCCCCACCCTGACAGGCTCGCGTCCGTCGTGACCACCGCCCAGGATGGGGGTAGGAAGGATTTCCCCTTCGACAGAGAAGTGGGGAGAAGCCACCACTGAAGGGAAGACTTGGCTGCCCGCGAAAGGGAGACGTTCCTGTCGAGGGACGTCGACTTCCTGTCCCATTTGCGGAGAATGTCCCATTGAAGAGGACGCAGATGAAACTGCGCAAAAGGGACTGCCTCCATTGCTGCTACCATCCCTAGGAAGTGCATGAGGCGCCTCAGGGGGTGTGACTGGCCTTGAAGGAGAGAGTGCACCCCTGTCTGTAGTGAACGCTGTTTGTCCAGCGGAAGTTTCACTATCGCTGAGAGGGTATGAAACTCCATGCCAAGATATGTCAGTGATTGGGCCGGTGTCAGATTTGACTTTGGAAAATTGATGATCCACCCGAAGCTCTGGAGAGTCTCCAGAGCAATGTTCAGGCTGTGTTGGCATGCCACTTGAGAGGGTGCCTTCACAAGCAGATCGTCTAAGTAAGGGATCACCGAGTGTCCCTGAGAGTGTAGGATTGCCACCACTGTTGCCATGACCTTGGTGAAGACCCGTGGGGCTGTCGCCAGGCCGAAAGGCAGTGCCACGAACTGAAGGTGTTCGTCCCCTATGGCGAAACGCAGGAAGCGCTGATGCTCTGGTGCAATCGGTACGTGGAGATAAGCATGTTTGATGTCGATTGATGCTAGGAAATCTCCTTGGGACATTGAGGCGATGACGGAGCGGAGCGATTCCATCCGGAACCGCCTGGTTTTTACATGTTTGTTGAGCAGTTTGAGGTCCAGAACAGGACGGAAGGATCTGTCCTTTTTCGGCACCACGAACAAGTTGGAGTAAAAACCGTGACCCTGCTGCTGAAGAGGAACAGGGATCACCACTCCTTCTGTCTTCAGCGTGCACACCGCCTGCAGAAGAGCATCGGCTCTCTCGGGGGGCGGAGATGTTCTGAAGAATCGAGTCGGAGGACGAGAGCTGAACTCTATCCTGTAACCGTGAGATAGAATGTCTCTCACGCATCGGTCTTTTACTTGTGGCAGCCAGGTGTCGCAAAAGCGGGCGAGCCTGCCACCGACCGAGGATGCGGTGTGAGGAGACTGAAAGTCATGAGGAGGCCGCTTTGGGAGCGGTTCCTCCGGCGGTCTTTTTAGGGCATGCCTTAGACCGCCATGATCGGAGTTCCTCTGATCCTTCTGAGGCCCTTTGGACGAGGAGAATTGAGACCTGCCCGCGGTCCGAAAGGACCGAAACCTCGATTGTACCTTTCGTGGTTGAGGTCTGTTTGGTTTGGCCTGGGGTAAGGATGAGTCCTTTCCCTTGGATTGTTTAATGATTTCATCTAATTTCTCGCCAAACAGGCGGCCCCAGAAAATGGGGTTAAGAACTTTTTGGGAGCAGAGTCTGCCTTCCATTCACGTAGCCACATGGCCCTGCGGACTACCACCGAATTGGCGGATGCCACCGCCGTACGGCTCGCCGAGTCCAGGACAGCATTAATGGCGTAGGACGCAAACGCCGACGCCTGAGTGGTTAAGGGCATCACTTGCGGAGCAGATGAACGTGTGACCGTATTAATCTGCGCATGACAAGCTGAGATAGCTTGGAGTGCCCATACGGCTGCGAATGCCGGAGCAAAAGACGCGCCGATAGCTTCATAGATGGATTTCAACCATAGCTCCATCTGTCTGTCAGTGGCATCTTTGAGTGAAGCCTCATCTTCCACTGCAAGTATGGATCTAGCCGCCAGTCTGGAGATTGGAGGATCCACCTTAGGACACTGAGCCCAGCCCTTGACAACGTCAGGGGGGAAGGGATAACGTGTATCCTTAAGGCGCTTGGAGAAACGCTTATCTGGACAAGCCCGGTGTTTCTGGACTGCGTCTCTGAAGTCAGAGTGATCCAGAAACGTACTCAAAGAACGCTTGGGAAACCTGAAACGGAATTTCTCCTGAGAAGCTGACTCCTCCATTGTAGGAGCTGGGGGAGAAATATCCAATACCTGATTGATGGACGCTATAAGATCATTCACTATGGCGTCACCTTCAGGTGTATCTAGGTTGAGAGCGATCTCAGGATCAGAATCCTGATCTGCTACCTCCGCTTCATCCTCCAGAGAGTCCTCCTGCTGAGACCCTGAGCAGTGTGATGAAGTCGAGGGAAGCTCCCAGCGAGCCCGCTTAGGCGGCCTGGGACTGCGGTCCGTGTCAGGGACCTCACCCTGGGACCTGTGGGTCACCCCAGGAGCACTTTGCTGCTCCAATTGAGGGGTGCCTTGGGCCAATGATTGAACAGTGCCCGGGGCCTGAATCACCAGTCAGGACTGTAAGGTCTGTCAGTGGCCTTCTAGTATCTTAGCAGACCATTATCCATACTCTCAGACAGTTTGTCAGCAAATACTGCAAACTCCGTCCCTGTCACCTGGACAGTGGTAGCAGGTGGTTCTACCTGGGCCACCAGTGGCAGGGGCTCCGGCTGAGTAAGAGCCACAGGGGCCGAGCATTGCACACAATGCGGGTCAGTGGAACCTGCCGGTAGGATAGCCGCACATGAGGTACAGGTTGCAAAGTAAGCCTGTGCTTTGGCACCCTTGCTTTTTGCGGACGACATGCTGTTGTCTCCTCTGATACAATCCAGGAGGGTATATAGCCAAAAATCAACAGTGCGACCATACAGTGTAATGTATAGCATATAAGCATATATATATATATATATATATACACACTTCGGTACTCAGTGGGGCCAGCACCACAGGTGCTGCTTACCGACCGCTCAAAGCGGTTGTGTGATCATCAGATTCCCTGCCTGAGCCTCCCTGTTGTCCTCTCCGGTCTGAAGTGCTGACAGGAATGGCTACCGGCGTTCTGTGGAGAGGAGGGGGCCGTGGGCGTGCCCTAGAAAGTGCGGGAATCTGATGCCCCACTGTGCTGAATGAGGGGGGAGGAGGATACTAGGTATGCTCCAGCCCTCAGCACTGCCGTCCTGTGCAGCGTCCCGCCCTTCCCCTGACTGGCAGGCCTGTGGGCGGGAATAAGCGAAACTAGGCCGCAAAAGCCGGGGACTAAAGTTATAAGCGCGGCTGGCAAATAAGCACGGCCGGCGCGGTAGTCCCCGGCGCACTAACACACCCAGCAGTGCTGCAGTGTGTGTGGCACAAGCGATCCATACGCGGTCCCCACGGGGACACAGAGTACCTCACAGTTGCAGGGCCTTGTCCCTGACGATACTCAGCTCCAGTCCAGCAGAATCCCCAGGGGCTGCGGAGGGAGCACGGTCCCAGTGCCTGGAGACCGATTAGGATCCCACTTCACCCAGAGCCCTGAGAGGGATGGGGAAGGAAAACAGCATGTGGCTCCTGCCTATGTACCCGCAATGGGTACCTCAACCTTAACAGCACCGCCGACCAGAGTGGGGTGAGAAGGGAGCATGCTGGGGGCCCTGTTATGGGCCCTCTTTTCTTCCAACCGACCTAGTCAGCAGCTGCTGCTGACTAAGATGTGGAGCTATGCGTGGATGTCAGCCTCCTTCGCACAAAGCATAAAAACTGAGGAGCCCGTGATGCACGGGGGGTGTATAGGCAGAAGGGGAGGGGCTTTACACTTTTAAGTGTAATACTTTGTGTGGCCTCCGGAGGCAGAAGCTATACACCCAAGTGTCTGGGTCTCCCAATGGAGCGACAAAGAAAAGAGTTTTCTTTATTTTCATGACTCTGAAAATTGTAGATTCACATTGAAGGCATCAAAAGTATGAATTACCACATGTGGACTGAAATTCTCAAAGTGTGAAACAACCGAAAATACTGTACATCTGCCAGATCTAAGCTAGGTCGTCTCCAGTTTTGGTTATTTTGCGCTTTACTACAGGCACACCCCACTTTTTAGGTTTTGGTTGGATCTGGAGGTGTTTTTTAAGTTAATTTTGGAAAATGCATTAATAAAATTAAAAGAAAACCTCTAGTTTGGCTAATATTGCCTCTTCTTCTTTTTCACTTGTTCAGCCTGTACACTTTTACATTCAGCAGCAGAGCGCCACCATCTGGCAGCACTCTGAAAAAAAAAAAGAAAAAAGATATATGTGTATATTTGGGATGTGATTGAATTATCACTGTTTATTAATGATTCTGACAAACAGGTTTGTGTGAATGCAAATTACTCTATTAGAGCGAGTGCGGGGAAAAGCCGTGAAGGTGTAGACTTCTGCCTTGTGTGTTTGCAAATATCGAAAAAAAAGTGCAAAGACGCCAACGCACAAAAATGTACGTCCGGTAGTATCAGCACGAGAGCACAAAAACAGGCAAACCAGGACTGCACCTGTACGACTAAACACAGCGCTGTCCAGACCGATGTCACTGGTTTGGCTCGGTGACCGCAAGTTACCTATTACTGGGATCTATCGGCAAAGAAGGGAATTTTGTTTACTTACCGTAAATTCCTTTTCTTCTAGCTCCAATTGGGAGACCCAGACAATTGGGTGTATAGCTACTGCCTCCGGAGGCCACACAAAGTATTACACTTAAAAGTGTAAGGCCCCTCCCCTTCTGGCTATACACCCCCCCGTGGGATCACGGGCTCCTCAGTTTTAGTGCAAAAGCAAGAAGGAGGAAAGCCAATAACTGTTTTAAATACAAATTCAACCCGAGAAACAACCTCGGAGAACTGAACTGTTCAACATGAACAACATGTGCACCCGAAAAAAACAAACTTCCTAAGAAAACAGGGCGGGTGCTGGGTCTCCCAATTGGAGCTAGAAGAAAAGGAATTTACGGTAAGTAAACAAAATTCCCTTCTTCTTTGTCGCTCCTAATTGGGAGACCCAGACAATTGGGACGTCCAAAAGCAGTCCCTGGGTGGGTAAAAGAATACCTCGTGATAGGGCCGTCAAACAGCCCTTTCCTACAGGTGAGCCACCGCCGCCTGAAGGACTTGTCTACCTAGGCCGGCATCCGCCGAAGCGTAGGTATGCACCTGATAATGCTTGGTAAAAGTGTGCAGACTCGACCAGGTAGCCGCCTGGCACACCTGCTGAGCCGTAGCCTGGTGCCGTAATGCCCAGGACGCACCCACGGCTCTGGTAGAATGGGCCTTCAGCCCTGATGGAATCGGAAGCCCAGCCGAACGGTAGGTGTGAAGAATTGGTTCCTTGATCCACCGCGCAAGGGTGGATTTGGAAGCTTGCGACCCTTTACGCTGACCAGCGACAAGGACAAAGAGTGCATCCGAGCGGCGCAGAGACGCCGTGCGGGAAATGTAGATCCTGAGTGCACTCACCAGATCCAATAAATGCAAACCCTTTTCAAATTGGTGAACTGGATGCGGACACAAAGACGGTAAAGTGATATCTTGATTGAGATGAAAGGAAGATACCACCTTGGGAAGAAATTCTGGAATTGGACGCAGAACTACCTTGTCCTGGTGAAACACCAGGAATGGAGATCTGCATGATAACGCCGCCAGCTCGGACACTCTCCGAAGAGACGTGACCGCCACTAGAAAGGCCACTTTCTGTGAAAGACGAGAAAAAGAAATCTCCTTCATAGGCTCGAAAGGCGGCTTCTGGAGAGCAATTAGAACCTTGTTCAGGTCCCAGGGCTCCAACGGCCGCTTGTAAGGGGGGACGATATGACAAACCCCTTGCAGGAACGTGCGTACCTGAGGAAGTCGCGCCAGGCGTTTCTGAAAAAATACGGATAGCGCGGAGACTTGACCTTTAAGGGAGCCAAGCGACAAACCTTTTTCCAACCCAGACTGCAGGAAGGAAAGAAAAGTAGGCAATGCAAAAGGCCAGGGAGAAACTCCCTGAGCAGAGCACCAAGATAGGAATATCCTCCACGTCCTGTGGTAGATCTTGGCGGAGGATGGCTTCCTAGCCTGTCTCATGGTGGCAACCACTTCATGAGATAAACCTGAGGCCGCTAGGATCCAGGACTCAATGGCCACACAGTCAGGTTCAGGGCCGCAGAATTCAGATGGAAAAACGGCCCTTGAGACAGCAAGTCTGGACGGTCTGGTAGTGCCCACGGATGGCCTACCGTGAGGTGCCACAGATCCGGGTACCACGACCTCCTTGGCCAGTCTGGAGCGACGAGAATGGCGCGGCGGCAGTCGGACCTGATTTTGCGGAGCACTCTGGGCAACAATGCCAGAGGTGGGAACACATACGGTAGCCGGAACTGCGACCAATCTTGAACTAAGGCGTCTGCCGCCAGAGCTCGGTGATCGTGAGACCGTGCCATGAAAACCGGGACTTTGTTGTTGTGCCGTGACGCCATCAGGTCGACGTCCGGCATCCCCCAGCGGCGACAGATCTCCTGAAACACGTCCGGGTGAAGGGACCATTCCCCTGCGT
The DNA here is from genome assembly GCF_048569485.1 of Anomaloglossus baeobatrachus. Taxonomy (NCBI): domain Eukaryota; kingdom Metazoa; phylum Chordata; class Amphibia; order Anura; family Aromobatidae; genus Anomaloglossus; species Anomaloglossus baeobatrachus. The sequence continues at coordinate 197,668,128 of NC_134362.1, read as the reverse complement.
CCATGCCCTGGCGACTGAGAGTCTGCTTCCCAGTTTTCTACGCCTGGGATGTGGACTGCGGATATGGTGGATGCCGTGTCTTCCACCCACGTCAGAATCCGCCGGACTTCCTGGAAGGCTTGCCGACTGCGTGTTCCCCCTTGGTGGTTGATGTATGCCACCGCTGTGGAGTTGTCCGACTGAATTCGGATCTGCTTGCCTTCCAGCCACTGTTGGAAGGCTTGTAGGGCAAGATAGACTGCTCTGATTTCCAGAACATTGATCTGAAGGGTGGACTCTTTCCAAGTCCACGTACCTTGAGCCCTGTGGTGGAGAAACACTGCTCCCCACCCTGATAGACTCGCATCTGTCGTGACCACCGCCCAGGATGGGGGTAGGAACGACTTTCCTTTTGACAATGAGGTGGGAAGAAGCCACCACCGGAGAGATTCCTTGGCTGCCTGAGAGAGGGAGACCTCCCTGTCGAGGGATGTCGACTTCCCGTCCCATTGGCGGAGAATGTCCCATTGTAATGGACGCAGATGAAACTGCGCAAAAGGAACTGCTTCCATTGCTGCTACCATCTTCCCTAGGAAGTGCATGAGGCGCCTCAAGGGGTGCGACTGGCCCTGCAGGAGAGATTGCACCCCTGTCTGTAGCGAGCACTGTTTGTCCAATGGAAGTTTCACTATCGCTGAGAGAGTATGAAACTCCATGCCAAGATATGTTAGTGATTGGGTCGGGGTTAGATTTGACTTTGAAAAGTTGATGATCCACCCGAAACTCTGGAGAGTCTTCAGTGCCACGTTCAGGCTGTGTTGGCATGCCTCTTGAGAGGGTGCCTTGATAAGTAGATCGTCTAAATACGGGATCACAGAGTGACCTTGCGAGTGCAGGACTGCTACTACTGCTGCCATGACCTTGGTGAAGACCCGAGGGGCTGTCGCCAGCCCGAAAGGTAGAGCTACGAACTGCAGGTGTTCGCTTCCTATAACGAAGCGTAGAAAACGCTGATGCTCTGGTGCAATCGGCACGTGGAGATAAGCATCCTTGATGTCTATTGATGCTAGGAAATCTCCTTGAGACATTGAGGCGATAACGGAGCGGAGAGATTCCATCCGGAACCTCCTGGTTTTTACGTGTTTGTTGAGCAGCTTTAGATCCAGGACGGGACGGAACGACCCGTCTTTCTTTGGCACCACAAACAAATTGGAGTAAAAACCGTGGCCTTGTTCCTGAAGAGGAACGGAAGTCACCACTCCTTCCGCCTTTAGAGCGGACACCGCTTGCAGCAGAGCATCAGCTCGGTCGGGCGGTGGAGAAGTTCTGAAGAAACGAGTTGGAGGACGAGAGCTGAACTCTATCCTGTACCCGTGAGACAGAATGTCTCTCACCCAACGGTCTTTGACCTGTGACAGCCAAATGTCGCCAAAGCGGGAGAGCCTGCCACCGACCGAGGATGCGGAGAGAGGAGACTGAAAGTCATGAGGAAGCCGTCTTGGTAACGGTTCTTCCGGCTGGCTTTTTTGGGCGTGATTGAGTCCGCCAAGAATCTGAGCTCCTCTGATCCTTTTGAGTCCTTTTGGACGAGTAGAATTGGGACCTGCCTGAGCCTCGAAAGGACCGAAAACCAGACTGTCCCCTCCTCTGTTGGGGTTTGTTTTGTCTGGGTTGCGGTAAGGCTGAATCCTTACCCTTGGAGTGTTTAATGATTTCATCCAAACGCTCACCAAACAATCGGTCACGAGAAAAAGGCAAACTGGTTAAGCACTTCTTGGAAGAAGAATCTGCCTTCCATTCTCTCAACCACAGGGCTCTGCGTAAAACCACGGAGTTGGCTGACGCCACCGCCGTACGGCTCGTAGAGTCTAGGACAGCATTAATCGCGTAAGACGCGAATGCAGACATTTGAGAGGTCAATGGTGCCACCTGCGGAGCAGATGTACGTGTGACCGTGTCGACCTGTGTAAGGCCAGCTGAAATAGCTTGGAGTGCCCATACGGCTGCGAATGCTGGCGCCAACGACGCTCCAATAGCTTCATAGATGGATTTTAACCAGAGCTCCATCTGTCTGTCTGTGGCATCTTTAAGTGCCGCCCCATCTTCCACTGCAACTAGAGATCTGGCTGCAAGCCTGGAGATTGGAGGGTCCACCTTGGGACACTGTGTCCAGCCCTTGACCACGTCAGGGGGAAAAGGATAGCGCGTATCTTTAAGCCGTTTGGAGAAACGCTTATCTGGATAAGCGTGGTGTTTCTGGATTGCGTCTCTAAAGTCAGAGTGGTCCAGAAAAGTGCTTAATTTACGCTTGGGATACCTGAAATGGAATTTCTCCTGCTGTGAAGCTGCCTCCTCCGCAGGAGGAGCTTGTGGAGAAATATCTAACATCTTATTGATGGACGCTATAAGATCATTCACTATGGCGTCACCATCCGGGGTATCTAGATTGAGAGCGGCCCCAGTATCAGACTCCTGATCAGTTACATCCGCCTCATCACACAGAGAGTCGTCCCGCTGGGACCCTGACCAGTGTGATGAAGTTGAGGGTCGCTCATAGCGAGCCCGCTTAGGTTGTCTGGGACTGTCGTCCGAGTCAGAGCCGTCACCCTGGGGTGCATGTGACACCCCCGGAGCTAGGAAGTGTTCCAGCTGAGGGGGACCAGGGGGCAATGAACCAACAGTGCCCATGGTCTGAGTTACTGGTCTAGACTGCAATGTTTCAAGAATTTTAGACATAGTCATAGACAATCTGTCAGCAAAAGCTGCAAACTCCGTCCCTGTCACCTGGACAGCATTCACAGGTGGTTCTCCCTGGGTCACCTCTAGCAGAGGCCCCGGCTGAGCAATTGCCACAGGGGCCGAGCACTGCATACAATGGGGGTCAGTGGAACCTGCCGGTAGAGCAGCCCCACATGCGGTACAGGCAGCATATAAAGTCCGTGCCTTGGCACTTTTGCTTTTTGCGGACGACATGCTGTTGTCTCCTTGAGAAATCTAAGGAGGGTATATAGCAGAAAATCACCAGCGACCGTACAGTGTAAAGTATTGCCAGCACAAAATACAAAGTACACTATGGCACAAGTGGGGGAGAGCCCTTGAGGGCTGCTTACCGCCCGCTGAAAAGCGGGTGTGAGATCGTAGAATCCCTTGTCTGGGTCTCCCAGCCTCCCCTCTGCAGCTCAGCGTGCAGGCAGGAATGGCTGCCGGCGTCCTGTGAAGAGGGGCGGACCGTGGGCGTGCCACAAACAAAAGTGCGGGAAACTGCGTCCCACTGTGCCTAGTGTGAGGGCTGGAGTATGTAAAACAGACTCCAGCTCTTAGCGCTGCTGGTCTGTACAGCGTCCCGCCCTCCTACTGACTGGCAGGTCTGGGGGCGGGAACGATACGAACTAGGCCGCAAAAGCCGGGGACTGTAGTAATCTAGCGCGGCCGTCATATATGCACGGCCAGCGCGGAAGTCCCCGGCGCACCACAAATCCCAGCCGCGACGCAGTAAACACTGACCCCAGCGGCCGGATCGGCCGATCGTACTAAGTCTCCTCACTCAGCAGAGCTGTAGTGAGTAACGGCACAAGCGCAGCAGCGCTGTTTACCCCGGCGCACTAACACACCCAGCAATGCTGCAGTGTGCGTGCGGTAAGCACGGGGACACGGAGTACCTTAATGAAGCAGGGTCCTGTCCCTGAGGAAACTCCGCTCCGTATCCAGCAGATCCTCCAGGGGCTGTGGATGGAGCACGGTCTCAGTGCCCGGAGACCGGTCAAGTCCCACTTCACCCAGAGCCCTAATGGGGATGGGGAAGGAATCAGCATGTGGGCTCCAGCCTCCGTACCCGCAATGGGTACCTCAACCTTAACAAACACCGCCGACCGCAAGTGGGGTGAGAAGGGAGCATGCTGGGGGCCCCCGTATGGGCCCTCTTTTCTTCCATCCGACATAGTCAGCAGCTGCTGCTGACTAAACAGTGGAGCTATGCGTGCATGTCTGACCTCCTTCGCACAAAGCATAAAACTGAGGAGCCCGTGATCCCACTGGGGGTGTATAGCCAGAAGGGGAGGGGCCTTACACTTTTAAGTGTAATACTTTGTGTGGCCTCCGGAGGCAGTAGCTATACACCCAATTGTCTGGGTCTCCCAATTAGGAGCGACAAAGAAATTAGGAACTACTTTTATTCCACTTAGTAGAATGGGGTGGAAGGTCGGATGCTCGACCGGCCGTCCATTCATTCACTCAGGTTGGCTTTTTTGGACGTCCTCATAGGGAATGGCCGAAGCAGCGGTCGGGCATTCGGCCTGTCGTTACATTTTGCAAGGCCCGTTTCACATGTCAGTAAAAAACGCAGACGTTCTTTACTGACGTCTAAAAAACGCATATGATTCACGGCACACGGTAGTTGTTCATGTGCAATCCGTGATCTGTACACCGTGATTGTACATGGACATTACTCACCTGTCACGCTCCTACTGTCCATGGTGCTGAACTCCTCGGCTCTGCAGCTACTTCCGGGTCAGCTCTGGCTGCATTCATGAATATGCATGAGCCGGCCAGGAAGCTGCAGAGAGCGGGGGCTGCACAGAGCATCGCTGGAAAGGGGAGTTGAAAGAAGGGAATTTTGTTACTTACCGTAAATTCCTTTTCTTCTAGCTCCTATTGGGAGACCCAGACGATTGGGTGTATAGCTACTGCCTCCGGAGGCCACACAAAGCATTACACTAAAAAGTGTAAGGCCCCTCCCCTTCTGGCTATACACCCCCAGTGGGATCACTGGCTCACCAGTTTTAGTGCAAAAGCAAGAAGGAGGAAAGCCAATAACTGGTTTAAACAAATTCACTCCGAAGTAACATCGGAGAACTGAAAACCGTTCAACATGAACAACATGTGTACCCGAAAAACAACCAAAAATCCCGAAGGACAACAGGGCGGGTGCTGGGTCTCCCAATAGGAGCTAGAAGAAAAGGAATTTACGGTAAGTAACAAAATTCCCTTCTTCTTCGGCGCTCCATTGGGAGACCCAGACGATTGGGACGTCCAAAAGCTGTCCCTGGGTGGGTAAAGAAATACCTCATGTTAGAGCTGCAAAGACAGCCCTCCCCTACGGGGAGGCAACTGCCGCCTGCAGGATTCTTCTACCTAGGCTGGCGTCCGCCGAAGCATAGGTATGCACCTGATACTGTTTGGTGAAGGTGTGCAGACTCGACCAGGTAGCTGCCTGGCACACCTGTTGAGTCGTAGCCTGGTGTCGTAATGCCCAGGACGCACCCACGGCTCTGGTAGAATGGGCCTTCAGCCCTGATGGAACCGGAAGCCCAGCAGAACGGTAGGGTTCAAGAATTGGTTCCTTGATCCATCGAGCCAGGGTGGCTTTGGAAGCCTGCGACCCTTTGCGCTGACCAGCGCCAAGTATAAAGAGTGCATCCGAGCGGCGCAGGGGCGCCGTGCGGGAAAAGTAGATTCTGAGCGCTCTCATCAGATCCAACAAATGCAAATCCAAGTCATATCGATGAACTGGATGAGGACAAAAGGAAGGTAAGGAAATATCCTGACTGAGATGAAAGGGGGATACCACCTTAGGGAGAAACCCCGGAATCAGGCGCAGCACTACCTTGTCTTGGTGAAACACCAGGAAAGGAGCTTTGGATGACCGCGCTGCTAGCTCGGACACTCTCTGAAGAGACGTGACCGTTACCAAAAAGGCCACTTTCTGTGACAGTCGAGAAAGTGAGAAAAAACATCCCTCAGAGGCTCAAAGGGCGGCTCCTGGAGAGCAAGTATTACCCTGTGCAGATCCCATGGGTCTAACGGCCTCTTGTACGGAGGGACAATGTGACCAACCCCCTGCAGGAACGTGCGTACCTGAGGAAGTCGTACTGTGCGCTTCTGAAAAAATACAGACAGCGCTGGGACTCGCCCGTTAAGGGAGCCGAGCGACAAACCTTTTCCCAAACCAGAATGCAGGAAGGAAGGAAAAGTAAGCAATGCAAATGTCCAGGGAGACACTCCCTGAGCAGAGCGCTAAGATAAGAATATCTTCCACGTCTTGTGGTAGATCTTGGCAGACGTCGGCTTCCTAGCCCGTCTCATGGTGGCAATGACGTCTTGAGATAATCCTGAAGACGCTAGGATCTCGGACTCGATGGCCACACAGTCAGGATTAGGGCCGTAGAATTCAGTGGAAAAAACGGCCCTTGGGACAGTAAGTCTGGCCGGTCTGAGAGTGCCCACGGTTGGCCGACCGTGAGATGCCACAGATCCGGGAACCACGACCTCCTCGGCCAGTCTGGGGCGACGAGGATGGCGCGGCGGCAAGCGGAGCTGAGCTTGCGTAGCACTCTGGGCAACAGTGCCAGAGGTAGAACACATAGGGTAGCTGGAACTGCGACCAATCCTGAACTAGGGCGCCTGCCGCCAGAGCAGTTTGCTCGTGAGACCACGCCATGAAAATCGGGACCTTGTTGTTGTGCCGAGACGCCATTAGGTCGACGTCCGGCATCCCCCAGCGGCTACAGATTTCCTGACACCATTCTGGGTGCAGAGGCCATTCCCCTGCGTCCATACCCAGGCGACTGAGGAAGTCTGCTTCCCAATTTCCTACGCCCGGGATGTGAACTGCGGATATGGTGGATGCTCTGTCTTCCACCCACATCAGAATCCGCCGGATTGCCTGGTAGGCTTGGCGATGCGTGTTCCGCCTTGGTGGGTGATGTATGCCACCGCTGTGGAATTGTCCGACTGAATTCGGATCTGTTTTCCTTCCAGCCACTGCTGGAAGGCTTGCAGGGCAAGATACACTGCCCGGATTTCCAGAACATTGATCTGAAGGATGGACTCCTCTGAAGAGAGTCCTTGACCGTCTGAGAAGGGAAACGTTCCTGTCTAGGGACGTCGACTCCCCAACCCATTGGCAAAGCATGTCCTATTGAAGTGGACGCAGATGAAACTGCGCGAAAGTGACTGCCTCTGCATGAGGCGTCTTAACTGGTGCGACTGGCCTTGAAGGAGAGACTGCACCCCCGTCTGTAGTGAACGCTGCTTGTCCAGCGGAAGCTTCACTATCGCTGAGGGAGTGTGAAACTCCATGCCCAGATATGTCAGCGATTGGGTCGGTGCCCGATGTAACCTTGAAAAGTTGATGATCCACCCGAAACTCCGGAGAGTCTCCAGCGCCACGTTCAGGCTGTGTCGGCATGCCTCTTGAGAGGGTGCCTTGACAAGTGGATCGTCCCAGTAAGGATCACAGAGTGACCCTGAGAGTGCAGGACTGCTCCCACTGCTGCCCTGAACTTGGTGAAAACCCGTAGGGCTGTCGCCAGACCGAAGGGCAGGGCTACGCACTGAAGATGCTCGTCTTCAATAACGAAAACGTAGCAAACGCTGGTGCTCTGGAGCAATCGGCACATGGAGATAAGCATCCTGATGTCTATTGATGCTAGGAAATCTCCTTGCGACATTGAGGCAATGACGGAGCGGAGGGTTACATCCGGAACCGCCTGGCGTTCACGTGCTTGGTGAGCAGTTTTAGGTCCAGAACGGAACGGAAAGAGCCACCCCTTTTTTGGCACCCCAATCAGATTGGAGGAAAAAACTGTGTCTTGTTCCTGAAGAGGCACAGGGATTACCACTTCTTCTGCCTGCAGAAGAGCATCGGCTCGGTGGGGGGAGGGGGGGGAAGTTCTGAAGAATCGAGTCGGAGGACGAGAACAGAGCTCTATCCTGTACACGTGAGACAAAATGTCTCTCACCCACCGGTCTGTGACCTGTGGCAGCTAAATGTCGCCAAGCGGGAGATTCTGCCACCAACCGCGGATGCGGAGAGAGAGAGCTGAAAGTCATGAGGAGACCGCCTTGGTAGCGGTTCCTCCTGCTGCCTTCCTTGGGCGTGATTGAGCCCGGCCGGAATCTGAGCCCCTCTGAGCCTTATGAGCCCTTTTGGACGAGGACAATTGGGACCTGCCCGAGCCTGGGAAGGACCAACCTCGACTGTTCCTCCAGGACAGCATTACTAGGGTAAGTCGCAATGCAGACATTGCGAGGTTAAGGACACCACCTGCGGCACAGATGTACATGTGCTCAAGACCAGCTGCGCAAGGCCAGCTGAAATAGGATAGAGTGCCCATACGGCTGCGAATGCCGGAGCAACCGACACGCTGATAGCTTCACAGACAGATTTCAACCAGAGGTCCATCTGTCCGTCAATGGCATCTTTAAGTGAAGTCCCATCTCCACTGCAACTATGGATCTAGCCGCAAGCCTGGAGATTGGGGGATCCACCTTTGGACCCTGGGTCTAGCGCTTTACCACGTCAGGGGAAAGGGATAACGTGTATCCTTAAAACGTTTGGAGAAAACGCTTATCTGGTAAGCGTGGTGTTTCTGAACTGCTTCTCTGAAGTCAGCGTGGCCAGAAAAATACGCAATATACGCATGAGTACTGAAAAAGGATTTCTCCTGCTGTGAAGCTGACTCCTCCACTGGGGGAGCTGAGGGAGAAATATCCAACATTCCATTGATGGACGCTATAAGATCATTCACTATGGCGTCACCATCCGGTGTATCCGGATTGAGAGCGGCGTCAGGACCAAAGCCCTGATCAGCTACGTCTGCCTCATCATACAGAGAGTCCTTGCTGGGACCTTGACCAGTGATGAAGCCGAGTGCCGCACCCAGCGAGCTAGCTTAGGCTGTCTGGGACTGCCGTCCATGTCAGAGCCTTCACCCTGGAATGCCTGGGACCCCCCCGGAGCACTGATTACGTTCCAAATGAGGGTGGCCAGGGAGCATTAATCAAGATTGCCCATGGCCTGTCTGGACTGCAAAGTCTCTATCCCATGACAATCCATCAGCCGAAACTGCAACTCCGTCCCTGTCCCTGGACAGGGTTCACAGATGGTTCCTTTGGCCACCTCTAGTAGAGACCCCGGCTGACCAAGTGCTACAGGGGAGCTTGCACACAATGGGGGTCAGTGGAACCTGCCGGTGGAACAGTATCACATGCAGGAAAAACAGCATAGGAAGCCTTGTTGCTTTTTTGCTGCTGTATTCAAGCCATCTATGCAATGTATGGCATACAAGCATAAACACTTCAGCACCTGCAATACGAGCAGCATAGAAAGCCTGTGCCTTGGCACCCTTGCTTTTTTGCTGCTGTTGTCCAGCCATCTAGGAGAATATAGCCCAGAGTAGCGACCGTACAGTGCAATGTATAGCATACAAGCATAAGTACAAATGAACACTTCAGCACATGCAATACAAGCAGCCTAGAAAAACCTGTGCCTTAGCACCGTTGCTTTTTTGCTGCTGTTATCTCGCCATCTAGGAGGGCATATAGCCAAAGATAGCGACCTACAGTGCAGTGTATTGAAAAAGGATTTCTCCTGCTGTGCATACAAGCATAAAATACAAATGGACACTTTGGTATTTAGTGGGGTCAGCACTTCAGGTGCTGCTTACCGCCCGCCTATAACGCGGGTGTGTGGTCGCCAGAGCCCTGTGTTGGTTGCCCAGAGCATGTCTCCGTTCCCCAGCTCGGACTGCGTGCAGGAATGGCTGCCGGCGTCCTTCTCCAGCTCGTGTGACGAGGGGCGGGCCGTGGGCATGCCCCAGGCAAGAGCGGGAAACTGGCGTCCCACTGTGTCCAGTGAAGGGGGCTGGAGAACGCAAAGCAGACTCCAGCCCTCGGCGCTGACTGTCTGTACAGCGTCCCGCCTCTCCCCTGACTGGCAGGGCTGGAGGCGGGAACGAAACGAAAACTAGGCCGCAAAGCCGGGGACTCGAGTAATAAGCGCGGCCGTCCATGTGCACGGCCAGCGCGGAAGTCCCCGGCGCACCACAAGTCCCAGCCGTGCCACAATGTAAAAAACACCCAGCAGCGGCCGGCGCGGCAGTTCCCAATACATAAATTCACTCAGCTAAGCTGCAGTGAATAATAGCACGAGCGCACCGCGCTGTTACCCCCGGCGCACTAACACTCCCAGCAATGCTGGTGTGTGTGTGCGCGCTTGCCCGGGGACACAGAGTACCTTAATGTAGCAGGGCCTGTCCCTGACGATACTCAGCTCCATATCCAGCAGGTTCTCTGGGTCTGTGGATGGAGCCCGGTCTCAGTGCCTGGAGACCTGTAAGATCCCACTTCGCCCAGAGCCCTGAGGGGGGATGGGGAAGGAAAACAGCATGTGGGCTCCAGCCTCCGTACCCGCAATGGGTACCTCAACCTTACAAACCGCAAGTGGGGTGAGAAGGGAGCATGCTGGGGGCCCCATATGGGCCCACTTTTCTTCCATCCGACATAGTCAGCAGCTGCTGCTGACTAAAAACAGTGGAGCTATGCGTGGATGTCTGACCTCCTTCGCACAAAGCAGAAAACTGGTGAGCCAGTGATCCCACTGGGGGTGTATAGCCAGAAGGGGAGGGGCCTTACACTTTTTAGTGTAATGCTTTGTGTGGCCTCCGGAGGCAGTAGCTATACACCCAATCGTCTGGGTCTCCCAATGGAGCGCCGAAGAAATGTTTTTTTTATTTTTAAATGCACGGGTTTTTCTGGTACGTGTTACACGGATCACACCATAGTGTGGTCTGTGCGACATCGGTGATGCCAGAAAAAAAAAAAAACGGACATGTCCCCGTGCGGCAATCACGGACACGCGTGTGCACCGCACGGAAACTCGGTCAGTGAAAAAAAAAAATCACTTATGTGTGCGCAGACCCATTGATTATAATGAGTCTGCGTATGTCAGTGATTTTGGTACCTATAAAAAAAAATAAAAAAAAAACAAACAAACCACAAAACGTACCAGAATCACTGACGTCTGAAACAGGCCTAACAGGGATAGCAATCGGAACCCGGCGATCAGCACAATGCCACCCATCGTCTTGATAAGTGGTAACTAGTTATTGCCAAATACCCTCATCACTGGGGACCTCAAAGCCCCATTGCTCCATTTACTAACTAAAAGGAGTGATCTTCACACAACCACTACTGCTTCGTTCACACAGGGGACTTGGACCCTATTCTTAGGACTTGTAGGGGGGGGGTATAGGTTTATAGGATGCACCGGATTATAAGACGCTTCCCAAATTTAAAGGGAAAAAAAAAGGGGTGAAGAAAGTAAAAAAAAATAAATAAATATAAGGGTTCTGTCTTATAATCTGATGGTGTCTTACCGGAGGGGGGCGGCAGTGGTGGTGGAGCGGGGTCACAGAGGAGGCAGGGCCGGTGCAGCTGGCGAGTGTCCCAGAAACTGTCGGCGGTGGAGGCTGTGTTGGTGCTGGGGAGGCTGGGCCGGTGCTGGGGAGGCTGGGCCGGGGCTGGGGAGGCTGGGCCGGGGCTGGGGGTAGTGAGGAATTCAAATAATGGCGCACGGAGCCAAAAGCGTGCAAAGATTGAGCTCAGCTCAGTGACAAGCCAAGATCTCATCTGAGCACGCGCCACCTCCGGGTGCCATTTTCCTTAAGTCCGCTGCGGGGAGATCAGTGGGCTAGAGGCGGCGCGTGCCCAGATGAGATCTTGAGCCAAGAGCTCTATCTGCGCAAGTGCCAGCTACAGGTGCCATTATTTGAAGCCCTGACTGCCATAGATCCTTGACAGCCGCCGCAGACCCTGGACAGCCGCCGCAGACCCTGGACAGCCGCCGCAGACCCTGGACAGCCGCCGCAGACCCTGGACAGCCGCCGCAGACCCAGGACTGCAGACCCTGCACAGCCGCCGCAGACCCTGGACAGCCGCCGCAGACCCTGGACAACCGCCGCAGACCCTGGACAGCCGCCGCAGACCCTGGACAACCGCCGCAGACCCTGGACAACCGCCGCAGACCCTGCACAGCCGCCGCAGACCCTGCACAGCCACCGCAGCATGGTCCCCACCTCCTGCTAACCCTCTCCGCCAGCCCCTAGTAAGCTACATTCGGATTTTAAGACGCATCCCTCCCTTTCCTCCCAAATTTTGGGTAGGTAGAGTGAGTCTTATAATCCGAAAAATACGGTACTTTGGCCTGAAAAAAAAAAAAAAAAAAAAATCACCTTTGCAATTCGGTTTTGATTAAAATATTGCAGTTTGCCTCCTGGCTGCAGAAAGAGTTAACGGAGAATCCGTCAGTGAGCTCGTTTGTGTTTGCCACCCTTTTATCTGCCTTTTTCTGGGCTCCTCGCAGTAGATTTAGACGAGATTAAAATTAAAATGGGCAGTGGGAATAATAGCACGCGATCATGCAGAGTCGTAACTCGCCCTCCTTGTCGGTATCATTATACGAGTGCATAGTGATGAAGCTATTAAATTGCATTAACTGGAGCTGTGAATTATTTCCATAGCATCTTCCCTTTTGTAGCGATGAAAAGAAAAAAAAAAAAAGTCACTCTGCGATAATAATGAGCCATTAGATAATTGTCTTTGCGTCAGCTCGCATCAGCATTATTTTTTTATTTATTTTTTTTAATTTTCGCGCCTCCGAGCCTTAATTTGTACAATTAATTCCTCTACAATGTTTTTTTTGGGGGAATTATCTAATTACTGTCAGGGTTAATTCGGAACGTGATGAAAAGTGGCTGCGAGCCCCTTCAATTAGATCAATATATTATGTAATGAGCTGTCCTGAAAGCCAAAGTGTCACAATGGAGGAGGCACGATTTAAAAAACGCCGCTGACATGTGAGAGTGTTGTTTTTTTTTGTTTTTATGGCCAGTGTATATTCTCGGTAATAGCAAAACAGCAGGGATCAGCAGAAAACAATGCAGCGATAGAATATGGGAAGCAAAAGATCTACGCCGGCGGCACGAAGCACCGCAGGGGGGCGAGAGGAGGAATCGCCTATTTGGAATATTATTCTGCAGAAGCACATGCTATTTTTACAACAGTTTAAATGCCTATTCCCGTCTCGTCAAGTGGCGCTGGGATATGTCCTCACCTTATTATTGCAGGGGTCCCGATCCCTGGATTCCCCACTAATGAAAAGTGATGGCTTATCCTGTACACTTTAAAATTGCATTTAATTTGTGAGGCCTCTCAGAGCGGTTTATGGACTCCAAGCCGGTGTACAGTCCCTGACAGAAGTTCTGTCGCTTATCCATGTTATCTAAATAAGAGCTTATAACCGGACTTTAATTTCATCCATTGGTTTTATAAATTACTCTTTTGAAAACTGAAACCCTCCCAGTTTTGGTTTAGGTTATGAAAATAAAGTTGCTGCAAAGCTGAAATATTGATCATTTAATGAACACGGAAAGGTCAGATTTTGGCAAGACAAAAGATTTGGCGCCCACAGAAAGTAAATGTTGGCGTGTCACAATGCAGCCAGGGAAAGAGGCAGACACAGACAGGGTAAGAGACAGACACAAAGAGACAGATAACTTGTAAAGGAATCCAGCTCACCCACGTCTGACCTCACCGCACCTCAGACACGGATCCGGCTCTGCCCTGGCCGCAGCAATGAGAAATGAAGAAAAGCGATCCAGCTGAGTGACCAGGTGATTTATTCAGTGCAATACAGACATGGCATAGTCGTGGTTAACGCGTTTCTGGCTAAACGCCCTAAACGCGTTAAGCCAGAAACGCGTTACCCACGACTATGCCATGTCTGTATTGCACTGAATAAACCACCTGGTCACTCAGCTGGATCGCTTTTCTTCATTTTACAAAGAGACAGACTGACAGGGAAAGAGAGGGAAAGAGAGAGACAGGGTAAGAGACAGACAAAGACAGACAAAGAGACAGACACAGGGAGAGAGACAGAGGGAAAGAGAAAGACAGGGAAAGAGAGGGAAGAGAGAGAGAAAGAGACAGACATGGAAAGTGCCAGAGATAGATAGACAGACAGAGAAGGAGACAGACAGACAAAGAGAGAGAGACACAGAGAGATATATACAGAGGGGGAGACAGACAAAGAATGGGAGAGAAACAGAGAGACCATTACTATCCCGGGCGTTATATTCTATTTATACATTCTATCCCGGGAATGTTAATACATTCTATTTTGTTAACAACAGTTATTAACCCGGGCGAAGCCGGGTAGTACAGCTAGTGATTCATACAATTTATTGATGAAGTCATCAGGAATAGCAGAGAATGCATCTTACATGCCTCCCAGAGTTCATCTAGATTCTTTGGTTTTGTCTTCCAAGCTTCCTCTTTCACCCTACCCCAAACATGCTCAATGATGTTCATGTCTGGTGACTGGGCTGGACAGTCCTTGAGCACCTTGATCTTCTTTGCCAGGAGGACTTTTGTTGTGGAGATGGATGTATGAGATGGAGCACCATCCCGCTGCAGAATGTGACCCCTTTTATGATTGGGAATGTAAGAGGTAGCTAATACTTCTTGATATTTTAGGCTATTGATATTGCCTTCCACCTTGCAAATGTTTTGCACCCCCCCATACTGAATGTAACCCCAGACCATGATCTTTCCACCACCAAACTTAACTGTTTTCTGGATCCATACGGGCTCCAGTAGGTCTCCTGCCGTATTTGCGGCGGCTGTGGTGTAATTCACCTTCTGCCACTTTCCAGCGTCCATCTGTTTAGCAGGCTGTGGGACTTGGCAAATGCCACACGGTTTTTAAATTGCCTTTTGTTTAGTGTTGGCTTCTGGGCACTGATTCGACCATGGAGGCCATTTCGAGACAGAATCCTACAAACTGTTCTAGTTGACACAGGGACTTCAGGTGACCAGGCCTGTTGGAGCTCTGCAGCAGTGGAAGAGGGGCTGGCTTTGGATTTTCTAACCAACAAAAGTTCCTCTGCCGGACCTGGGCTTGTCAAAAACCATCTCCAGTCTCTTCAAATCTTTTTTTAATTCTGTGTACTTGACGCTGAGACACATTAAGGCTATGTGCCCACGCTGCGGATTTTGCGCGGATTTTGCCGCGGATTTTCCGAAAGAAGGGAATTTTGTTTACTTACCGTAAATTCCTTTTCTTCTAGCTCCAATTGGGAGACCCAGACAATTGGGTGTATAGCTATGCCTCCGGAGGCCACACAAAGCATTACACTAAAAGTGTAAAGCCCCTCCCCTTCTGCCTATACACCCCCCGTGCCTCACGGGCTCCTCAGTTTTGGTGCAAAAGCAAGAAGGAGGAAAAGAAGGGAATTTTGTTTACTTACCGTAAATTCCTTTTCTTCTAGCTCCAATTGGGAGACCCAGACAATTGGGGTGTATAGGCTATGCCTCCGGAGGCCGCACAAAGTATTACACTTAAAAGTGTTAAGCCCCTCCCCTTCTGCCTATACACCCCCCGTGCTCCCACGGGCTCCTCAGTTTTGGTGCAAAAGCAAGAAGGAGGAAAAAGAATTAAAAACTGGTTTAAAGTAACTTCAATCCGAAGGAATATCGGAGAACTGAAACCATTCAACATGAACAACATGTGTACACAAAAAAACAGGGGCGGGTGCTGGGTCTCCCAATTGGAGCTAGAAGAAAAGGAATTTACGGTAAGTAAACAAAATTCCCTTCTTCTTTGTCGCTCCATTGGGAGACCCAGACAATTGGGACGTCCAAAAGCAGTCCCTGGGTGGGTAAAATAATACCTTGTAAGAGAGCCGTAAAACGGCCTCTTCCTACAGGTGGGCAACCGCCGCCTGAAGGACTCGTCTACCTAGGCTGGCATCCGCCGAAGCATAGGTATGCACCTGATAGTGTTTCGTGAAAGTGTGCAGGCTCGACCAGGTAGCCGCCTGACACACCTGCTGAGCCGTAGCCTGGTGCCGCAAAGCCCAGGACGCGCCCACGGCTCTGGTAGAATGGGCCGTCAGCCCTGAGGGAACCGGAAGCCCAGCCGAACGGTAGGCTTCGAGAATTGGCTCCTTGATCCACCGAGCCAAGGTTGATTTGGAAGCCTGTGACCCTTTACGCTGGCCAGCGACAAGGACAAAGAGTGCATCCGAGCGGCGCAGGGGCGCCGTACGAGAAGAAGGGAATTTTGTTACTTACCGTAAATTCCTTTTCTTCTAGCTCTTATTGGGAGACCCAGACGATTGGGGTATAGCTACTGCCCTCTGGAGGCCACACAAAGCACTACATTAAAAGTGCAAGGCCCCTCCCCCTCTGGCTATACCCCCCCGTGGTATCACGGGTTCTCCAGTTTTAGTGCCAAAGCAAGAAGGAGGAAGCCAATAACTGGTTTAAACAAATTAACTCCGAATAACATCGGAGAACTGAAAAACCGTTCAACATGAACAACATGTGTACCCGCAAACAACAAAAAAACATCCCGAAGGACAACAGGGCGGGTGCTGGGTCTCCCAATAAGAGCTAGAAGAAAAGGAATTTACGGTAAGTAACAAAATTCCCTTCTTCTTCAGCGCTCTATTGGGAGACCCAGACGATTGGGACGTCCAAAAGCTGTCCCTGGGTGGGTAAATAAATACCTCATGTTAGAGCTGCAAAACAGCCCTCCCCTATGGGGGTGTCACTGCCGCCTGCAGGACTCTTCTACCTAAGCTGGCATCCGCCGAAGCATAGGTATGCACCTGATAATGCTTGGTGAAAGTGTGCAGACTGGACCAGGTAGCTGCCTGGCACACCTGTTGAGCCGAAGCCTGGTGACGTAATGCCCAGGACGCACCCACGGCTCTGGTTGAGTGGGCTTTTAGCCCTGAAGGAACCGGAAGCCCCGCAGAACGGTAGGCCTCTAGAATTGGTTCTTTGATCCATCGAGCCAGGGTGGCTTTAGAAGCCTGCAACCCCTTGCGCGGACCAGCGACAAGGACAAAAAGTGCATCGGAACGGCGTATGGGCGCCGTGCGGGAAATGTAGATTCTGAGTGCTCTCACCAGATCTAGCAAACGTAAGTCCTTTTCATACCGGTGAACCGGATGAGGGCAAAAAGAAGGCAAGGAAATATCCTGATTAAGATGAAAAGAGGATACGACCTTAGGAAGAAACTCCGGAATGGGGCGCAGCACAACCTTGTCCTGGTGGAACACCAGGAAGGGAGCCTTGGATGACAGAGCTGCCAGCTCAGACACTCGCCGAAGCGATGTGATCGCAACAAGAAACGCCACTTTCTGCGACAGCCGAGAAAAGGAAACTTCCTTCAGAGGCTCGAAGGGCGGCTTCTGGAGAGCAACTAGTACCCTGTTCAGATCCCATGGATCTAACGGTCGCTTGTACGGGGGCACAATATGACAGACCCCCTGCAGGAACGTGCGCACCTTAGGAAGACGTGCTAGACGCTTCTGAAAAAACACGGATAGTGCCGAAACTTGCCCTTTAAGGGAGCTGAGCGACAAGCCCTTTTCTAACCCCGATTGCAGGAAGGAAAGAAACTTGGGTAATGCAAATGGCCAGGGAGACACTCCCTGGGCCGAGCACCAGGATAAGAAAATCTTCCACGTTCTGTGGTAGATCTTAGCAGAATTCGACTTTCTAGCTTGTCTCATTGTGGCAACCACTCCTTGAGATAATCCTGCAGATGCTAGGATCCAGGACTCAATGGCCACACAGTCAGGTTCAGGGCCGCAGAATTCTGATGGAAAAACGGCCCTTGGGACAGTAAGTCTGGTCGGTCTGGCAGTGACCACGGTCGACCGATCGTGAGATGCCACAGATCCGGATACCACGACCTCCTCGGCCAGTTTGGAGCGACGAGTATGATGCGGCTGCACTCGGATCTGATCTTGCGTAGCACTCTGGGCAAGAGCGCCAGAGGCGGAAACACGTAAGGGAGCTGAAACTGCGACCAATCTTGAACCAAGGCGTCTGCCGCCAGAGCTCTTTGATCGCGCGACCTCGCCATGAATGCCGGGACCTTGTTGTTGTGCCGGGATGCCATTAGGTCGACGTCCGGCACTCCCCAGCGGCGACAGATTTCCTGAAACACGTCCGGGTGAAGGGACCATTCCCCTGCGTCCATGCCCTGGCGACTGAGGAAGTCTGCTTCCCAGTTTTCTACGCCTGGGATGTGAACCGCGGATATGGTGGATGCTCTGTCCTCCACCCACATTAGAATGCGCCGGACTTCTTGGAAGGCTTGCCGACTGCGCGTCCCTCCTTGGTGGTTGATGTATGCCACCGCTGTGGAGTTGTCCGATTGGATTCGGATCTGCTTTCCTTCCAGCCACTGCTGGAAGGCTAGTAGGGCAAGATACACTGCTCTGATTTCCAGAACATTGATCTGAAGGGTGGACTCCTGCGGAGTCCATGTCCCCTGAGCCCTGTGGTGGAGAAACACTGCTCCCCACCCCGACAGACTCGCATCTGTCGTAACTACTGCCCAGGATGGGGGCAGGAAGGATCTTCCCTGAGATAATGAGGTGGGAAGGAGCCACCATTGTAGAGAGTCCTTGGCCGTCTGGGAAAGCGAGACTTTCCTGTCCAGGGACGTTGACTTCCCGTCCCATTGGCGGAGAATGTCCCATTGAAGTGGGCGCAGATGAAACTGCGCAAAGGGAACTGCTTCCATGGCTGCCACCATCTTCCCTAGGAAATGCATGAGACGCCGCAAGGGATGCAACTGGCCCTGCAGGAGAGATTGCACCCCTGTCTGTAGTGACCGCTGCTTGTTCAGCGGCAGCTTCACTATCGCTGCTAGAGTATGAAACTCCATGCCAAGATACGTTAGTGACTGAGTCGGTGATAGGATCGACTTTGGAAAGTTGATGATCCATCCGAAAGACTGTAGAGTCTCCAGCGTAGCATTCAGGCTGTGCTGACATGCCTCCTGAGAGGGAGCTTTGACCAATAAGTCGTCTAGGTAAGGGATCACCGAGTGTCCCTGAGAGTGCAAGACTGCTACCACCGCCGCCATGACCTTGGTGAAGACCCGTGGGGCTGTCGCCAGACCAAATGGCAGAGCTACGAACTGAAAATGGTCGTCTCCTATCACAAAACGTAGAAAACGTTGATGTTCTGTAGCAATTGGCACGTGGAGATAAGCATCTTTGATGTCTATTGAGGCAAGGAAGTCTCCTCTGGACATTGAGGCAATGACAGAGCGGAGGGTTTCCATCCGGAACCTCCTGGCGTGCACATGTTTGTTGAGCCGTTTTAGGTCCAGAACAGGACGGAACGAGCCGTCCTTTTTTGGAACCACAAAGAGATTGGAGTAAAACCCTTGCCCTTGTTCCTGAGGAGGGACTGGGATCACCACTCCTTCCGCTTTTAGGGAATCCACCGCCTGCAGCAGAGCATCTGCTCGGTCTGGATGTGGGGAGGTTCTGAAGAACCGAGCTGGAGGACGAGAATTGAACTCGATTCTGTACCCGCGAGACAAAATGTCCGTCACCCACCGGTCTTTGACCTGTGACATCCAAATGCCGGAAAAGCGGGAGAGCCTGCCCCCGACCGGCGATGCGGAGGGGGGGGGGCTGGAAGTCATGAGGTAGCCGCTTTGGAAGCGGTACCTCCATTTGCTTTCTTGGGGCGTGTGTGAGTCCGCCACGAATCTGAGTTTCTTTGCGTCCTCTGAGTCCCTTTGGACGAGGTAAATGGTGTCTTGCCCGAACCTCGAAAGGACTGAAACCTCTGCTGCCACTTTTTCTGCTGAGGTTTGGATGTTCTGGGTTGTGGTAAAGAGGAGTCTTTACCCTTGGACTGCTTAATGATGTCAGCCAATGGCTCGCCAAACAGTCTATCTCTAGACAAAGGCAAACTGGTTAAACATTTTTTGGAACCAGCATCTGCTTTCCAGTCCTTTAACCACAAGGCTCTGCGCAAAACTACCGAATTGGCGGACGCCATTGAGGTGCGACTGGTAGATTCTAGGACCGCATTGATAGCGTAAGACGCAAACGCCGACATCTGCGTGGTAAGGTGCGCCACTTGCGGCACTGCTGGATGCATGATAGCATCCACTTTTGCTAAGCCAGCTGAAATAGCCTGGAGTGCCCATACGGCTGCGAATGCCGGAGCAAACGACGCGCCGATAGCTTCATAGACAGATTTTAACCAAAGGTCCATCTGTCTGTCATTGGCATCTTTAAGTGAAGCGCCATCCTCCACTGCAACTATGGATCTAGCTGCAAGTTTGGAAATCGGGGGGTCTACCTTTGGACACTGTGTCCAGCGCTTGACCACCTCAGGGGGGAAAGGGAAACGCGTATCTTTAGATCGTTTAGAGAAACGCCTTTCTGGGTGAGCGTCGTGCTTCTGGATTGATTCTCTGAAGTCAGAGTGATCTAACAAAGTACTCAATTTACGCTTGGGATAAAGGAAACGAAACTTCTCCTGCTCCGCAGCCGCCTCTTCTGCTGAAGGGGCTGGGGGAGAAATATCCAACAGCCTATTGATGGCTGAGATAAGGTCGTTTACCATGGCATCCCCATCCGGGGTATCCAGGTTGAGAGGGGTTCCAGGAGTGGATTCCTGATCACTCTCATCAGACACATCACAGGGAGACTGATTGCGCTGAGACCCTGAGCAGTGTGAAGACGTCGAGGGTCTTTCCCAGCGAGCTCGCTTAGGGTGGCTGGGGCCATCATCTGAGTCATAATCCTCGGCCTGTGAAGCCGGGGACCCCCCTGTGGGCTGGATACATTCCAAGTAAGGGGGACCTGAGGACAGAGGCCTCGCCGTGCCCAGAGACTGAGCCCCATGCATAGATTGCAAGGTTTCAAGTATTTTTGCCATAGAGACAGACATATTATCAGCAAAAACTGCAAAGTCTGTCCCTGTCACCGGGGCAGAACTTACAAGCGTCTCAGCCTGGGTCGCTACCTCTCCTGACTCCGGCTGGCGAAGCAGCACCGGGTCGGAGCATTGCACACAATGGGGGTCATCGGAGCCTGCTGGTAGATTAGCCCCACATGCAGCACACGCAGTATACACAGCCCTTTTTGCCTTGGCCGCCTTGCGTTTTGAGGATGACATGTTGCTGCTTCCACAGAGCGATCTGGGATATGCAGCCAGAAGCGCACCTCACAGTGCAAGAAATACAATATCTATATATCTGTACCCAGTACACTGATACACAGTGAGGCACTAGAGGGACCAGCACAGAAAAATCGCTTACCGCCCGCTTAAAAAGCGGGTGTGTGGTCGCCAGATAGCCCCTAGTCCAGGTCTCCCAGAGCCTTGCGTCCTTCCTCCAGCCAGGCATGCATGTAATGGCTGCCGGCGTCTCGAGAGAGGAAGGGGGGCGGGCCCTGGGCGTTCCTGGCCAAGAGCGGGAAGCCTGCTTCCCTCTGTGCCAAGTGAGAGGGCTGGAGCATGTAAATCAGGCTCCAGCCCTCGTCGCTGCTAGCGAACAGCGTCTCTCCCCTACCCTGAATGACAGGGTGGGGGCGGGAACGAATCGGAGCTGCCGGCGTCCTAGGCCCAAAAAGCCGGGGACTAAATTTATAACCGCCGCCGCCGTAAAAGCGCGGACGGCGGATCCCCGGCGCACCACAAGTCACAGCAGCGCCGCCCGGTCCAGAGGGGGTCGGCGCTGCGTTCCCATACACAAAAAAGTCCCCCAGTAATCTGTAGGGACACCAACTCCACGTTGCGGTCCCCGGCGCACTACAACACCCAGCCAGCCCGGAGTGTGTCTGTGCCTGCCGGGGACACGGAGTACCTGTATGATGCAGGGCCTGTCCCTGATCGTACTCCTGCTCCGTCTCCATCAGGTTCTAATGGGTCTGTGGATGGAGCCCGGCATCAGAGCTGAGAGGCCGGCAGGATCCCACTTCCACAGAGCCCTACCAGGGGATGTGGAAGGAAAACAGCATGTCAGGCTCCAGCCCTGTACCAGCAATAGGTACCTCAACCTTACAACACCATCCAGGGGTGAGAAGGGAGCATGCTGGGAACACTATATGTGTCCTCTTTTCTTCCATCCGAAATAGTCAGCAGCTACTGCTGACTAAAATCTGTGGAGCTATGCATGGAATGTCTGACCTCCTTCGCACACAAAGCTAAAACTGGAGAACCCGTGATACCACGGGGGGGTATAGCCAGAGGGGGAGGGGCCTTGCACTTTTAATGTAGTGCTTTGTGTGGCCTCCAGAGGGCAGTAGCTATACCCCAATCGTCTGGGTCTCCCAATAGAGCGCTGAAGAAATGTAGAGTCTGAGTGCTCTCACCAGATCTAACAAGTGCAAATCCTTTTCACATTGGTGAACTGGATGAGGACAAAAAGAAGGTAAGGAGATATCCTGATTGAGATGAAAGGGGGATACCACCTTAGGGAGAAATTCCGGAACCGGACGCAGAACCACCTTGTCCTGGTGAAAAACCAGGAAAGGGGCTTTGCATGACAGCGCTGCTAGCTCAGACACTCTCCGAAGTGAAGTGACTGCTACTAGAAAAACCACTTTCTGTGAAAGGCGTGAGAGAGAAATATCCCTCATTGGCTCGAATGGTGGTTTCTGAAGAACCGTCAGCACCCTGTTCAGATCCCAGGGTTCTAACGGACGCTTGTAAGGAGGGACGATGTGACAAACCCCCTGCAGGAACGTGCGTACCTGTGGAAGTCTGGCCAGGCGCTTCTGGAAAAACACAGAGAGCGCTGAGACTTGTCCCTTAAGGGAGCCTAGTGACAAACCCTTTTCCAGTCCAGATTGAAGGAAGGACAGAAAAGTGGGCAAGGCAAAAGGCCAGGGAGAAAAACCCCCAGCAGAGCACCACGACAGGAAAATTTTCCACGTCCTGTGGTAGATCTTGGCGGACGTTGGTTTCCTGGCCTGTCTCATAGTGGCAATGACCTCTTGAGATAACCCTGAAGACGCTAGGATCCAGGACTCAATGGCCACACAGTCAGGTTGAGGGCCGCAGAATTCAGATGGAAAAACGGCCCTTGAGATAGCAAGTCTGGTCGGTCTGGTAGTGCCCACGGTTGGCCGACCGTGAGATGCCACAGATCCGGGTACCACGACCGCCTCGGCCAGTCTGGAGCGACGAGGATGACGCGGCGGCAGTCGGCCCTGATCTTGCGTAACACTCTGGGCAACCGTGCCAGCGGAGGAAACACATAAGGGAGCTGAAACTGCGACCAATCCTGAACTAAGGCGTCTGCCGCCAGAGCTCTGGGATCTTGAGACCGTGCCATGAACACCGGTACCTTGTTGTTGTGCCGGGACGCCATGAGGTCGACGTCCGGCACGCCCCAGCGGCAACAGATCTCCTGAAACACGTCCGGGTGAAGGGACCATTCCCCTGCATCCATGCCCTGGCGACTGAGATAGTCTGCTTCCCAGTTTTCCACGCCTGGGATGTGAACTGCGGATATGGTGGAGGCCGTGGCTTCCACCCACATCAAAATCCGCCGGACTTCCTGGAAGGCTTGCCGACTGCGTGTGCCGCCTTGGTGATTGATGTATGCCACCGCTGTGGAATTGTCCGACTGAATTCTGATCTGCTTGCCCTCCAGCCACTGCTGGAACGCTTTCAGGGCAAGATACACTGCCCGTATTTCCAGAACATTGATCTGAAGCGAGGACTCTTGCTGGGTCCACGTACCCTGAGCCCTGTGGTGGAGAAAAACCGCTCCCCACCCTGACAGACTCGCGTCCGTCGTGACCACCTCCCAGGATGGGGGTAGGAAGGATTTCCCCTTCGATAATGAAGTGGGAAGAAGCCACCACCGAAGGGAAGCTTTGGTCGCCTGAGAGAGGGAGACGTTCCTGTCGAGGGACGTCGGCTTCCTGTCCCATTTGCGTAGGATGTCCCATTGAAGTGGACGCAGGTGAAACTGCGCGAACGGAACTGCCTCCATTGCTGCCACCATCTTCCCCAGGAAGTGCATGAGGCGCCTCAAGGGGTGTGACTGGCCTTGAAGGAGAGAGTGTACCCCTGTCTGTAGTGACCGCTGCTTGATCAGTGGAAGCTTCACTATCGCTGAGAGGGTATGAAACTCCATGCCAAGATATGTCAGCGATTGGGCCGGTGTCAGATTTGACTTTGGAAAATTGATGATCCACCCGAAACTCTGGAGAGTCTCCAGGGTTGCGTCGAGGCTGTGTTGGCATGCCTCTAGAGAGGGTGCCTTGATCAACAGATCGTCCAAGTACGGGATCACCGAGTGACCCTGAGAGTGGAGGACCGCTACTACAGTAGCCATAACCTTGGTGAAGACCCGTGGGGCTGTTGCCAGGCCGAACGGCAGTGCCACGAACTGCAGGTTTTCGTTTTCTATGGCGAAGCGCAAGAAGCGCTGGTGCTCTGGAGCAATCGGTACGTGGAGATATGCATCCTTGATATCGATCGATGCAAGGAAATCTCCTTGGGACATTGAGGCGATGACGGAGCGGAGAAATTCCATCCGGAACCGCCTGGTCTTTACGTGTTTGTTGAGAAGTTTCAGGTCCAGGACAGGACGGAAAGACCCGTCCTTCTTTGGGACCACAAACAAGTTAGAGTAAAAACCGTGACCCTGTTGCTGAATAGGAACAGGGACCACCACTCCTTCTGCCTTCAGAGTGCCCAGCGCCTGCAGAAGAGCCTCGGCTCGCTCGGGAGGCGGGGATGACCTGAAGAATCGAGTCGGGGGACGAGAGGTGAACTCTATCTTGTAACCGTGAGACAGAATGTCTCTCACCCAACGGTCTTTTACCCGTGGCAGCCAGGTGTCGCAGAAGCGGGAGAGCCTGCCACCGACCGAAGATGCGGAGTGGGGAGGCCGAAAGTCATGAGGAAGCCGCTTTGGTAGCGGCACCTCCGGTGGCCTTTTTAGGACGTGACTTAGACCGCCATGCATCAGAGTTCCTTTGATCTTTCTGAGGCCTTGTGGACGAGGAGAATTGGGACCTGCCCGCGCCCCGAAAGGACCGAAAACTCGACTGCCCCCTCCTCTGTTGGGGTATGTTCGGTTTGGGCTGGGGTAAGGATGTATCCTTTCCCTTGGATTGTTTGATGATTTCATCCAAACGCTCGCCAAACAATCGGTTGGCAGAAATTGGCAAACTGGTTAAGCGCTTTTTGGAAACAGAATCTGCCTTCCATTCCCGTAGCCACAAGGCCCTGCGGAGTACCACCGAATTGGCGGCTACAACCGCCGTACGGCTCGCAGAGTCCAGAACAGCATTAATAGCGTAAGACGCAAATGCCGAAGTCTGTGTGGTTATGGACGCCACCTGTGGCGCGGACGTGCGTGTGGCTGCGTCGATTTGCGCTTGACCTGCTGAGATAGCTTGCAGCGCCCATACAGCTGCGAATGCTGGGGCAAAAGAAGCGCCGATAGCTTCATAGATGGATTTCAACCAGAGCTCCATCTGCCTGTCAGTGGCATCTTTGAGTGAAGCCCCGTCTTCCACTGCAAGTATGGATCTAGCCGCCAGTCTGGAGATTGGAGGATCCACTTTGGGACACTGAGCCCAACTTTTGACCACGTCAGGGGGAAAGGGATAACGTGTATCCTTAAGGCGCTTAGAAAAACGCTTATCTGGACAAGCATGGTGATTCTGGACTGCCTCTCTGAAATCAGAGTGGTCCAGAAACATACTCGGTGTACGCTTGGGAAACCTGAAACGGAATTTCTCCTGCTGTGAAGCTGACTCCTCCACCGGAGGAGCTGAGGGAGAAATATCCAACATACGATTGATGGACGCAATAAGGTCGTTCACTATGGCGTCCCCGTCCGGAGTATCAAGATTGAGAGCGGCCTCAGGATCAGAATCCTGATCAGCTGTCTCCGCATCATCAACCAGAGATTCCCCCCTCTGAGACCCTGCACAATATGATGATGTCGAGGGAAAATCTAAGCGAGCTCGCTTAGTCGGTCTCGGGCTGGGGTCTGTGTCAGAACCCTCAGCCTGGGATCCATGAGACACCCCAGGAGGACCTTGTTGGTCCAACTGAGGTGGGCCAGGGAACAAAGATTCAACAGAGTCCCTGTGCTGAGATACCGGCCTGGACTGCAAGGCTTCTAGTATCTTAGCCATAGTCTCAGAGAGTTTTGCAAACTCTGTCCCCGTCACCTGAACAGTGTCAGCAGGTGGCTCCCCCTGGGCCCCTCTTAGCAGAGGCTCTAGCTGAGTAAGTGCCACAGGGGCCGAACAGTGCACACAATGAGGGTCAGTGGAACCTGCTGGTATCGGGGTCATACATGCGGCGCAGGCAGCATAATAAGCCTGTGTTTTGGCACCCCTGCCTTTTGTGGGCGCCATGCTATTATCTTCCCTGAGTAACACAATAGGGTATATAGCCAGAAATCAACTGTGCACCATACAGTGTAAAATATGTATACCATAAACATATAATGTTACACTACTGCACAATGGGGCTAGCACCACAGGTGCTGCTTACCACCCGCCTAAAGCGGTTGTGAGGCCACCAGAGTCCCTGCCTGGGTCTCCCAGATTTTGTCCCCCTCTGTAGCGTCCAAGGAGCTGACAGGAATGGCTGCCGGCGTCCTGAGGAGAGGTGGGAGCCGTGGGCGTGGCTCAGAAAGTGCGGGAGCTGGTGCCTGCACTGTGCACAGTGAGGGGAGTGGAGTATGCAAAGCATGCTCCAGCCCTCAGTGCTGCTCGTTCTGTGCAGCGTCCCGCCCTTCCCCTGCCTGTCAGGGCTGTGGGCGGGAGGAAAGGAAACTAGGCCGCAAAAAGCCGGGGACTCTAGTAATAAACGCGGCCGCCGTAAAAGCGCGGCCGGCGCGAAAGTCCCCGGCGCACTACAAGTCCCAGCCGCGCCGCAGTGTTTCCCTGGCAGCGGCGGATAGTGCGGCAGTCCCTATACATAAACACACTCAGCAGCGCTGAGTGTGTAATGGCACATATTAACCCGGTCAGCGCCGCGGTCCCCGGTGCACTAGCACACCCAGCAATGCTGGAGTGTTGCTGTGCGCGGTCCCCACGGGGACACAGAGTACCTCCAAGTAGCAGGGCCATGTCCCTGAACGATACCCGGCTCCTATCCAGCAGTCTCCCAGGAGTTGTGGATGAAGCACGGTCTCAGTGCCTGGAGACCGATAGGATCCCACTTCACCAGAGCCCTGAGGGGGATGGGGAAGGAAAGCAGCATGTGGGCTCCAGCCTCCGTACCCGCAATGGATACCTCAACCTTAACTACACCGCCGACAAGAGTGGGGTGAGAAGGGAGCATGCTGGGGGCCCTATATGGGCCCACTTTTCTTCCATCCGATATAGTCAGCAGCTGCTGCTGACCAATCTGTGGAGCTGTGCGTGCGTGTCTGACCTCCTTCGCACAAAGCAAAAAACTGAGGAGCCCGTGGGAGCACGGGGGGTGTATAGGCAGAAGGGGAGGGGCTTAACACTTTTAAGTGTAATACTTTGTGCGGCCTCCGGAGGCATAGCCTATACACCCCAATTGTCTGGGTCTCCCAATGGAGCGACAAAGAAAATTATAAATTGGTTTAAAGTAAATTCAATCCGAAGGAATATCGGAGAACTGAAACCATTCATCATGAACAACATGTGTATACACAAAGAACAACAGCCCGAAGGGAACAGGGGCGGGTGCTGGGTCTCCCAATTGGAGCTAGAAGAAAAGGAATTTACGGTAAGTAAACAAAATTCCCTTCTTCTTTGTCGCTCCATTGGGAGACCCAGACAATTGGGACGTCCAAAAGCAGTCCCTGGGTGGGTAAATAATACCTCATAATGGAGCCGCAAACGGCTCCGTCCTACAGGTGGGCAACCGCCGCCTGAAGGACTCGCCTACCTAGGCTGGCATCTGCCGAAGCATAGGTATGCACCTGATAGTGTTTCGTGAAAGTGTGCAGGCTCGACCAGGTAGCCGCCTGACACACCTGCTGAGCCGTAGCCTGGTGCCGCAAAGCCCAGGACGCACCCACTGCTCTGGTAGAATGGGCCTTCAGCCCTGAGGGAACCGGAAGCCCCGAGGAACGATAAGCTTCGAGAATCGGTTCCTTGATCCACCGAGCTAGGGTTGATTTGGAAGCTTGTGACCCTTTACGCTGGCCAGCGACAAGGACAAAGAGTGCCTCCGAGCGGCGCAGGGGCGCCGTACGAGAAATGTAGAATCTGAGTGCTCTCACCAGATCTAACAAGTGCAAAACCTTTTCACATTGGTGAACTGGATGAGGACAAAAAGAGGGTAAGGAGATATCCTGATTGAGATGAAAGGGGGATACCACCTTAGGGAGAAATTCCGGAACCGGACGCAGAACCACCTTGTCCTGGTGAAACACCAGGAAAGGGGCTTTGCACGACAACGCTGCCAGTTCGGACACTCTCCGAAGTGAAGTGACTGCTACTAGGAAGACCACTTTCTGCGAAAGGCGTGAGAGAGAAATATCTCTCATTGGCTCGAATGGTGGTTTCTGAAGAGCCATCAGCACCCTGTTCAGATCCCAAGGCTCTAACGGACGCTTGTAAGGAGGGACGATGTGACAAACCCCCTGCAGGAACGTGCGTACCTGTGGAAGTCTGGCTAGGCGCTTCTGAAAAAACACAGAGAGCGCAGAGACTTGTCCCTTAAGGGAGCCGAGCGACAAACCCTTTTCCAATCCAGATTGAAGGAAGGACAGAAAAGTGGGCAAGGCAAATGGCCAGGGAGAAAACCCCTGAGCAGAGCACCACGACAGGAATATCTTCCACGTCCTGTGGTAGATCTTGGCGGACGTTGGTTTCCTAGCCTGTCTCATAGTGGCAATGACCTCTTGAGATAACCCTGAAGACGCTAGGATCCAGGACTCAATGGCCACACAGTCAGGTTGAGGGCCGCAGAATTCAGATGGAAAAACGGCCCTTGAGACAGCAAGTCTGGTCGGTCTGGTAGTGCCCACGGTTGGCCGACCGTGAGATGCCACAGATCCGGGTACCACGACCTCCGCGGCCAGTCTGGAGCGACGAGGATGGCGCGGCGGCAGTCGGCCCTGATCTTGCGTAACACTCTGGGCAACAGTGCCAGAGGAGGAAACACATAAGGGAGTTGAAACTGCGACCAATCCTGAACTAAGGCGTCTGCTGCCAGAGCTCTGTGATCTTGAGACCGTGCCATGAATGTCGGGACCTTGTTGTTGTGCCGGGACGCCATTAGGTCGACGTCCGGAATGCCCCAGCGGCAACAGATCTCCTGAAACACGTCCGGGTGAAGGGACCATTCCCCTGCGTCCATGCCCTGGCGACTGAGAAAGTCTGCTTCCCAGTTTTCTACGCCCGGGATGTGAACTGCGGATATGGTGGAGGCTGTGGCTTCCACCCACAGTAGAATCCGCCGGACTTCCTGGAAGGCTTGCCGACTGCGTGTCCCGCCTTGGTGGTTGATGTATGCCACCGCTGTGGAGTTGTCCGACTGAATTCGGATCTGTTTGCCTTCCAGCCACGGCTGGAACGCCTTTAGGGCAAGATACACTGCCCTTATCTCCAGAACATTGATCTGAAGGGAGGACTCTGTCTGAGTCCAAGTACCCTGAGCCCTGTGGTGGAGAAAGACCGCTCCCCACCCTGACAGGCTCGCGTCCGTCGTGACCACCGCCCAGGATGGGGGCAGGAAGGATTTCCCCTTCGACAGAGAAGTGGGGAGAAGTCACCACTGAAGGGAAGCTTTGGCTGCCCGTGAAAGGGAGACGTTCCTGTCGAGGGACGTCGACTTCCTGTCCCATTTGCGGAGAATGTCCCATTGAAGAGGACGCAGATGAAACTGCGCAAAAGGAACTGCCTCCATTGCTGCTACCATCTTCCCTAGGAAGTGCATGAGGCGCCTCAGGGGTGTGACTGGCCTTGAAGGAGAGATTGCACCCCTGTCTGTAGTGAACGCTGCTTGTCCAGCGGAAGCTTCACTATCGCTGAGAGAGTATGAAACTCCATGCCAAGATATGTCAGTGATTGGGCCGGTGTCAGATTTGACTTTGGAAAATTGATGATCCACCCGAAACTCTGGAGAGTTTCCAGAGCAATGTTCAGGCTGTGTTGGCATGCCTCTTGAGAGGGTGCCTTGACAAGCAGATCGTCTAAGTAAGGGATCACCGAGTGTCCCTGAGAGTGTAGGATTGCCACCACTGTTGCCATAACCTTGGTGAAGACCCGTGGGGCTGTTGCCAGGCCAAAAGGTAGTGCCACGAACTGAAGGTGTTCGTCCCCTATGGCGAAACGCAGGAAGCGCTGATGCTCTGGTGCAATCGGTACGTGGAGATAAGCATCTTTGATGTCGATTGATGCCAGGAAATCTCCTTGGGACATTGAGGCGATGACGGAGCGGAGCGATTCCATCCGGAACCGCCTGGTTTTTACATGCCTGTTGAGCAGTTTTAGGTCCAGAACCGGACGGAAGGATCCGTCCTTTTTTGGCACCACGAACAAGTTGGAGTAAAAACCGTGACCCCGTTGCTGAAGAGGAACAGGGATCACCACTCCTTCCGCCTTCAGAGTGCACACCGCCTGCAGAAGAGCCTCGGCTCTCTCGGGGGGCGGAGAAGTTCTGAAGAAACGAGTCGGAGGACGAGAGCTGAACTCTATCCTGTAACCGTGAGATAGAATGTCTCTCACCCATCGGTCTTTTACCTGTGGCAGCCAGGCGCCGCCAAAGCGGGAGAGCCTGCCACCGACCGAGGATGCGGTTTGAGGAGGCCGAAAGTCATGAGGAGGCCGCCTTGGGAGCGGTGCCTCCGGCGGTCTTTTTAGGACGTGACTTAGACCGCCATGAATCGGCGTTCCTCTGATCTTTCTGAGGCCTTTTGGACGAGGCGAATTGAGACCTGCCCGCGGACCGAAACCTCGATTGTACCTTCCGTGGTTGAGGTCTGTTTGGTTTGGACTGGGGTAAGGATGAGTCCTTTCCCTTGGATTGTTTAATGATTTCATCCAATCGCTCACCAAACAGGCGGTCGCCAGAAAATGGCAAACCGGTTAAGAACTTTTTGGAAGCGGAGTCTGCCTTCCATTCACGTAGCCACATGGCCCTGCGGACTACCACCGAATTGGCGGATGCTACCGCCGTACGGCTCGCAGAGTCCAGGATAGCATTAATGGCGTAGGACGCAAACGCCGACGCCTGAGAGGTTAAGGACACCACTTGCGGGGCAGATGTACGTGTTACTGCATTAATCTGCGCCTGACAAGCTGAGATAGCTTGGAGAGCCCATACGGCTGCGAATGCTGGAGCAAAAGACGCGCCTATAGCTTCATAGATGGATTTTAACCATAATTCCATCTGTCTGTCAGTGGCATCTTTGAGTGAAGCCCCATCTTCCACTGCAACTATGGATCTAGCCGCCAGTCTGGAGATTGGAGGATCCACCTTAGGACACTGAGTCCAGCCCTTGACAACATCAGGGGGGAAGGGATAACGTGTGTCCTTAAGGCGCTTGGAAAAACGCTTGTCTGGACAATCCCGTTTTTTCTGGACTGCCTCCCTGAAGTCAGAGTGATCCAGAAACGTACTCAATGTACGCTTGGGAAACCTGAAACGGAATTTCTCCTGCTGAGAAGCTGACTCCTCAATTGGAGGAGCTGGGGGAGAAATGTCCAACACCTGATTGATGGTCGCTATAAGGTCATTCACTATGGCGTCACCTTCAGGTGTATCTAGGTTGAGAGCGGCTTCAGGATCAGAATCCTGATCTGTTACCTCCGCTTCATCCTCCAGAGAGTCCTCGTGCTGAGACCCTGAACAGTGTGATGAGGTGGAGGGAATTTCCCAGCGAGCCCGCTTAAGCGGCCTGGGACTGCGGTCCGTGTCAGAGACCTCACCCTGGGACCTATGGGTCACCCCAGGGTCCCTTTGCTGTTCCAATTGAGGGGGACCTGGGGTCAAAGACTGGACAGTGCCCGGGACCTGAATCACCGGTCTGGACTGTAAGGCTTCTAGTATTTTAGAAGACCATCTATCCATACTCTCAGACATTTTGTCAGCAAAAGCTGCAAACTCCGTCCCTGTCACCTGGACAGTGGGAGCAGGTGGTTCCACCTGGGCCACCTGTAGCAGAGGCTCCGGCTGAGTAAGTGCCACAGGGGCCGAGCATTGCACACAATGAGGGTCAGTGGACCCTGCCGGTAGTACAGCTGTACATGAGGTACAGGTTGCAAAGTACGCCTGTGCTTTGGCACCCTTGCTTTTTGCGGACGACATGCTGTTGTCTCCTCTGAGAACAATCCAGGAGGGTATATAGCCAAAAATCAACAGAGCGACCGTACAGTGCAAATGTATAGCCTATAAGCCTATATATATATATATATACACTTCGGCACTCAGTGGGGCCAGCACCACAGGTGCTGCTTACCGACCGCACAGAGCGGTTGTGTGATCACCAGAATCCCTGCCTGGGTCTCCCTGTGTTGTCTCTCCTCTCCAGCGTCTGAATCGCTGACAGGAATGGCTGCCGGCGTTCTGTGGGGAGGAGGGGACCGTGGGCGTGCCCAAGAAAAGTGCGGGAATCTAGTGCCCCAGTGTACTGAGTGAGGGGGGAGGAGGATACTAATGTATGCTCCAGCCCTCCGCGCTGACGATCTGTGCAGCGTCCCGCCCTTCCCCTGACTGGCAGGCCTGTGGGCGGGAATATACGACACTAGGCCGCAGAAGCCGGGGACTAAAGTTATAAGCGCGGCCGGCAATAAGCGCGGCCGCGCGGTAGTCCCCGGCGCACTAACACACCCAGCAGTGCTGCAATGTGTATGGCACAAGCGCTCCATGCGCGGTAGTCCCCGGCGCACTAACACACCCAGCAGTGCTGTAATGTGTATGGCACAAGCGCTCCATGCGCGGTCCCCACGGGGACACAGAGTACCTCACAGTAGCAGGGCCTTGTCCCTGACGATACCCGGCTCCTGTCCAGCAGATACCCCAGGGGCTGCGGAGGGAGCACGGTCCCCGTGCCTGGAGACCGATTCGGTTCCCACTTCACCCAGAGCCCATAAGGGATGGGGAAGGAAAACAGCATGTGGCTCCTGCCGTGTACCCGCAATGGATACCTCAACCTTAACAACACCGCCGACAAAGTGGGGTGAGAAGGGAGCATGCTGGGGGCCCTGTTATGGGCCCTCTTTTCTTCCAACCGACATAGTCAGCAGCTGCTGCTGACTAAGCTGTGGAGCTATGTGTGGATGTCAGCCTCCTTCGCACAAAGCATGAAAACTGAGGAGCCCGTGAGGCACGGGGGGTGTATAGGCAGAAGGGGAGGGGCTTTACACTTTTAGTGTAATGCTTTGTGTGGCCTCCGGAGGCATAGCTATACACCCAATTGTCTGGGTCTCCCAATGGAGCGACAAAGAAATCTGCAGCTGCGGCACTTCCAAGCCATTTCAATGGCATTTTGGAAATGCTGTGTCCATGCCGCGGATTTTGATCCGGAAAAATCTGCAGCATGTCAATTATTGTTGCGGATTTTGGTGCGGATTTTGGGTACAGAATGGGGAAAAAAAAAATCCGCATCAAAATCCGCAGCAAAAATAAGGTGCGGATTTGCCGCGAAAGTCGCGGATTTTCATGCAGAAAAATCCGCAGGTACATTCTACCGTGGACACAAAGCCTAAAGGTGCCAGCAACCTCTGCAGTGGATCTGGTCTTCAGCCTCTTGATAATCAAGGCTTTGGTCGCAGGGTGGATTTTTGGCATGTAGTCAGAGGTCAAGTTGCAGTTCAACTGAAGGTCTGAGGTGCTGGGTTTCTTTTTATACACACCCACTAATTAACTGATCATTCAGTGAGCACAGGTGAGGATGTAAATTAGGATTGGGTGCAATAATATGACGAGGCGACAAAACTTTTGTCTTGCCAAAATCTGACCTGTGGTCATTAAATGATCAATATTTCAGCTTTGCAGCAACTTTATTTTCATAACCTAAACCAAATTTGGGAGGGTTTCAGCTTCCAAAAGAGTAATTTATAAAACCAATGGATGAATTTTAAGTCAGGTACCGTATTTTTCGCTTTATAAGACGCACCTGATTATAAGACGCACCCCCAAATTTGGTGAAGGAATAGAGAATTATTTAATAAATGGGGTCCGTCTTATAATGCCAGTGTCCGTCTGACAAATCATATAGGGTATATGTCCCTCATAGCCCCCCCATCCTAAAACTAGCCCTCTGAATCTGGATATGGCCCAGTGATGCCACATGTCCCCTATGCCTGGCACACATCCTCTGTGGCTGGCACACGGCCCACTGTGGCTGGCACACGGCCCACTGTGGCTGGCACACGGCCCACTGTGGCGGCACACGGCCCACTGTGGCGGCACACGGCCCACTGTGGCGGCACACGGCCCACTGTGGCGGCACACGGCCCCATGTGGCGGCACACGGCCCCATGTGGCTGCACACGGCCCCATGTGGCTGCACACGGCCCCATGTGGCTGCACACGGCCCACTATTGCTGGCACATGGCCCCATGTGGCTGCACACGGCCCCATGTGGCTGCACACAGCCCACTATTGCTGGCACATGGCCTCATGTGGCTGCACACGGCCCACTATTGCTGGCACATGGCCCCATGTGGCTGCACACGGCCCCATGTGGCTGCACACAGCCCACTATTGCTGGCACATGGCCCCATGTGGCGGCACACGGCCCCATGTGGCTGCACACAGCCCACTATTGCTGGCACATGGCCCCATGTGGCGGCACCCGGCCCCATGTGGCGGCACACGGCCCCATGTGGCTGCACACGGCCCCATGTGGCTGCACACAGCCCACTATTGCTGGCACATGGCCCCATGTGGCGGCACATGGCCCCATGTGGTGGCACACGGCCCCATGTGGCTGCACACAGCCCACTATTGCTGGCACATGGCCCCATGTGGCGGCACATGGCCCCATGTGGCTGCACACAGCCCACTATTGCTGGCACATGGCCCCATGTGGCGGCACCCGGCCCCATGTGGCGGCACACTGCCCCATGTGGCGGCACACGGCCCCATGTGGCGGCACACGGCCCCATGTGGCTGCACACGGCCCACTATTGCTGGCACATGGCCCCATGTGGCGGCACACGGCCCACTATTGCTGGCACATGGCCCCATGTGGCGGCACACGGCCCCATGTAGCGGCACACGGCCCCATGTAGCGGCACATGGCCCACTATTGCTGGCACACAGCTCCCTGTGTTATATATCGCCCCATGCTGCTGCTTTTAGGAAAATAAACTTTCCTTACCTTCTCCAGCATTGTCCTGTCTGTGTCCCCCTCCTCGGGGTTGATCTCCGGCCTCCTGCATTTCCTGGTTCTCGGCCGGTCATGTGATCGGCACGGCAGAGTGAAATCTCTTGTGCCTTATCACAGCAGCAGGAGGGAGGCCTGGCAGACACGCTGGAGGAGGTGAGTAAAAAGTTTATTATTTTACTGTTTGCAGCAGCATGGGGGCCATAGCTAACACGGGGGAGGGGGCATGTGCAATCAAAGAAGGGGCAGGCAGATATAATATACACTGCTGCCCCAGCCTATCGCCGCGGTGCACTTTCAGCACCATGGTGGTGGACAGCAGCTGTGCATATTATATGAGCGGGTGCAGGAGATCAAAGGCTTCTGCTCCCAGCTTTCACAAGTCCCCCAGCAGAGCTCCAGAGCTGCCCGCACCTCCCCTGGACTCTGTAGTGTGTGTATATATATATATATATATATATATATATACACCCCCCCCCCCCTCCGTATATTCGGATTATAAGACGCACCCCCTACTTTCCCCCAAAATTTGGGGGAACAAAAGTGCGTCTTATAAAGCGAAAAATACGGTAATAAGCTTTTATTTACATAAAATGGATAAGCGACAGAACCTCTGTCAGGGACTGTACACCGGTTTCTGCTCCCACAGATGCTGCGCACTTCTTTCCCGTAGAGCCACGTCGGTAGAATGGGTCAGGTATGGGATAACGTTGGCTACCTATAGAATCCCACCACTTACCGGTCTGTCCTTGTGCGGAGTAGCATAGAGCGGTTCCCGAGAGTCGCCTTCACATCTCCGCTCATTTGTGTACTCTATTCGTTCTCTCTCGATATCGGACATCTGTTCCTCTGTGTCGTCGTCCTCAAACTCGAAAGACATGACGGGCGAGGCCACGTCTCTGCCATCCGTATACGTCTTCCAGTTTTGTCTAAAAAAAAAAAAAGAAAGAAGACAATTTATTTGCTTAAATTACATTCTGTACATCCACGTGACCGCTGCAGCCAATCCCAGGTCTCACCAGTGAAGTACCATACATGCTTGTGTCAACACCAAGGCCAGTGATTGGCTGCAGCGGTCTCATATATAATGCGTGTTGCCTCTGAGAACAAATAAAAACAAATGGGGGACCACTGGTGCTTCAGCAAGAAATAACTAAGAATACTTTCATTATTTTAGACCATTCTGGGTAGTTTAAAAAACTAAGTGATGGGCTGATCCTTTAAGTGGTGGGCTACTGCTTTAAAGGGGTATTCTGTTTTCAGAAAATCTCTTTCTTCAGGTTTAGTTTTCTTTTTTAAAACAAACCATGCTTTACTCACTCTTCCTGGGTCCAGAGCTGCATCTCCGATGTTGCTTCTCGGGTTTGTGATGGTCTGCAGCGCTCAGGATGATGATTGCGTCCCAGTCAATCAGGGGCTCAGTCTATGTAGATAGCTCAGCTTCTCTGAGCAACTCATGCTGAGTGATTGGCTGCAGCACTGTCAATATGATATCAGCACTGCAGGCAATAACAGACACCTGGCCCAGCAGTGGAGACTCATTGCTGGACCCGGGGAGGGTGAATTAAGCACAGATTGTTGTTTGTCTATTTTTATTTAAAGGTCCTTTACTCACCCTCTCTGGGTCCAGTGATGAGTCTCTGCTGCTGATCCTGGTGTCTGTTATTGTCTGCTGATGTCATGTGGACTGCGCTGCAGCTAATCACTCAGCTCAGTTGCACTGATCAACTCATGCTCCTTGCATCTGTTTTTGTCTGCAGTGCTCACATCATATTGACAGCGCTGCAACCACTCAGTTCAGCTGCTCTGAAACTCATACTCCTTGCGCTTGTTTTTTTGTCTGCCGTGCTGATGTCATATTGACAGAGCTGCAGCCAATCACTCCGTTCAGCTGCTCCGAGCAAACCATGCTCCTTCCATCTGTTTGTCTGTAGTACTGACATCATATTGACAGCGCTGCAGCCAATCACTTAAATCAGCTGCTCTGAGCAACTCATGCTCCTTGCGTCTGCTTTTGTCTGCAGTGCTGATGTCATATTGACAGAGCTGCAGCCAATCACTGAGCTCAGCTGCTCTGAGCAAATCATGCTCCTTCCATCTGTTTGTCTGCAGTGCTGACATCATATTGACAGCGCTGCAGCCAATCACTCAGCTCAGCTGCTTTGAGCGAATCATGCTCCTTGCGTCTGTTTTTGTTAGCAGTGTTCACATCATATTGACAGCGCTGCAGCCAATCACTCAGTTCAGCTCCTCTGAGCGAACCATGCTCATTCCCTGTTTGTCTGTAGTACTGACATCATACTGACAGCGCTGCAACCAATCACTCAGTTCAGCTGCTCTGAGCAACTCATACTCCTTGCGTTTGTTTTTGTCTGCCGTGCTGACGTCATATTGACAGTGCTGCAGCCACTCAGCTGAGCTGCTTCTGAGCAAATCATGCTCTTGCATCTGTTTTTGTCAGCAGTGTTCACATCATATTAACAGCGCTGCAGCCAATCACTCAGCTCAGTTGCACTGATCAACTCATGCTCCTTGCATCTGCTTTTGTCTGCAGTGCTGATGTGGTATTGACAGCGCTGCAGCCAATCACTCAGCTAAGCTGCTCTGAGCAACTCATGCTCCTTGCGTCTTCAGTGCTGATGTAATTTTGACAGTGCTGCAGCCAATCACTCAGCTCAGCTGCTCTGAGCAACTCATGCTCCTTGCATCTGCTTTTGTCTGCAGTGCTGATGTGGTATTGACAGCGCTGCAGCCAATCACTCATCACAGTGGCTCTGAGGCAGAGCTGCTGAGCTCCACTGATTGGCTGCAGCACTGTCAACATGGCATTAGCACTGCAGACAATAACAGACACCAGAAGCATCAATGGATACTCATCGCTGGACCCAGGGAGGGTGAGTATAACGTATATATTTCTTTTTGTTGTTTTTTTTAAAATAGATTGTATTTGACTGGAAAACCCCTTTAACTATAGATCTGACGGGACTATTAAAAGGAGAGAAAAAGATTAAAAAAAAATATAAGACAAAGCAGCCGTACTGTAGTCCTAGATCTCTGGCTGTAGCGGAGGGCTCGATCTGCTCTTCATTTCGGGTGCTGTCATTCTCAGAATAGGACCTCTGCCGGGGTTGGGGTATCGCAACCGTACGACCAGTTAAAGAGGTCATCAAAATGGCAGCAGCAAGAGCGGATCTAGAAAGCAACAAAACAAGAAAGCAGGGTAATAAAGCTGGTAAAAAAACAAAATATACAAAACACAAAGGGGGGGAGAATTTGTGGCCGAAACGTCTAACCTTAAACTACTGCACTCTACAATGTGACGCACCCAAATCTATTGCATTTTGGGATTTCCGTGCATCTGGTGCATTGTTAGTTATACTTGTGCTAGAAACTGCGACTGCACAAGCGATGGTCCTCCTGACCCTCCGTCCCCTCCAGTGTGCCTCACTGACATTTCCCACTAAGGTGCATACCAAAACATGATAATGTAACAACAAAAAAAAAACCTTACCTGGGTCTCTCTGGAGAAGGATTGGGGCTTCGGGGGGGAGGGGTGCGAGGGACAGCAGATCGGGGGGCTACGGTGGCTGCAGGGATGAGGCCGGGGGCTATGTGTTTCTATAAAGGTTGAAGAGAAGCAAAAAAAGATTGGGAGAGAAAATGTTTATCAACGAGGTAATTCATAACATAAAACATTGGTGCAAAGTGTACAGAGAGCAAATTGTATCATCTGCAGACAAATGATGCAATGAGCCATGTGACGGGTCACAATAGACGGAGAACAGGAATAATATGGAGGAATGGGTCATGTGACACAGGAGACCACAATACATAAAATCTGCAGAGTGTACTATATACATTATCACATACAGGATGGGGAGCGGGACAGGAAGGGGCATGAGACGAGACGGGCCAAAGACAAGATGGGGCAAGGTTTCAGACGAGATGGGGCATGGGACGGGGCATGGGATAGAGCAGGGGACGAGGCAAAGGACGCAATGCGGCACAGGATGGGACAGGGCACAGAACGGGACACGGGACGGGGAAAGGGACACGGGATGGAGGACGGGACATGGCATGGGGGGAAGGGACACGGACGGGACACGGGGACGAGACAAGGGACATGGGGACGGAACTTGATGGGGGGACATGACGGGACAAGGGGGGGGGACGGGACAAGGGGGGAGACGGGACGGGGGGGACGGGACAGGACAGGACAGGGGGGGACGGGACAGGACAGGACAGGGGGGGACGGGACAGGACAGGACGGGGGGGACGGGACAGGACAGGACAGGGGGGGACGGGACAGGACAGGACAGGGGGGGACGGGACAGGACAGGACAGGGGGGGACGGGACAGGACAGGACAGGGGGGGACGGGACAGGACAGGACAGGGGGGGACGGGACAGGACAGGACAGGGGGGGACGGGACAGGACAGGACAGGGGGGGACGGGACAGGACAGGACAGGGGGGGACGGGACAGGACAGGACAGGGGGGGACGGGACAGGACAGGACAGGGGGGGACGGGACAGGACAGGACAGGGGGGGACGGGACAGGACAGGACAGGGGGGGACGGGACAGGACATGGGACAGGGGGGACGGGACAGGACAGAGGGGACGGGGGGGGACGGGACAGGACAGAGGGGACGGGGGGGGAGGGGGGACGGGACAGGGGAGGACAGGGGAGGGCAGGGGGGGACGGGACAGGGGAGGACAGGGGAGGGCAGGGGGGGACGGGACAGGGGAGGGCAGGGGGGGACGGGACAGGGGAGGGCAGGGGGGGACGGGGGGGAGGGACGGGACGGGTATAACTGTTCTGCAGCACAGGGTAAGCCTGTCAGCACCGCCCGCCATTGCACCGCAGGAATTACTCACAAACTGGTTGGCACTTCGCCTCCTGAACGAGAACGCCATGTTGCTGCTCCCCGGGGCACCGCGCACTCCCGTCACTTCTACACACCCGCTGCCCCAATCGCTTCAACGGCCGCTTCGTCAGTGACACCCCGCCATTATCGCCGCCTCTCATTGGTCAGCCTTTCCGTTATGACCAATCAGCGCATGCGATACTGTTGTCCCTGACAACGCGACGCGTCGCTGACGGAAGAAAAAGTTTGTCCTGGAAAACTAATGGGGGAAGAAAAAATAAGTTCCCGCCCCTGAAGACACTGATTGGCCAATTCAGGATGAGTGAAAGCTCGTTGTCCAATCAGCTTTAAGACTGTGATATTGGCGGAACTTTAGAGCTGGGGGAGCCGCAGTGTGGCGGAAGAGGAGTGCAGGAGCGGAGCTTTGCTGAAGCGGAGCCCTTCCCCAGCGGAGCCGTGCCCTGTCTGCTGACCCCCGCCGTATGGCTGCTATGTACTGTATGCAGTGACCCCCATATCAGCAGGAGCTCACACTGGGGGTAAAATGCACCCAAAAACGTTTCCTAAAACTCTCTAAACTTTTTTTTCCTAGAATCCTCCTCACCGTCATGACTTTGGTGCTGGACAGACCTGGTTCTTTCCTATGTCTTTTGTATTAGTGACTCCTCGGTGCTTCTTGCGCTCGTGTTCTTCCCAGTGATGTCCGTTACACCGAGCACCACGCCAGTCCGTGCCGGAGCCTCCGCCGTACCGTATGGACACGTCATCGGGAGCGAAAAATGGAGGGGAACGGAACTGGCGCAGTTATTACAAGGTACAAACAGTAATAACATGGAGGCGTCCGTCCATAGAGCGCCATCTGCAGGCAGCAGACGCCTCCGATACCGCCATGATGGTGCCATCAGTTGCTTTCCAACGACAGTGCCGCCTGCCGCCCCACACCCGCTGATCCGGTATCTCCTCCACCTACAGGGAAGGTGAAGCTGCTGTTTGAGGACGGCCTGGGGCTGGTAGACTTCCATCTGTCGCAGCGCGCCTGCGTCCTCTACATCTCCGAGACTGACCTGGTGGCCGGGAACGCTTTCCGGAGAAGACTGGTCCGCTTCCGAAAGGTAAATCATTGCGGTTGCATTCTTGGCTAATTCTGCGGTGTTTTCCGATGACTTGGGGGGGGGGAGGTACTGTGACCATGAATGGCTTGTCGTAATCACAGTACCCTCAGGTCCTGATGTGACACCATCCAACTGTATTGTGGCAAGCTTGGCTGGTGCAATGTGTCATGGCCAAAGTCATCGTGTAGCCCCGACCTTAGCCTCCTCCCTCTCGAATCAACAAAAAAATAATATATATATATATATATATATATATATATATATATATATATATATATATATATATATACACAGTGTATGTGTATATATACATATGTGTTTATATATTTCTTATAATAATATAAAGAATTGAATTTTTATATATATATATATATAATTAAATTCTTTATATTATTATACATAATAATAATATATAATACACACATATATATATACACACACTGTGTGTGTGTGTGTGTGTGTTTATATATATATATATATATATATATATATTCCATATTATTATTGCTATTGTATATAGTTTTTTTACTGTATATTTTGCTTTAATTTTTTTTCTTTTTCACAGGCCAGCAACCTGAAAGGCGTTGTTATAGCAGAGCGGACACGGCTGAGCGATCAGTACTTTCCTCCGGTGCAGAACTTCGTGGTGCTGGAGCTCGGCATGGCGTTACTCCCTGTTGCCAGTCAGAGTGAAGCCGCTCAGCTTATAGTTCATTTAGTAAGTGAATAGGTTATAAAACTATTATTATTGTGTATCAGACTTTTCAAAATAAACTTATACATGTGTAAATGAAGAATAACAGTATTTCTGGCCGTTATCTGACTTGTATCCTCTATTTTTCCTCCCCTATTTCTAATTTTCAGTTGTCTCTGAGCTGGTGAGTGGTGACTATCTGCCATTATGTCTCCTATACACAGAGATGAGGGATTCCTGCTCCCCTGTCTCTATGTAGTAAATGGTCACAAGCAGCAGAATGGAGGACATTATTCAGCAGTATTGCTGTAAATCCAGATCTGGTGTGAGAAACACTTACTAGAAAGCAGCATCATCGTCTGTGTGTTTTACACTGCTGCTCAGTCTATTTTACATAGACGGTTGTAATCTGATCATTCCGTTTAGTCTTGTATTGAGCATTTTGAGAGTGAATAAGTTAAAACAGGAGCTGGGAGAAGTGGCTCATAAGTGGAGAAAGAAGTTTAAGAAATATTACAGCAACATTTCTTATATTTGCGTGTACTATTCATTTATTCAAAGTTTGTTACAATGACTGTAACAATTTAAATGGTACCTTTCTGCCAGCAGTAGTAAACGTATATTTTAAAGCAATAGAAGTTATATAAATCTGCATGTGGTGAGCTCCCCCTAGTGGTGAATAATAAGAATGGAGTGCTTGTATAAATCTGTGTGTGGTGAGCTCCCCCTAGTGGTGAATAATAAGAATGGAGTGCTTGTATAAATCTGCATGTGGTGAGCTCCCCCTAGTGGTGAATACTTCATAAAAGAATGGAGTCTTTGTATAAATCTGCATGTGGTGAGCTCCCCCTAGTGGTGAATAATTCATAAAAGAATGGAGCCCTTGTATAAATCTGTATGTGGTGAGCTCCTCCTAGTGGTGAATAATAAGAATGGAGGCAGTGTATAAATCTGTATATGGTGAGCTCCCCCTAGTGGTGAATGAGAATGGAGTCCATGTATAAATCTGTATGTGGTGAGCTCCCCCTAGTGGAGAATAATAAGAATGGAGTCCATGTATAAATCTGTATGTGGTGAGCTCCCCCTAGTGGTGAATAATAAGAATGGAGGCAGTGTATAAATCTGCATGGGGTGAGCTCCCCCTAGTGGTGAATAATAAGAATGGAGTCCTTGTATAAATCTGCATGTGGTGAGCTCCCCCTAGTGGTGAATAATAAGAATGGAGTCCTTGTATAAATCTGCATGGGGTGAGCTCCCCCTAGTGGTGAATAATAAGAATGGAGTCCTTGTATAAATCTGCATGGGGTGAGCTCCCCCTAGTGGAGAATAATAAGAATGGAGTTCTTGTATAAATCTGCATGTGGTGAGCTCCCCCTAGTGGTGAATAATAAGAATGGAGTCCTTGTATAAATCTGCATGGGGTGAGCTCCCCCTAGTGGTGAATAATAAGAATGGAGTTCTTGTATAAATGTGCATGTGGTGAGCTCCCCCTAGTGGTGAATAATAAGAATGGAGTTCTTGTATAAATCTGCATGGGGTGAGCTCCCCCTAGTGGTGAATAATAAGAATGGAGTTCTTGTATAAATCTGCATGTGGTGAGCTCCCCCTAGTGGTGAATAATAAGAATGGAGTTCTTGTATAAATCTGCATGTGGTGAGCTCCCCCTAGTGGTGAATAATAAGAATGGAGTCCTTGTATAAATCTGCATGTGGTGAGCTCCCCCTAGTGGTGAATAATAAGAATGGAGTCCTTGTATAAATCTGCATGTGGTGAGCTCCCCCTAGTGGTGAATAATAAGAATGGAGTCCTTGTATAAATCTGCATGGGGTGAGCTCCCCCTAGTGATGAATAATAAGAATGGAGTCCATGTATAAATCTGCATGTGGTGAGCTCCCCCTAGTGATGAATAATAAGAATGGAGTTCTTGTATAAATCTGCATGTGGTGAGCTCCCCCTAGTGGTGAATAATAAGAATGGAGTCCTTGTATAAATCTGCATGTGGTGAGCTCCCCCTAGTGGTGAATAATAAGAATGGAGTCCTTGTATAAATCTGCATGGGGTGAGCTCCCCCTAGTGATGAATAATAAGAATGGAGTCCTTGTATAAATCTGCATGTGGTGAGCTCCCCCTAGTGGAGAATAATAAGAATGGAGTCCATGTATAAATCTGCATGGGGTGAGCTCCCCCTAGTGATGAATAATAAGAATGGAGTTCTTGTATAAATCTGCATGGGGTGAGCTCCCCCTAGTGGTGAATAATAAGAATGGAGTTCTTGTATAAATCTGCATGTGGTGAGCTCCCCCTAGTGGTGAATAATAAGAATGGAGTTCTTGTATAAATCTGCATGGGGTGAGCTCCCCCTAGTGGTGAATAATAAGAATGGAGTTCTTGTATAAATCTGCATGTGGTGAGCTCCCCCTAGTGATGAATAATAAGAATGGAGTCCTTGTATAAATCTGCATGGGGTGAGCTCCCCCTAGTGGTGAATAATAAGAATGGAGTCCTTGTATAAATCTGCATGTGGTGAGCT
Organism: Anomaloglossus baeobatrachus; assembly: GCF_048569485.1. Classification (NCBI taxonomy): domain Eukaryota; kingdom Metazoa; phylum Chordata; class Amphibia; order Anura; family Aromobatidae; genus Anomaloglossus; species Anomaloglossus baeobatrachus. Next base: position 197,624,030 of record NC_134362.1, on the reverse strand, counting down.
CCACCTAGTGGTGAATAATAAGAATGGAGTCCATGTATAAATCTGCATGTTGTGAGCTCCCCCTAGTGGTGAATAATAAGAATGGAGTCCTTGTATAAATCTGCATGGGGTGAGCTCCCCCTAGTGGTGAATAATAAGAATGGAATCCTTGTATAAATCTCTATGTGGTGAGCTCCCCCTAGTGATAAATAATTCCTAAAATGATAACTTCATTTTTATTAGGTCTTTAATTATTAAAACCACTGAATAAAGTGTGTTAAGCACCAAATGATGCAAAAATGTCCCGAAATTTAGCTAAAACTAAGATAAATATCCTCCACAGGTGCAAGAGCGAAGCCGAGAAGGGGGCAGCAACCCTTTCCTTGCCAAGAAGCGCAGCCATCTTTGTGAAGCCAGCGTTCTGCAGACCGTACAGACGATACCCGGGGTCGGCCGGGTGAAGGCTCTGCAGCTCCTCCAGTATTTTCCCTGCATCCAGCAACTTTCTAACGCTTCTCTGACGGAGCTGGAGGCCGTGGTGGGACGAGGAATCGCCGGCAACATCCATTCATTCTTTATACAAACCCGACAAAAGTAACGAATCTACACCAAAATCTGGAACTGCAGAGGGCGGCGATGTGCAGCGTACATGTACTGGACCCCTGGGGCAACTGGTTCTCCTGGCAGAGATCTAACTGGTGCAGGAAGTCTTACAGGCAAAGCAACATGGAGAAGAATATGCAAATTAACGGTTTCAGAACTCATTTGCATATTTATTATCGTTTGCATATTATTGGAAAATCACGTTTTGTTTTTGTTTGTTTTTTAATTAAGGAGAATTTGGGATTTTCTGCTCATAAAACTCGGTCAGGGCAAATTATTGTTATTATTGTCTGCAGCGCTGCTGATGTGAGTTCAGCGCTGCAGACAATGACACTGGGAGCAGCAGTGGACCCGTGGAGGGTGAGGAAGGCTATGATCACACACAGTCATAACCTGCTCTTTTGGCAGTTTAAAAAGAAAAAAAAAACTGCTTTCAAATCTTTTTCAATTTTTTTTATTTTTTTTTTAATTCAGCATCTGATTTCATGTGTGCTTTGCCTACAGTGCATGTTTAATAAAGTTATATTATTTTTTTTTTCACAAAAAATGCTTCTTTTGTAAATTTTTTTTTTTCCTCATTCTCCCATTGCTTTGTGAAAAATGAAAATAAAATAAATAAAAAAAAATTGCTGAAAGAATTGACATGCAGCAGATTTGGGGGGGATTAAAGATAATAAATATATATATATATATATATATATATATATAATTTTTTATATAATATATATTAGAATTAGAAAACCTTTTTTCTAATTCAATTTTTGCCGGTACTGTAGAATGCACTTTATAATTTTGATAACAAATGCTACGAAAATGCATCATGTGAATATTGGCCCAAATAGGTTATATATATATATATATATATATATATATATATGTGTATATATATGTATATATATATATATATATATATATAATATATATATATTTATTATACTGTGTATGTGTGATGTGAAATATATAATATATTATATATATATATATTATATATTTCACATCACACATACACAGTATAATAAAAATATATATATATATATATATAATATATATACACATAATATATATATATATATATATATATATATATATATATATATATATATATATATATATATATATATATATATATATATATATATATATATGTATGTATATATATATATATATATATATATATATATATATATATATATATATATATATATATATATATATATATATATGTATATATATGTATATATATATATATATATATATATAATATATATATATTTATTATACTGTGTATGTGTGATGTGAAATATATAATATATTATATATATATATATTATATATTTCACATCACACATACACAGTATAATAAAAATATATATATATATATATATAATATATATATATATATATATATATATATATATATATATATATATATATATATACATATATATATATATTATGTATATTATGTATATATAATATATATATTTTTATTATACTGTGTATGTGTGATGTGAAATATATATTATTTTTATATATATATATAATTGTACTTTTTTATTATAGATATAGATTGTATATATATCTCTATTGCAGCCTCTGTCACAAGGAATTTCCACCCCCCCCCTCTCCTCAAAAAAATCCCTAAAGGCTATGTGCGCACTTACCGGATTTTGCCGTGGATTTTCCGCGGATTTGCTGCATGTTTCGCTGCAGAAAATGTTCATAACATCTCTGCAGTGAATCACCAGCAAATCCTATGGAGAAAAAAAATCCTGTGCGCACTGGGCGGAATTTGACAGCTGCATGTTTTGCTGCGGGAATCCCGCAGCAAAAACAAGTGCATGTCACTTCTTTTCCGCACATCGCTGCGGGATTTCACTCCATTGACTCCAATGTTAATCATGAAATCCCGCAGGGAATAACGCAGGAAGCAAATTCTGTGCGGTTCACTGCGTTTTCCTGCGTTATTCCCTGCGGTATTTTGCGGTTTACCTCCGGTAATGTACATCGCCTGTCTGCGGTTTTGCAGGGAAGTGATGTCATTACAGGAAGAGGAAGCCGTGCAGAGAGTAAACACGCACATCACACACACACACAAACATCACAGACATAGATCACAGACACATAGAACACACATAGAAAGAAAACGGAAATATAGAAAACAAAGCACGTGGGCTCCGCTGTATATTTACCGTCCAGCCGAGGTAAGCACACAGCGGCGGCCCGGTATTCTCAGGCTGGGGAGGGAGAGGGGCAGGGTTAATGTCCCCCGCCTCACTCCCCCTCCCGCAGCCGAGAATATCAGCCGCAGCTGCCCCGGGACTGTCGCATGCATTATGCGGCAGCACCGGCGTGTCCTCGGCTCTTCTTGCTGCCGTGTAGCAGTGGCAGCAATGTAATACAAGGGGTTAATGGTGGTGGATCACCGCCATTAACTCCAGGCTTGATCATGGCAGCGTCTATGTGACAGCTGACATGATCAACCCGTAAGTAAAGTGAATAAAACACACACACCGAAAAATCCTTTATTTTAAATAAAACAAACAAGCCTCGTTCACCATTTTATTAACCCCTCCCGCAGCAAAGCTCCGGCGTAATCCACAGGGTCCTGCACTGCTGACATCCAGCCGCGACTGACACAGACACAGCGCTGAATGCAGCAGACAGCAGAGGTAATTACCGGTCATTTCCCATGGCCGGTAATGTGAACTCACTGCCGACCGTGGGAAATGCAGCGATCTGTCCTCTATCTATCCCTCTATCTATCTGTCTATCCCTCTATCTGTCTATCCCTCTATCTGTCTATCCCTCTATCTGTCTATCCCTCTATCTGTCTATCCCTCTATCTGTCTATCCCTCTATCTATCTATCTATCTATCTATCCCTCTATCTATCCCTCTATCTATCCCTCTATCTATCTATCCCTCTATCTATCTATCCCTCTATCTATCTATCCCTCTATCTATCTATCTATCTATCCCTCTATCTATCTATCCCTCTATCTATCTATCTATCCCTCTATCTATCTATCTATCCCTCTATCTATCCCTCTATCTATCCCTCTATCTATCTATCTATCTATCCCTCTATCTATCCCTCTATCTATCCCTCTATCCATCTATCTATCTATCTATCCCTCTATCTATCCCTCTATCCATCTATCTATCTATCTATCCCTCTATCTATCTATCTATCCCTCTATCTATCTATCCCTCTATCTATCTATCTATCTATCTATCTACAGTTAGGTCCAGAAATATTTGGACAGTGACACAATTTCCGCGAGTTGGGCTCTGCATGCCACCACATTGGATTAGAAATGAAATCTCTACAACAGAATTCAAGTGCAGATTGTAACGTTTAATTTGAAAGTTTGAACAAAAATATCTGATAGAAATTGTAGGAATTGTCACATTTCTTTACAAACACTCCACATTTTAGGAGGTCAAAAGTAATTGGACAAATAAACCAAACCCAAACAAAATATTTTTATTTTCAATATTTTGTTGCGAATCCTTTGGAGGCAATCACTGCCTTAAGGCTATGTGCGCACTAGAGCAAAATACCCGCGGATTTACCCGCGGATTTGCCGCGGAAATTTCTTGAGAAATGTCTGCAATCTTTGTGCAGACATTTCCCATGAAATTCTATGAGAAAAAAAAAAAGCTGTGCGCACTGGTGCGGATTTTTCTCAAGAAAGTTTCGGTGCGGAAATTTCTCGAGAAACTTTCTTGAGAAAATGAACATGTCCATTAAATCCGCAGGTATCCCGCGGATTTCTGCAGTACAGCCTGCAAAAATCCGCAGGGAACCACCCGCGGGAAAATCGCGGCAATTCCGCGGCAAATCCGCATGCGGTTTTGCCGCGGATTTTTTCCGGAGGTCAGCAAATCTTCACTCCCAGAAGTTTCTCGAGAAGATTTTCTCGAGAAACTTCACATCTCTAGTGCGCACATAGCCTTAGTCTGGAACCCATGGACATCACCAAACGCTGGGTTTCCTCCTTCTTAATGCTTTGCCAGGCCTTTACAGCCGCAGCCTTCAGGTCTTGCTTGTTTGTGGGTCTTTCCGTCTTAAGTCTGGATTTGAGCAAGTGAAATGCATGCTCAATTGGGTTAAGATCTGGTGATTGACTTGGCCATTGCAGAATGTTCCACTTTTTTGCACTCATGAACTCCTGGGTAGCTTTGGCTGTATGCTTGGGGTCATTGTCCATCTGTACTATGAAGCGCCGTCCGATCAACTTTGCGGCATTTGGCTGAATCTGGGCTGAAAGTATATCCCGGTACACTTCAGAATTCATCCGGCTACTCTTGTCTGCTGTTATGTCATCAATAAACACAAGTGACCCAGTGCCATTGAAAGCCATGCATGCCCATGCCATCACGTTGCCTCCACCATGTTTTACAGAGGATGTGGTGTGCCTTGGATCATGTGCCATTCCCTTTCTTCTCCAAACTTTTTTCTTCCCATCATTCTGGTACAGGTTGATCTTTGTCTCATCTGTCCATAGAATACTTTTCCAGAACTGAGCTGGCTTCATGAGGTGTTTTTCAGCAAATGTAACTCTGGCCTGTCTATTTTTGGAATTGATGAATGGTTTGCATCTAGATGTGAACCCTTTGTATTTACTTTCATGGAGTCTTCTCTTTACTGTTGACTTAGAGACAGATACACCTACTTCACTGAGAGTGTTCTGGACTTCAGTTGATGATGTGAACGGGTTCTTCTTCACCAAAGAAAGTATGCGGCGATCATCCACCACTGTTGTCATCCGTGGACGCCCAGGCCTTTTTGAGTTCACAAGCTCACCAGTCAATTCCTTTTTTCTCAGAATGTACCCGACTGTTGATTTTGCTACTCCACGCATGTCTGCTATCTCTCTGATGGATTTTTTCTTTTTTTTCAGCCTCAGGATGTTCTGCTTCACCTCAATTGAGAGTTCCTTAGACCACATGTTGTCTGGTCACAGCAACAACTTCCAAATGCAAAACCACACACCTGTAATCAACCCCAGACCTTTTAACTACTTCATTGATTACAGGTTAACGAGGGAGACACCTTCAGAGTTAATTGCAGCCCTTAGAGTCCCTTGTCCAATTACTTTTGGTCCCTTGAAAAAGAGGAGGCTATGCATTACAGAGCTATGATTCCTAAACCCTTTCTCCGATTTGGATGTGAAAACTCTCATATTGCAGCTGGGAGTGTGCACTTTCAGCCCATATTATATATAGAATTGTATTTCTGAACATGTTTTTGTAAACAGCTAAAATAACAAAACTTGTGTCACTGTCCAAATATTTCTGGACCTAACTGTATCTATCTATCTATCTATCCCTCTATCTATCTATCCCTCTATCTATCTATCCCTCTATCTATCCCTCTATCTATCCCTCTATCTATCTATCTATCCCTCTATCTATCTATCTATCTCTCTATCTATCTATCTATCCCTCTATCTATCCCTCTATCTATCTATCCCTCTATCTATCCCTCTATCCCTCTATCTATCTATCTATCTATCCCTCTATCTATCTATCTATCCCTCTATCTATCTATCTATCCCTCTATCTATCCCTCTATCTATCTATCCCTCTATCTATCTATCCCTCTATCTATCTATCCCTCTATCTATCTATCTATCCCTCTATCTATCCCTCTATCTATCTATCCCTCTATCTATCTATCCCTCTATCTATCTATCCATCTATCTATCTATCCCTCTATCTATCTATCTATCCCTCTATCTATCCCTCTATCTATCTATCCCTCTATCTATCTATCCCTCTATCTATCTATCCATCTATCTATCTATCTATCTATCCCTCTATCTATCTATCTATCTATCCCTCTATCTATCCCTCTATCTATCCCTCTATCTATCTATCTATCTATCTATCTATCTATCTATCCCTCTATCTATCCCTCTATCTATCTATCTATCTATCTATCTATCCCTCTATCTATCTATCTATCTATCTATCCCTCTATCTATCTATCTATCCCTCTATCTATCTATCTATCCCTCTATCTATCCCTCTATCTATCTATCCCTCTATCTATCTATCCCTCTATCTATCTATCCCTCTATCTATCTATCTATCCCTCTATCTATCCCTCTATCTATCTATCCCTCTATCTATCTATCCCTCTATCTATCTATCCATCTATCTATCTATCTATCTATCCCTCTATCTATCTATCTATCTATCCCTCTATCTATCCCTCTATCTATCCCTCTATCTATCTATCTATCTATCTATCCCTCTATCTATCCCTCTATCTATCTATCTATCTATCTATCTATCTATCTATCCCTCTATCTATCTATCTATCTATCTATCCCTCTATCTATCTATCCCTCTATCTATCTATCCATCTATCTATCTATCTATCTATCCCTCTATCTATCTATCCCTCTATCTATCTATCCCTCTATCTATCTATCTATCCCTCTATCTATCCCTCTATCTATCTATCCCTCTATCTATCTATCCCTCTATCTATCTATCTATTCCTCTATCTATCCCTCTATCTATCTGTCTATCTATCTATTCCTCTATCTATCCCTCTATCTATCTATCTATCTATCTATCTATCTATCTATCCCTCTATCTATCTATCTATCTATCTATCCCTCTATCTATCTATCCCTCTATCTATCTATCCCTCTATCTATCTATCTATCCCTCTATCTATCTATCCCTCTATCTATCTATCCCTCTATCTATCTATCCTTCTATCTATCTATCTATCCCTCTATCTATCTATCCCTCTATCTATCTATCTATCTATCTATCTATCTATCTATCCCTCTATCTATCTATCTATCCCTCTATCTATCCCTCTATCTATCTATCCCTCTATCTATCTATCCCTCTATCTATCTATCCCTCTATCTATTCTTCTGTCTATCTATCTACTATCTCAGAATTAAATGACTTTTTTTTTTTTTTCAATGTGCTTTATTGCATTGAATGCAATAAAGCACATCCCAACCCGCACGCGGCAATACCGCGAACAATACCGCGGTAAAACCGCGGCAAACCGCATTCGGTTTTCGGGTGCGGTTTGCCGCGGTTTTTTACCGCGGGTGCGGTAATCTTTGAGAGCATGCGGAATTTTCTCAAGAAAATTCCATTTCCCAGTGCACACATAGCCTAAGCAGTCTAAGGCCCTGTGCACAAGGTGCAGTTTGTCGTGCAGTTTGTTTCCCAAATCTGCCTGTCTATCCTTATCCCAGGAATGTGATTTCTGAAGTGCTGTGCACACGTTGCTTCTTTTTTTTTTTTTTTCTGGCACAGAAAAAAAGCAGCATTTCTATTGTTTCATTTTGTTTTTCCTGCGTGTTTTTTTTTTTTTTTTAGCCATTGAATTCACTTAAAAAAAAAAAAACCTGCACCCAAATGCAGGTGTGTTTTGGCCACAAAGCGCATTTTGTGATGCAGAAAATGTTTGCAGCGTGCGCACACACCCTAAGGCTATGTTCACACTAGAAAAATGATTTTTCTTAAGAAATTTATTGAGTGAAGGATTAGTGCACCTGCGTTTTTGCCGCGTTTTCGGTGCGTTTTTGGTGCGTTTTTACCGCTGGTTGCTCCCTGCGTTATTGTGCCAATTATCTATGGCAAATAACGCAGTTAGCTGCAGAAAAGAAGTGACATGCTCATTCTTTTTCTTAAGAAAATTCTTTCAGTAGATTTTCTTAAGAAAAAAACGCAGTGTGCGCACAGCTAATTTTTTTGCCATAGGTTTTGCTGGGGAATGTCTGCAGAAAGGTTACAAGAATTTCTCAAGAAATTTCTGCAGCAAAAACGGACCAAAAACGCAGGTAAAAAACGCAGTGTGTGAACACAGCCTAAAGGGTTATGTATTGTGATGCTTATCCCATCTATCTCTGGTCCTTTATTAAAGTGTGTGCTGCTGCCCCCTGGTGGTGATATGCTTTAATCTTACTATTGTAACCTACCACATATTGATGTAATTATTTAAAGGGGTTGTCCACTATTTTTAAATTGATGGCTTATCCTTAGGATAGGTCATCAATGTCTGATGGGCCTGGTACTCCCACCAATCAGCTGTTCTCGGTGGTACCGCCGGCAGCGGGGGGCTGGAAATACTCAGTGAGAGGCGCTGGATGATTCCTCTAAATTAGTAAAGAAAACGCCAAACTTGACGGGATGTAATAAAAGTCCTTTTATTATTCGGGACAGACTTTGCTGCCGCTCCGCAGACATTATATTCTAGAATGAAACGCGATATTGCACAATATAATCTCAACCTAAACGCCGCCGGGGTCCGGCAATCTCCGCTGTCTGTGGCGTTCACTTACGCCCTCTTAAATACATTAAATATATACAATCTTATATAAACCTAAAAAAAGGAAACCTCTCTATTTAACAGATATTTACACTATTTCCCTTATAGGGGGAACGCAGCGTCCGATATCAGCAGAAAACAAAATGTTTTAACCTTGTTACTTGTATCTATGAAAAGAGGGTTAGAATTTGCGGCGCGACCTGCGAGCGTGCGAGTCTCCGGGTCAGAGATGTGCGGAGCGCCGACCTACACAACAATCATCATGTGCAGATAATGCCGTCTATCGCTACCATACGTCCGGCATCGTACCGGATAGGGGTTGTAGTCACCGCAGTGACCGCGTCGTCTATAGCAGCATCTGGAGGAAAGTCGAGGTCTGTGCCGCCGCCACCGTCCCTGCTACATCTTTGGTCCATGTGTAAAATAACAGCGACATTATACAAACAAATACAGAATATTCCAAAGTTTCACTTAAAGGGTTTGGCCACTTTTTTTTTTCTTTTTCAAAAAAATCTGCACCCGTCATCATCTGCAAATTTGTATGTGCACGCGGTAAATGCTTTCAGCACCGGCGCAAAATAAGACGACCACGGAAGCTGCCGCGATTTCTGACTTTTGCAGATTCTGCAATGAGGATGTCACACACCTCATTTTTGTGACCGCTGCAGCCAATCACAAGTCTTGGTGGTACAGTGCTGTCTGTACATGACCGCTGTAGCCAATCACATGATTGATGGACATGATGCATGACCGCTTCAGCCAATCACACAATGAATATGATGAATGTACATGCATAACTGCTGCAGCCAATCACACAATGAATATGATGCATGACGTACATGCATAGCCACTGCAGCCAGTCACACAATGAATATGATGCATGACATACATGCATAGCCACTGCAGCCAGTCACACAATGAATATGATGCATGACATACATGCATGACCGCTGCAGAGAATCACACAATCAATGTGATGCATGACATACATGCATAACCGCTGTAGCCAATCACACAATAATTATAATGCATGAGATACATGCATGACCGCTGAAGCCAATCTCACAATGAATATATTGCATGCTGTATATGTATGACCGCTGCAGCCAATCACACAATTGATGGATATGATGCATGACTGCTGCAGCCAATCACACGATTGATGGACATGATGCATGTCGTACTTGCAGGACTGCTGCAGCCAATCACACAACTAATGAACATGTTGCATGTCATACATGCATGACCACTGCAGCCAATCACACAATCAATGGACATTATGCATGACCGCTGCAGCCAATCATACTATTAAAGGACGTGATACATGGCATACATGCATGACTGCTGCAACAGATCACATGTCTAAGGGACATGATGCACGTGCATGACCGCTGCAGCCAATCACATGATTAAAAGGACAAGATGCATGCATGACTGCTCTAGCCAATCACGCAATTAAAGGACATGATGCATGACATACATGCATTGCCGCTGCAGCCAATCTCATGATAAATGGACATTATGTGTCACGTACATGCATGACCGCTGCAGCTAATCACACAATTGATGGTATTGGTGCAGTACTGGTGGATAAGTGTTGATATAGGGGTTTTTTTGCGCCCGTGCATGCATAACTTTTCCGCTCTGTGCACCTCCATGATAACAAAATCTGCAGAATTTCATCCTGGAGTCATTCTTTCTTTAAAAAATATCTGCTAATTACATTCAATAGGTTAGAAAGCAAGAAAATATGACGGCAAGTTCAGATCATGCAGGGTTTGTTGTCTGCTCCCATGAAAGTGCATAGGTTTGCACAGGAGCTTTGTGAATAAAAGAATAGTACATTTTTAATTAAGGCTTTTTTTTTTTTTGATGCATGGGTACGGTAAAAAAAAAAATGTGAAAAAGGATGGATATACCCAATAATAGCAATGCACTACCTGCCTATGACCTGCAGGTGGCAGCATTTCACCTGCTAGAAGTTTTCTTCCGGAGTTTCTGCAAGTAACAATGGCTACAATTGTCGTCCAATCTAAAAACACATTTTTTTCACTTGTAATATTCTATAGAAAATAATCTAAAAAAAACATTTTTTTAACTACTTAAGAACAGATCCAAGTTTCAGTAACTTTACAGGTATGAGAAGAGGAGAAGGAGGACGTGGAAGAAAAAAATCCTGTTCAATGAGAAAATGTATAAATTATTGGTCACAGCTCTCGGGATTGTCACAGTTGTCTCTACGTGAGTCTTTTTGGGGCAGGAGGGGTCAGTACATGGCACTGTCACATGCCCGGGAGTCGTAGGGTGAGAGGAACAGTTTGCTGCTTTGAGGCTTGGGGGCGGCGGGGGACGCGAGGCACAGGGTGCTGGCCGCTTTCTGACGGTTTCTGAATCCCCAGCTGAGGAAGGATAACTTTTTTGTCGCTTTTTGGATTTTGGGGTTCTTGTCGTCGTCCATTGTTAGGCAGATCAGGGAGTAGGTCTTCTGCATCCCGGCTGAGTACGTGGCACTCTTGTTATGCTGAATAGAGAAAAAGAAGAATGGGATATAATCAACCACCATAGAGGTAACCGAAATGTAATAGTAAAGAGAAGAATATGGAAAGGGGTCGTATAGGGATAAAAAAAAAAAACAAAAAACATGGCTGCTTTATTCCAAAAACAGTGCCACTCCTGTCCATGGGCTGCATCTGGTTTTGCAGCTTTAATTGAGCATTTTCTATGTGCACGACTTACACTATGCTGGGGTTTTTTGCACTGAAGGAATTTTGCAACATACACTTCCGATGCATGCTACTGTATAGGTATACATTGCCCATAGGCTTCAATTGCAAAAAAAAGGTAAAATTTTTTGGTTTTTTTTACTGAATATTTCCATATGGAAAAGTGTAATCTCCTAAGCTATTCCTTGCAGGACAAAAATAGAAGTTCCAGAGACCGAACGGATATACCCTATGCCCCCCTTGGAGGATGGGGGGACTATAGATATGTTTTATGTGTATACGACAAATGAGGGCACAACGTCAAGTTTTAAAAAAATAAATATATATATTTAACATTTTTTTATCATTTATTTAACATACATATATATGTATCAATTAAAACAAAGAATAAACAAAATTATATTTTATTATTTTCAGATATATTTATATATAATATGTAATTAAATTATAATAAAAAAGTAATAATAAAATATAAATATTACTTACATTTTTTATTTTGTATACAAATATATATATAAAATAAAGTAAATACGAATTATTTTATTGTTTATTCTTCTAATATATATATATATATATATATATATATAGATAGATAGCTATATATATAATATATATTTTTTTTATTTATTTATTTTATTGTTTTTACTACATTCATTTGTTAAATGCTCCATTCATCTCATATATATATATATATATATATATATATATATATATACACACACACACACACACACACATATATTTATTTATTTTATTGTTTACTCATATATATATATATACACACATTAAAAAATAAAGATAATTAATTTATATCTACTTTATTATATATATATATATATATATATATAAATATAATATATATATAATATATATAAATAAATATATATATATATATATATATAAATAAATATAATATATAAATATAAAAATTATTTAAAAATAATTTAAAAATTTAAAAAATTATAAATATATATAATATATAAATATATATAAATATAAATATATATATATATATATATATATAAAATAGATTAAAACATTAAAATAATAATATTTTATTTTTTGGATTTATTCTTATTCAAATTAATAGGGAATTCCCTTGTTCGGGATCCTCATCTCGTTTCCAGACTGGAGAGTAGTTATAATAAAGTACACCTCTCTTCTCTGGAGGACTTCCATTACATAGACAACCACTGATATAAAGGGACCCAACCAGCAGGATTTTCATATATAAAGTAAAGCCATTGCTATACTGGCGCTAGGATGCTGAATGTAACCATACCTTTCGTTTATAGATTGGATGTTTTATTTCGGAAATATGTGCAAGTAAAGTTCCAGCAATGCACTGCTATTTGATTGACAGGTGCAACAGGCAGGGAATATGTGAGTCAGGTCTTTCTATCTATTCCCGCCCCTGTCTGTCTGCCTGCGCCGGAATTAACATCTATGACGGCGACAGACAGGGGCGGGAATAGATAGCAAGAGCCGACCCACATATCCCCTTCCTGTTGCACCTGTCAATCAAATAGCAGTGCATTGCTGGAACTTTAGCTGCACATATCTGTGAAATAAAACATTCAATCTTAGAACAAAAGGTATGGTTACATTCAGCATCCTAGTGCCAGTATAGCACTGGCTTTATTTTATATCTCAAAATCCTGCTGGTTGGTTCCCTTTAAATGCACACTGTGTAATGCTTTTCTTTTCTACTAGGGGGGGCGCCGCAGGAAAGCAGAATGCCTGCTGCCCCCCATACATGACACCCGTCATTGGAAGTCCGGAACGGGTAATACTTTATCATCAGCTTATTATAAAAAGTAGGGATTGTCGAAAGTGGGGATCAAAGGAACAATGGACGTCAGCTTTCCCCCATGTGATCTGTTTTATGACGTGTGCCGAAACTGATTTTTGCTGACCTGTTCTCCCCCATTGTAGTAAATTCCTAATATTGGGGATCAGCCATGTATTTCTGAGTGCACTCACCATACTGGAGGTCTGGTCCTGGATACTGACCACTTTGATCTCCTTCCCTTCTTCCCGTATTCCGCTGAGCATGCCCATCACCTCATTTATGGAGCACCACTTGCAGTCCTTGTCTTCCACCGCCACAATGTAATCTCCTTCCTTTATGCCTTCTCGCTGGAACACGAAAAAACAAACAGAAGCTCAGAATAGGCAGCCAAAAAAGAGGATTTGGAGAAACCCCTGGCTAATCTTAAAGGCCGCGGTACATATTAACGTGGTACAAATCCGCCAATTTCCACTGGAATGGCTGGCCGACTCTCCCCATGAAAGTTTCCTGTAAATTCTAATTATTTTGCCCTTGCTGTACATTAAACTGACTTACTAACGATCCTAAATATTTATACAGCAGCAGTGTAAAGCATGGGGGAGAAAAAGCAACTGCCAGAGCTGTGTTTGGTAACCAAATAAAGCATTTAAAGGGGCTCTCTCAACTCTTGAATGGGTAATATTGAAAAAATCAACTTTGCAATTTACCTATTAAAAATAATTCTCAGGATTTTTAATTTTATAGTTTATTGTTTGTTGTCTAGGTTACCGGCCACGGCTGCAATGAAATAGAGGCGCCCGGTTCGCTAGGGAATGAGCACATGCTTGAAAGCTCTTTGCTTTAGATCTTGGAAGTGCTGCGCTGAAGCTGTATGATTAGGGGATCCCCTTCTTCCCATGCAATAAAAAAACTAGTGAGCATCCAGTTCGGAGCAGCGGTGCAACCACTGTGCTGATCCGCAGTGGTGAGGGTCCAGTTCAGAGCAGCGATGAGACAATGGCGCTGATCCACACTGGTGAGCATCCAGTCCAGAGCAGCGGTACGACCACGGCACTGATCCGCACTGGTGAGCATCCAGTCCAGAGCAGCGGTGCGACCACGGCACTGATCCACACTGGTGAGCATCCAGTCCAGAGCAGCGGTGCAACCATGAAGCTGATCCGCACTGGTGAGCATCCAGTCCAGAGCAGCGGTGCGACCATGAAGCTGATCCGCACTGGTGAGCATCCAGTCCAGAGCAGCGGTGCGACCATGAAGCTGATCCGCACTGGTGAGCATCCAGTCCAGAGCAGCAGTGCGACTACGGTGCTGATCTGCACTGGTGAGTGTTCTGTTCAGAGCAGCGGTGCGACTACGGTGCTGATCCGCACTGGTGAACGTCCAGTTCAGAGCAGCGGTGCGACCACAGCACTGAGCCACACTGGTAAGCATCCAGTTCAGAGCAGCGGTGCGACCATGACGCTGATCCTCACTGGTGAGCATCCAGTCCAGAGCAGCGGTGCGACTACGGTGCTGATCTGCACTGGTGAACGTCCAGTTCGGAGGAGCGGTGCGACCACGGCTCTGGACCACACTGGTGAACGTCCAGTTCGGAGCAGCGGTGCGACCATGACGCTGATCCGCACTGGTGAACGTCCAGTTCGGAGCAGCGGTGCGACCATGACGCTGATCCGCACTGGTGAACGTCCAGTTCGGAGCAGCGGTGCGACCATGACGCTGATCCGCACTGGTGAGCGTCCAGTTCGGAGGAGCGGTACGACCACGGCTCTGGACCACACTGGTAAGCGTCCAGTTCGGAGCAGCGGTGCAACCGCGGTGCTGAGCCGCACTGTCAGTCTTCAGAAGCGCACCGCCCAAGGCAAACAGGAAGACGGGAAGTAAAGGAGCGGTGCGCTGCTGATCAATAGACAATAAGCTGTAGTCAATAACCATAATTTGTCCTCAGGATACAGAATGCACTGACACAATCTCCTTTGTACTTACTGCGGCCGGACAGAGCGGATCCAGTGAGGTTATCTGGACCGGACAGTCTCCCTTTAAGATGAACCCTATTTCTCCATCTTCTAGGGTCAGGAGGACCTTTCTTGGCGCTGACCACCTCTGCTTTGCCGAGAATACCGACAGAGGACCCTAAAAAAGACACACGCAAAGCAAAATATTCTTAGCATACAACTTAGAACTTTCTCCAATTCACTTGCACAGTTTTTTGAGCTGGAATGTGGTCGTCCCTTTCACTTAGGGGGAAGATATCTGATGATCATCAGTGTATGGTGGCGCTGAGGGCACTTTCTGTTTTTGTACTGTGTAAAGATGAGAGCTTGGTAAGGACAATGCCAGTCTGCTGCTCGTAAAGCCCTTTATGTTTGCAGAATAATTGATCCTATTGTTCTCGGAGTATAAAAGGATCTATGGATCTACAGAGTAACTAAATCTTCGAGCAGTGTGGTGGTACGTACCAGTCGTTGAAAGAAATCAATCACTTTCACCCTGGAGAGCGGGGGAGGAATCATCTCTGCTTTGTACTCTGTTTTACCTGGGGAGGATCAGAAGACTTCATTGTGAATACATTCCAGCAAACATGGAAAATACACCCCGGTTATCTGTGGAATCTGCTCATTTAGAGACGAGTCGCCCATTATCCGCAGCAGCTGCGGTTTACAGTCTGGGGCGATAGTGAGATACAATCTTTTTTACTTCTTACAGTGCACATTATCTCTTTTTTCTATTACTTTTTTTTCTTTAAATTAACATTGTACAAATGCACTGTTGTGAATACATTCGAATTAGATTCCACTTCGGGGCTCCCTCTTGTGGTCAGTGCTGGTAGTGCAGTTGACTTGCTGAATGGGAAACAGACAGCTGAGGAGGATTGGCAATCAGGCCATTGGGATTGGGCCTATATAACTGAGTAGTTTCCTCCTGTTCCTTGCCGGTGCTCAATGTATCTCCTGTGTGGTAACGACAGTCTAAAACCAGCCCTTCTCTCTACCAGAACGCCTCTCAGATAAGTTGGTCTTTGTACCTCTGCTTATGGTTTTCACTTTCTTGTTATTTTGCCTGTGTGGAGTTCTTGGTGGATTTGGATCATTCCCTGCTGGGAGTATCTGTATACCTTGCTCCATGTTCTGCTATGTATTGTGTTTTGTCATGCTTTGTACTATATTCAGTCCCTCCTTTATATCAGTGTTTTTCTTGGATGCCAGTAACACCAGAGAACTGATACAGTGGGGGAGAGCCTGTGTAGGCTCAGTATTTTTCCATATCAGGCATGCTGGTATTTACTAAGGTTTTTACGGCTGCAGTCAGTGCTCTTTCCTATCCTTTCCTATGCTTATGGTTTTCACTTTCTTGTTATTTTGCCTGTGTGGAGTTCTTGGTGGAGTTAGATTATTCCCTGCTGGAAATGTTTGTGTACCTTGCTCCATGTTCTGCTATGTATTGAGTTTTGTCATGCTTGGTACTATATTCAGTCCCTCCTCTATATCAGTGTTTTTCTTGGATCCCAGTAACACCAGAGTACTGATTTAGTGGGGGAGAGCCTGTGTAGGCTCAGTATTTTTCCATATCAGGCGTGCTGGTATTTACTAGGGTTTTTACGGCTGCAGTCAGTTTTCTTTCCTATGCTTATGGTTTTCACTTTCTTGTTATTCTGCCTGTGTGGAGTTCTTGGTGGACTTGGATCATTCCCTGCTGGGAGTATCTGTGTACCTTGCTCCATGTTCTGCTATGTATTGAGTTTTGTCATGCTTGGTACTATATTCAGTCCCTCCTCTATATCAGTGTTTTTCTAGGATCCCAGTAACACCAGAGTACTGATTTAGTGGGGGAGAGCCTGTGTAGGCTCAGTATTTTTCCATATCAGGAGTGCTGGTATTGACTAGGGTTTTTACGGCTGCAGTCACTGCTCTTTCCTATCCTTTCCTATACAGATAGTTTGCGTCTCATCTTTGCTGAATCTATTCTCTAGCTACGTATTGTGTTTTCCTATATCACCGTAGTCTTTACATGTGGGGGGCTATCTATATCTTTGGGGACTGCTCTGAGGCAGATTAGCTTTTCTAATATTTCAAAATTTAGTTCTCCGGCTGTGTCGAGGTGACCAGGTCATCGTAGGCACGCCCCACAGCTACTTCTAGTTGTGTGTCAGTATTAGGTTTGCAGTCCGTTAAGGTTCCAGCCACTCTGGTTATTTTTTGGGTTTCCGAGTTTGTCCTTTTTCTGAATATCCTCGGTCACTGAATCAAAACATGCACCAACCGTTTAGATGCCACGATCAGCAATGACTGTGGCATCTAAGGGGGTTATATGGTCGGGATTGGAGTTATCAATGGGGCCTTTTTGAGTTTGAGGCATATTTACACTATATGGAGACACACTTACAGACTATTTCGGGGGCCACCAGGAGGCCCAGGAATTCTTCTTCTTTCTTGTAATAGGAGTCTTTCAGCATCGCCCTCTTGTGGAAAGCAGTGAGTATCTCCTGCAGAATATCGATCTGCTTGAGTTGGCTGCACAGATTAGATAACCTCAGAGCTTCTTCGTGACACACGATCGCTCGGGATAAATGCGCCTTTCCTGCGTACAAGACAAAAAAAAAACTTGGATGAGACCAGGCTGGGACGTGACATGGCTGTATATACAATGCACAGTGTAATTAAGGTACTATGGAAGCCGGGTGAGGACTGGCAGACGGTCACGTTTGTTGACCATTGAACAGGGATGGTTTTTCTATTGTCCCCTAGTACAGAGGAATGTGAACTATGTCCTGTGTAGCAGGGTGCGGCCTGGAGCGAGGGTGGCACCAACACGTGCTGTGAAACTTTACTGTAACTCTATAAAGTGGCGCAGGGCCTGGACGTTATCTCTATATCACATACAAATACTCGTCCGGGAGGACACAGCGTCACCAGAATGTCCTGTACATGTCATCTCCTCAACAAGAGCCTGAGTGACAGATGAAGGACTAACATTCGACGCTTTTTATTGAAAAGCTAAAATTAAATAACCCATCTGTCCCAGTAAGAGATATAAAAAAAAAGGTATAAAGTGTACAGTCACCTTTCACATTATTATAATTCAGAGCTGCACTCCCTATTCTGCTGGTGGAGCCATATTACATTACTGATCCTATTCTGATCCTCAGTTACCTCCTGTATTATACTCCAGAGCTGTACTCACTATTCTGCTGGTGAAGTCACGGAATACATGCAGTGCATTACTTATTCTGTACTGATCCTGAGTTACCTCCTGTATTATACTCCAGAGCTGTACTCACTATTCTGCTGGTGCTGTCACTGTATACATACATTGCATTACTTATCCTGTACTGATCCTGAGTTACCACCTTACTATACTCCAGAGCTGCACTCACTATTCTGCTGGTGAAGTCACGGAATACATGCAGTGCATTACTTATTCTGTACTGATCCTGAGTTACCTCCTTACTATACTCCAGAGCTGCACTCACTATTCTGCTGGTGCTGTCACTGTATACATACATTGCATTACTTATTCTGTACTGATCCTGAGTTACCTAGTTACTATACTCCAGAGCTGCACTCACTATTCTGCTGGTGCAGTCACTGTGTACATACATTACTGATCCTGAGTTACCTCCTGTATTATACTTCAGAGCTGCACTCACTGTTATGCTGGTGCAGTCACTGTGCACATACATTACATTACTGATCCTGAGTTACATCCTGTATTATATCCAGAGCTGCACTCACTATTCTGCTGGTGCAGTCACTGTGTACATACATTAGTTATCCTGAGCTACATCCAGTATTATACTCCAGAGCTGCACTCACTATTCTGCTGGTGCAGTCACTGTGTACATACATTACTGATCCTATACAGATCCTGATTTACGTTCTGTATGATACTCAAGAGCTGCGCTCACTATTATGCTGATTTTCAATGGAAACAATAATTAGTAGGAACGATTATTGCACATTTATATTTTTCGCTATGTCCTCCAAGTGTGATTACCTAGCAGGGTCCGCTGATGTTTATCCTTTAGTATGTTCATTGCGGTCACGCCTTCTGGCATGTGGTCATAGAGCTGAGATAACGCTTTCTCCTGCTTGTCCTCGTCATCTCGAGGTGTCACTGTCGGAGAGAATTTCCATTAATAGCTATGAAAGATGACACGGTGCAATACTGATCTGAATAGTGATGGCGTGCGACGCTCAGCTTCCATCTACATCCCGATATATACACATTATATACAACTGGTGACACTTACACTGGTGATCAATGAGTGTGATTGCTGCAAAATAGTGAGCCAGGGCTTTGTAATGCTCGGATTTCACTTGCACCATAACGCTCCATGAGTAGGGAACGTTCTCCTTGATGGGGGCCTGGTTCATGGCGTTAAATACTTGCAAGTAAACCTCGCTGACCTGCAATGAGAAATAGCATTAGATGCAAAGGAGGACAACAAAGCTGCAAGACGTTCTCACAATAGACCCAATGTGTGGATTTACAGATCCCTGCTCCCTATGGCTGCTTATAGGCTGTGCAAAGTAGCTCTCCTCCAGAAGGAAGGACCTACATATTGAATAGGTCATCTCTCCACAGGTCTTCTATGGGGTTCAGGTCTGGACTCATTGCTGGCCACTTTAGTAGTCTCCAGTGCTTTCTCTCAAACCATTTTCTAGTGCTTTTTAAAGTGTGTTTTGGGTCATTGTCCTGCTGGAAGACCCATGACCTCTGAGGGAGACCCAGCTTTCTCACACTGGGCCCTACATTATGCTGCAAAATTTGTTGGTAGTCTTCAGACTTCATAATGCCATGCACATGGTCAAGCAGTCCAGTGCCAGAGGCAGCAAAGCAAACCCAAAACATCAGGGAACCTCCGCCATGTTTGACTGTAGGGACCATGTTCTTTTCTTTGAATGCCACTTTTTTTTTCCTGTAAACTCTATGTTGATGGCTTTTCCCAAAAAGCTCTACTTTTGTCTCATCTGACCAGAGAACATTCTTCCAAAACGTTTAAGGCTTTCTCAGGTAAGTTTTGGCAAACTCCAGCCTGGCTTTTTTATGTCTCGGGGTAAGAAGTGGGGTCTTCCTGGGTATCCTACCATACAGTCCCTTTTCATTCAGACGCCGACGGATAGTACGGGTTGACACTGTTGTACCCTCGGACTGCAGGGCAGCTTGAACTTGTTTGGATGTTAGTCGAGGTTCTTTATCCACCATCCGCACAATCTTGCGTTGAAATCTCTCGTCAATTTTTCTCTCCTTCCACATCTAGGGAGGTTAGCCACAGTGCCATGGGCTTTACACTTCGTGATGACACTGCGCACCGTAGACACAGGAACTTTCAGGTCTTTGGAGAGGGACTTGTAGCCTGGAGATTGCTCATGCCTCCTCACAATTTGGATTCTCAAGTCCTCAGACAGTTCTTTGGTCTTCTTTCTTTTCTCCATGCTCAATGTGGTGCACACAAGGACACAGGACAGAGGTTGAGTCAACTTTAATCTAAGGTCATGCTTAGAATAGGTCATCTATATATTACTCATCATTGGTCATCCATATGCCAATAGGCACCTTAAGAGGCAGCATAAACACCAAGCATCGTTCACCGTGTTGACCCGGCCACCACCCTCCAGCCAATACAAGCACCGGAAATGAATGACTAGCAAGAGTAAACAGATCTGATTACTTCTATGTGTGCACATACAACAGTCGGGTTGTTGCGATACCATTAAACACTGCGTCATCTACGGTATTAAGGTTCCAGGAAACCTCGCCACAGCCGGAACTGGCACCTGACGCACGGAGTGAGACGCCACGTACCTTTGCTGCTTCCTGCGCCATCCTCACCAAAGTGCAAAACTCATTCTGGACTCCCGCCACGATCAGCTTCTCGAAATAACACTCGTGGGCTTCAGCCAAAAGCATCTTAATGAGGGCTCCCAACATGGCCGGACTCATGTCATAACTGGGGGTGTGGGTGAACGTCTCCTTAAGATAACCGAGTACACCTGGAAGAAAGGAACAGCCTGTGAGCAAAGTAAAGTAAAAAAAAAAAAAAAACAGAATGATAGGGTGCACTGGTTAACATTAGAGTATGGAATGGCTCTCAATGCCAAGCAGCAGCCGCAAAAGCAAGTGCAATTGGAATGGAACACAACCCAAAAATACAGGACACAGACCGAGGTACATTGGTTAAAGTGACTTTACCAAGTGTATATTGTTCCCTGTCTGCATTCTGGGACCCCCACCAATAACAAAAACGAGATGAGGACCTATTAGGTCCAAGAACTGTACAGCAGGACTGGGGAAAGCTCAGACACTTTTCATGTGGCTTGTGTTGAATCCAGTGTTAGACTGGGGTGGAAGGGGCCAACCTCTGAAGGCCCACCAGTAACATTGACTCTGAAGGCTCACCAGTAACATTGACTCTGAAGGCCCACCAGTAACATTGACTCTAGAGCCCACCAGTAACATTGTCTCTTAAAGGCCCACCAGTAACATTGACTCTCGAGGCCCACCAGTAACATTGACTCTCGAGGCCTACCAGTAACATTGACTCTGAAGGCCCACCAGTAACATTGACTCTGAAGGCTCACCAGTAACATTGACTCTGGAGGCCCACCAGTAACATTGACTCTGAAGATCCACCAGTAACATTGACTCTTGAAGGCCCACCAGTAACACGTATGATATGAAACAAAAGCCGCTCCTATGGCTCCTTGGGTGATGTAGATGTCGTTGATGTCAAAAACCTGGTGGAGGAAGCCAAACCACTTTTGATGTGGCTTGTGTTGAATCCAGTGTCAGACTGCGGTGGCAGGGGCCCACCAGTAACATTGACTCTGGAGGCCCACCAGTAACATTAACTCTCGAGGCCCACCAGTAACATTGACTCTGAAGGCCCACCAGTAACATTGACTCTTGAAGGTCCACCAGTAACATTGACTCTTGAAGGCCCATCAGTAACATTGACTCTGAATGCCCATCAGTAACATTGATTCTGAAGGCCCAAAAGTAACATTGACTCTGGAGGTCCAACAGTAACATTGACTCTGAAGGCCCAACAGTAACATTGACTCTGGAGGCCCAACAGTAACATTGACTCTGGAGGCCCACCAGTAACATTGACTCTGGAGGCCCACCAGTAACATTGACTCTTGAAGGCCCACCAGTATCACTGACTCTTGAAGGCCCACCAGTATGATTGACTCTTGAAGGCCCACCAGTATGATTGACTCTTGAAGGCCCACCAGTATCATTGACTATCAAAGGCCCACCAGTAACATTGACTATCAAAGGCCCACCAGTAACATTGACTATCAAAGGCCCACCAGTAACATTGACTATCAAAGGCCCACCAGTAACATTGACTATGAAGGCCCACCAGTAACATTGACTATCAAAGGCCCACCAGTAACATTGACTATCAAAGGCCCACCAGTAACATTGACTATGAAGGCCCACCAGTAACATTGACTATGAAGGCCCACCAGTAACATTGACTCTGAAGGCCCACCAGTAACATTGACTCTGAAGGCCCACCAGTAACATTGACTCTGAAGGCCCACCAGTAACATTGACTATCAAAGGCCCACCAGTAACATTTACTCTGATGGCTCACCAGTAACATTGACTCTGGAGGCCCACCAGTAACATTGACTCTTGAAGGCCCACCAGTATCACTGACTCTTGAAGGCCCACCAGTATGATTGACTCTTGAAGGCCCACCAGTATGATTGACTCTTGAAGGCCCACCAGTATCATTGACTATCAAAGGCCCACCAGTAACATTGACTATCAAAGGCCCACCAGTAACATTGACTATCAAAGGCCCACCAGTAACATTGACTATCAAAGGCCCACCAGTAACATTGACTATGAAGGCCCACCAGTAACATTGACTATCAAAGGCCCACCAGTAACATTGACTATGAAGGCCCACCAGTAACATTGACTCTGAAGGCCCACCAGTAACATTGACTCTGAAGGCCCACCAGTAACATTGACTCTGAAGGCCCACCAGTAACATTGACTCTGAAGGCCCACCAGTAACATTGACTATCAAAGGCCCACCAGTAACATTGACTCTGATGGCTCACCAGTAACATTGACTCTGAAGGCCCACCAGTAACATTGACTCTGAAGGCCCAACAGTAACATTGACCCTGAAGGCCCACCAGTAACACTGATTCTCGAAGCCCACCAGTAACATTGACTCTCGAGGCCCACCAGTAACATTGACTCTTGAAGGCCCACCAGTAACACTGATTCTCGAAGCCCACCAGTAACATTGACTCTCGAGGCCCACCAGTAACATTGACTCTGAAGGCTCACCAGTAACATTGACTCTGAAGGCCCACCAGTAACATTGACTCTGAAGGCTCATCAGTAACATTGACTCTGGAGGCCCACCAGTAACATTGACTCTGGAGGCCCACCAGTAACATTGACTCTGGAGGCCCACCAGTAACATTGACTCTGGAGGCCCACCAGTAACATTGACTCTGAAGGCTCACCAGTAACATTGACTCTGAAGGCCCACCAATAACATTGACTCTGGAGGCCCACCAGTAACATTGACTCTCAAAGGCCCACCGGTAACATGTATGATATGAAACAAAAGCCGCTCCTATGGCTCCTTGGGTGATGTAGATATCGTTGATGTCAAAAACCTAATGACAGGTTCCCTTTAATAACTTCTAATGTTTGGGAATACGTAATGTCATAATGTGATCCCGGATAATTGCTATTTGTAGGTACTAATCTCATAAGACATATCAGGCCAATTACTTGTATGAAAGTCGTAAACTATAATTAGATCACCGGTGCACAATGTTACTTTTTACTAGATTTTCCATTTTACCTTTTTTTTGTTTTGTTTTTTTTATACACCTATTTTGCTAATATGCAGCCATATTATGGCCGTAAAGGGGGCACTGCTGCAAAACTAAAAACTGTTAGAAGTTTGGTGGGGTTTTTTTTGTTATTCCTGGGGTCTCGTACATGATCGCACACTACGGTTATTGCAAACACTGACTGTAAACACAAGGTTATCATCATCATCATCATTCCTGGACTTGTACTGTAACCGGTCGGACTCGTTACACTAAATCAGTCCTTGACAGAAGACTTGCAGGCCCGGCTTTCTTCTTGGCAGGTCTGTGTGCACAATATCTGCTCTGATCCGTTTATTTACTTGTAAGATTGTTCTACTTGTACTTTAAATCCACAAAAGAAAAACTTTCGGTTTACAGTTATTGTAAGAAAAAATGCCATTTCACCCTGTCTTAAAGGGCTCCTTAGGTTACACAAGGCACTAAAGAGGTTATCACACCATCTTAGCCAGTGAACAACGCTAGGACCACCCTTGTTCCTATGAAAGGGGCTCTAATGTAGTTTTAGGCTGGGTTCACACTTTACATATTTGGTGTGGATTTTCCACTCAAATTTTCTGCGCCTAAAATTCTCTAAAATCTGATTTACATGGTGCTTTTTTTTACCATTTGCATAGAAATTGTTTTTTAATACTTTTTTTAATTTGCAAATACTTTGTGCAGAATCAACGATGATTGCAATTAAAAAGGGAGACATCTGCAGCAAAATCCGCACAAAGAACGGATTCTGCATAAGAAAAGCTTCACACTGAATATCAAATAATTAGGCCCGTTTCATATTGCGTTTCGATCTCTGTTCGGTGGTCCCGTTGAGTGTCCGCCTCCAGAAAGGGCATACTCTCGAAAATGATGCACGACAGAGCACATGGTGACACCGTTTGCACCATTATAATCAATGGAACCCGTCGGCGCATACGTCTGAAACCCATTTTGCGGGGGGGTTGAGATAAAAGTGCCGACGGGACCACTGAACAGAGATCGGAACGCAATGTGAAAGGGGCGGATCCGCAGCCCCCATTACTGGGATTTATACGTTTCAGGATAAGTGCGATCATAATATTTCTCACACTTTAGGCTGTGTGCACATGCTGCATTTTTTTCGCACTTTTTGATGCGTTTTTAATCAATCTGCAAGGGAAAGTGTATGAGCATCCTGAATCCATGTTGCAGATTTTTTTTACTTGCAGATTTTGGTGCAGAAAAAATCTACACCAAATAATTGAAATGTCAATTGTTTCTGCGATTTTTTTACAACATTTTTCCTATCACAATGCATAAAAAAAGCATAAAAAAAATGCAAACCGTGGCAAAAAACTGCACTTTTTTTCTGCAGCGGTTTTCCTGCTGAGAGATGCAGTTTTTGGTGCAGAAAATCTGCACCCAAATCTGCAATGTGGGAACATATCCTTAGACCATCTGCTCACGCTGCATTTTTTTCATGCTTTTTTTTTTTTTTTTGCAGATTTAAATCAATACTGAAAGGAAAAACGCATCCTAGCAAAGTCTATGAGAATCCTGATGTGCTGTGCTCAGGTTGCAGATTTTTTTTCCTTGCAGATTTTGGAGCAGAAAAAAAACGCATCAAATAATTGATATGTCAATTGTTTATGGATTTTTTCCAGCATTTTCCTATCACAATGCATAAAAAAAAAACGCAAAACCGTGTAAAAAAAACCTCATTTTTTTCCTGCAGTTTTTTTTCCTGTCGAGAGATGCAGTTTCTGGTTCAGAAAATCTGCAACATGGGAACATACCGTTAGGCTGTGTGCCCACGCTGCATTTCTTCAATTTTTTTTTCATGCTTTTTTTTTCTTGCAGATTTTAATCAATACTGCAAGGAAAAATGAATTCCAGCAAAGTCTATGAGAATCCTGAAGTGCTGTCCCCACGTTGCAGATTTTTCCTTCCATGTAGATTTTGGTGCAGAAAAAAAACACATCAAATAATTGACATGTCAATTGTTTGTTTGTTTTTTCCAGCGTTTTTCCTATCACAATGCATAGAAAAAAAAAAAAACGTGGCAAAAAATGCGATTTTTCTGCAGTGTTTTTCTTGCCGAGAGATGCAGTTTTTGGTGCAGAAAATCTGCAACGTGGGAACATACCCTTAGATTGCTGTTGCTTGTAGTTTATAATAATTTTCTCCTTCCCCATAATTTAATTTAACTCTTTATGCAAGGTGGCGGAGCTGCAGTGTAAAGCATGGAGGAAAGTGAGCTTTTGATAACCTGGATGATGTCACACACTGCAACAGAGAATGCAGCTAAGCAGCACAGATAGAGATACAAATCATAATCTCTATGCTTTGGCAAGCTGCCCCATCTATAGGGGCGGGTATTGATTGGAAAGGGTCTTTTTTTATGCAAAACTGTTGCTAAAAGCAGAATTAAACTGCACCAAACTCTGCTTGAGGGCAATAATATAAATAGCAGGAATTACAAGAATAGACAAGTTCTATTTATTCCTTCCCTTAAGGGAGAGGTGGGGCGATATTAACACTATATGGCCCGCTTCGGGCAGTCAAAGCTGGGAATACACAGGGCTCGGCCCTAGAATTGCAACTATGGGAAAAATGAATGATGACAAATTCTTTAAATGTGGCTTTGGGTTAACTTAACGGTGTCTAATGTAACTAAACCCTTGCATTATTTTTCCGCCATTTTTTTTTAACTATATATTTTTAAAAATTGCCACTGAGAACGTTAAGACAGTACCTGCAGCTTTCTGGAACATGGTCACGGCCTCCTCCAGTCCGGTTTTGGTCTGTCGGTTGCTGCGGGTCCCAATCTGTGTGTATAGGGCGGCCATGTTGAATAAAATGCTGGCCTTCTCCAGTGAGATATTCGGTTGGCTGACAGGAACGCCAGTAAAGGAGTCATACCTAATTACAAAATACAATTTAGATGTTTTGTTTCAATTAATGATTGTCCATCACGGTATCATATATATATAAATTATTACATATATATTATAAATTATATATTTATAATATATGCATATATATATATGTATATATTATACACTTGTGACATATATATGTGTGTATATATATATATATATATATATATATAAATATATATATATCTATATATATCTATTAATATGTATATATATATACATATATATATATGTCACAAGTGTGTAATATATACATATATATATATGCATACACACATTCATACACACACACACATATATATATATATATATATATATATATATATATATATATATTATACACTTGTGACATATATATATACACACTTCCTTAGAATGGACTCCGATGTATACATTAATAACATGGCTAAAATGCGTTGTTTACATTGCTAGGGATCAAAGAAATGAATAGGTTACTAGGCCTCATTTACTAAAAGTTGTTTTTGTTGCCCACAGCAACCAATCAGATGTCAGCTTTCATTTATAAAACAGCTCTATCAGTATGAAAGCTGTGCTGTGATTGGTTGCTATGGGCAACAAAGACAGTTCTTTCATAAATCTCCTCAGATTAAACATGACTAAGCATGGCCGCCTCAGACTCAACGTGGCCGCCTCAGACTTAACATGGCCGCCTCACTCTACGCCTGGCCGCCTCACTCTACGCCTGGCCGCCTCAGACTCAACCTGGCCGCCTCAGACTCAACATGGCCGCCTCAGACTCAACCTGGCCGCCTCAGACTCAACCTGGCCGCCTCAGACTACACATGGCCGTGTCAGCCATGTGCATTTTAATTCATAAACATGAAAAGAAATAACTTTATATATTTAACCCTTGATCATTAATAATGCAACGAGAATAATAGTTTTGAATAATTTATTTTAACTAATAATTGCCTGAAAAAAATAAAACAAACACGCTTTTTTTTTTACAATGAATTCCAAAGGTGACAGATCGTATAAAGCATCAATGTAACATCCAAGCATACTGTATATATTGCGTCAACACAGAAATTAATACGTTACTAGGTCACATTTATCAAAACTGTCTGATGCCCATAGCAACCAATCAGAGCTCAGCTTCCATTTGTAAAACAGCTGTGGTACCATGAGAGCTGCACTGTGATTGGTTAGACAGTTCTTCTTTCCTACATCTCCCCCTAATGTCATATTAAACATGGCCGCCTCAGCCAAGTGCATTATAAATGGGAAACATGAAAAGGAAAAAATATATATATTAATAAGGCAACAAGATAATTAATCTCCCCCTCCTCAGCCCTTCATCACGACGTTAATACAGGGCCGTGGGTTCATGAAAGGCTTAGTCAGGCCTATAATCCAAGAATCAAAACACAGCCTGTCATTAATGTTAAGTCTTTCCTTTTATTTTGTACGCTCAGCAGATGCGGAGGAGGAACAGAAGCTTTCATTAGTGGCCATGTTTGCACTCATACCTGCCCACACCACTAATTGTTTAAGGCTGAATAAACAGTGTCCACTTCTGACCCCTTCACATGACTTAAAGGGAATGCTCAAAACGTGCCGTGCTACTAAAGCACTGGCTTAAATAATATCTACATTCATATTATTATACCAAAGGGACCTTATATCCACAGCCTACAACCCATCTTTAGGCTTAGCCCTCTGTTATCAGCCATATTGCAGGTGGCAATACCAAATATGTTATTTTTTCTTATTTTCAGTATTTTTCACTATTTGCACAGCCTGGGATCCATTGAAGTAGTAACATGGTGGACATGGGGACCTTCAGTAGTTCCTCAACTTCCATGAAAACCCATTAGCATCCCGTGATCGAGATGTGGAAAGGGGGCAATGGATGTCGGAAGTGCTCCCCTAAAATTGTGAGCTTCCTATATGCCGAAGTCAAGATTGATAAGAGATTAAACTTTTACAATTAGATTGGATGCCGGCTGTATAACACAGCTGGCTGTATATAGGAGGCTCAACTCCTGAGCCCGCTCCATACAGTGATGATGGACTTGTACGGCAGCTGAAGGTTTTTTCCTCAACTATATTTTATTTTACAAATTGGCCTATGTTGGGTCTAAAATATATACTCATTTTATGGCCCCCCTCTATTCTACTGTTGCCAGTGTCCCCCGCATGGTTTGTCACGTGATAGCTGCGGTAACTGATTGGCTGCAGTGTTGATGTTCTGTCTGAGCCGGAAGAAAAGAGCAAGAAGACTTCTGCAGCCATCAGCAGTAAAGTAACATTGCCTGCTGGAAGAGGAAGCAAGGAGACCGGCGGGGGACCCAGCAAACAGGAAGTTATCCTCTATCTAAGGCCCCCTTCACACGTCCGTGATACACGTGCGTGTTTGGTCCGTTTCCGTATATACCGGAGACATGGACAAACATGCACCAATGTTAATCTATGATTGTGGTCACACGTCCGTTATTTCATTATGTCCGTGTGTGCGTGTCCGTGATCCGTATGTGTTTGCGTTTGGCACGGATGCATGTCCGTTATCTGCACGGAGCACGCACACGTGGACACAATGAAAGTCTATGGGTATGTGCACACACGTTAGTAAACACGTATGCATATACCTATAGTCCGTGTCCGTTTGGTGTTTTTATTTCTAGTGATGTCGGCTATTCTTTCTATTTCTGTGTATGTCGGTCAATCTCCCTGAGTCCGTCGGTCAGTCTCTCTGTCTCTCTGTCGGTCTCTCTGTCTGTCTGTCCCTCTCTCACAGTCTGTCGGTCAGTTTCCCCCCTCTCTCATACTTACCGTTCCCCGATCTCCGGCGCAGCGCTGCACGGCATTCACACTGCTGCGGCGGCTTTTACTATTTTGAAAAAGCCGGCCGCCCATTAAACAATCTCGTATTCCCTGCTTTCCCCGCCCACCGGCGCCTATGATTGGTTACAGTGAGACACGCCCCCACGCTGAGTGACAGGTGTCACACTGCACCCAATCACAGCAGCCGGTGGGCGTGTCTATACTGTGCAGTAAAATAAATAAATAAATAATTAAAAAAAAACGGCGTGCGGTTCCCCCCAATTTAAAAGCCAGCCAGATAAAGCCATACGGCTGAAGGCTGGTATTCTCAGGATGGGGAGCTCCACGTTATGGGGAGCCCCCCACCCTAACAATATCAGTCAGCAGCCGCCCAGAATTGCCGCATACATTATATGCGACAGTTCTGGGGCTGTACCCGGCTCTTCCCGATTTGCCCTGGTGCCGTTGGCAAATCGGGGTAATAAGGAGTTATTGGCAGCCCTTAGCTGCCAATAAGTCCTAGATTAATCATGTCAGGCGTCTATGAGACACCCTCCATGATTAATCTGTAAGTTACAGTAAAAAAACACACACACCCGAAAAATCCTTTATTTGAAATAAAAAACACACACAAATTCCCTCATTACCAATTTATTAACCCCGACAAACCCTCCATGTCCGGCGTACTCCACGGACCTCCAGCGTCGCGTCCAGCTCTGCTGCATGGAGGTGACAGGAGCAGCAGAAGACACCGCCGCTCCGGTCACCTCCACACAGCAAATGAGGTGAGTAGCGCGATCTTCAGGTCAATCGGGGGATTAGCGGTCACCGGTGAATCCTTCACAGGTGACCGCTAATCAGTACTCGACACAGACAGAGCCGCGGTATGAGGATGAAGTCGGGTGAAGTTCACCCGAGTTCATTCTCATCGCGCAACTCTGTCTGCTGTCAGCCGACATTTATAAACGACATTGTGCATCACACACACGGACATTACACACGGACATTACACGTACACATACACGTTAATTCCACACGCACACACGGACGTTCTGCACACAAACACGGCTAGCATACGCAATTCACACAGGTGCCACACGGACCATAAAAACGGACACAAAAACGGGACACGGACCCGAAAAACGGCCCGTAACACACGTGCGTGTTTTTCACGGACGTGTGAAGGGGGCCTAAAGGATAGAGGATAATTTCCAATCTTGAGAATTCCCCTTTAATTCTTGAGACCCCTTTTTCACAGCTTGATGCAGTCTCATGCCAGATTCAGACTACTGATTCATGGTGCCCGGCATATATTATCTTCTCGTAAGGTGGAAAGTAATATTGGCTAAGATCTCGTTTCCTTATATCACCGTGACATGGCACTCATAAAGGACCCTAACATCCGGGTGCCTTAAAGGGAACATGTGCAATATACAGAACCACGAGCAGTTCTGGGTGCATATTTCTAATCACTGCCTAACACTAGTGTAGATAAAGAGATCTTTAGAAAAAGTATTTCTAAGGATCCTTTATGATATGCTAATGAGCGCGGGGACTAGTCCCAAGGGCGTTATTTCCCCCGACTAGCCACCCCACAGGGACGTACTAACATGCTATTCAATGCAGTGCCACCAGCGTTGATGCACATACCTGAATGCCCGAAACTTACAGTCATACGCATTAGACCTCTCTGATGCCAGGATGCGAACACCCAGCTTCATACTGCTCATGAGCGGAAGTGCCTGGCATTCAGAAGCGCGGTCACAGTGAACACAGGTACATATGTCACCGCTGGTGATGTTGCATTGAATACCATGTTAGCATGTCCCTGTGGGCGTTCTAACATGAAAAGAGGGCGAACTAGTCGGGGGACATACCGCCCTTGGGACTAGTCCCCGCGCTCATTAGCATATCATAAAGGATCTTTAGAAATACCTTTTCTAAAGATCTCTTTATCTATGCTACTAGATACAGAGACGGTTAGGCAGGAATTAGCAATATGCACCCAGAACTGCTTGTGGTCCTGGGGGCATATTGAACCCGTCAGGTTCCCTTTAAACATCTTCTAATGCTCAGCAAGGAGACGGGCCCATGTCGCCATCACAAAAGTGAGCAGATGAGAATCTGAACTGCAAAGATATTTGTCTAAGGCTAAGCAAACCTGTTCCGACAACCCACACAGCCTCTCCGGTTACATGTTTGTGGAGACTTCAAAGCTCCTAAAGGGAAAATACTTAAGAAAAGTTCCTCCAGGGGAACGCAAAGTCCCATGTCACTCTACCCTTGCTCAACAAAACCTTTAATGTCGATCTGTACAATATATATATATATATATATATTTATTTATTTATCTATTTTTTTTTTTCTATTATTTTTTTATTTATTTTATTTTTTTATTTCTTACCATGTAAACAGTATCCCCATATTTCTACTGGATGGAAAGAACCGGTTTTCCAGGAATCCAAGCTGCTGGAAATAGCTGGTCAACATCTCAAGGCCGGCTTCATCTCGGCTAGGAGTTCGACATGCCTACAAAAAGTAATCAGGAGTAAATATAATGTAACGCAGTAACTATAGCGGTTGCAGAAACTGAGTGTAAGGGTATACGTGCGCACGCTGCAGAATATTTCTGCGCCTAAAAAACTGCACCTTGTGGCCGAAAAACGCACCAAAAAACACATGCGTTTTTTAATGCTTTTTTTTATGCGTTTTTGTTGCATTTTTGTGCCCTGCTTTTTTTAGTGTATTCAATGGCTGGAAGGGCTAAAAAAAAAAAAAAAAAGGCAGAACAAAAAACGCACCCAAAACTGAAAGGGAAAAAGAAGCAACGTGTGCACAGTATTTCTGATTTCTCATAGACTTTGCTGGGAGAAGAAGAGACATGGCAGTTTAGGGCAACAAAGTGCACCAAAAAATGCTGCAAAAACGCAGGGTGCGCACACAGCCTTATCTGGACTGTGTTGCCTTAGATCATGTTCCCACATATCAAAAACGCTGTTAAATGTAGAAAATGCACAATAAAAAAAGCAGATTAACCAAAATGGATTTCGTTAAAACTCATGACAATGTTGAACGTGCGCATTTTTTTCCTATAGACGTCTATGTGGAGCCTGAAATGCTATTGCAATTTTACAGTAAAATATCCCGATGATTCTGCACTAAAAAACGCATTTGGAACGTTGGGTCAAAACTGCACAAAAAATGGGGAGAACGGATAAAAAAAACCCCACGAAAATTCAATTTTCAAAGAAGATTGCTATTTTGGTGCAACCCTTCCACGCGTAGGAACATGTCCAGGGTCCCCCTGACCCCTTTCTAGGACAGCCGTACTATAAAATTGGGTCTTCTCCAACGACATACAGATAGGGACTTTAGTATTGTGAGCCCCAATGGGGACAGTATTGCCAATGTATATAAAGCGCTATGGAATTAATAGCGCTATATCAATGAATAAATAAATATATATATATATATATATATATATATATTCTTAAGATTTACCACCATGGTTCTCGACCTTCAAGGTGCATTTCTTAAACTTTGCATGTATCCGTAGGGCTTAGAGTAAACATATTTTTTTCTCCTGTTCCTCATAGCTAAGGCAAATTTTGGGTCCGTGCCACTAATTGTACAGTGCAAATGACATGAAAGCATGTCCAGCATTGATTTTTTTTTTTTAACCCTTGCTCTACTGCTAGTTCCCATGTAGAATAATCCCTAAATATAACCTTGTCCACCGTTCACACTGCTAAAGTGGGCAACGTTCCAGCAGCAGAATAAATGGGAGGGCAGGCAGCCAAAAACAAGTTGGCTTAGATTGCATTGTATTGCAAAGTTTGCAAAATTTCAAAAAAGTTAAATTTTAACAATTTAGAGTTGATTTAAAGGTTCCGCTTTGGTGAATCTTGGCTTCTATACCGGCGACGGGGGTGGGGGAGGCCCGTTCTGTCATCCTGATAATGAAATAGCTGCTAATAAGTGAAACTGCAGGCTTTGGTGAAGTTTTTCCACCATTGACCTCGCTGCAAATTTACACATATGTCACAGTTTGTGTTACATGTTGATTTTGCTGCAGAATTATTGTGGATTTTACTCCTTATAGTAATTGTGGGGGGGGGGGGTTATAAAATTCATTGAATTTCCGCCATAGAATAAACATGTTGCACGTTTGAAAATTTAGCTCCATGTACCCCACGACAATATGTGGAAGCCTGACATACTCGAAATAAAAGCCCCTACCTGTCTGAGGTCCATCAGGTCCGCCAGCTCATTCTCATAATCAGCTCCATCTTCACTGTAATGTTCCAGAATAAAGTCCTATAATAGAATCAAAAACAACGTTAAGGGGTTTCTCTCCTTTGGAAAATCGCTACCTATTAGAGGTCAATCCATACTATGTTTTCTCTGGCAGGCTCAGGCATCGACCAGCTGTGTGCACATTAGTGATTGGGCTAGCAGGAGTTAATTCCTGCTGGCCTGCTGGTTACCTTTTCTATCACATGTTGCGGGAGACCTATCACAGTCACTCCCCACCTTTTTAAGATGGAAGAATCTGTCTTCCTATGCTGACTATGGCATTTGCTAATCTGGTCCGTGTGCTGTTGTGTTCCAGTTGCTGGTGATTTATTGCGTGCTGTTTGGCGTGCTCTGTAAATCCCATCATTGTCGGATTATTTCCTCCCTGCTCTTTATTTTCTCCTTATAATGTATTGTGTTATATCTTCATGTGTGGTTTCTGCATTTGTCCTTATCTATGGGTTCAACTACTCCTGCCCCGACCCTTTCCTGGGGCTGGGGAGAGGGGGTATTAGATCAGATCTGTCCAGGAATAGGACAGCGAAGGCGGCCCAGACATCTTCACCATCAGAGGTATCTCTGAGATCAGGGACAGCTAAGTCCAAATTAAGAGCCTCGGTACCCTGTTATTCCCTCACACCCCCATGAGGTGTCTTCCCACTGCGATCCCCAGTGATCGTCTACTAATGGAGTGGTTACATGGTTCT
The DNA here is from genome assembly GCF_048569485.1 of Anomaloglossus baeobatrachus. Taxonomy (NCBI): domain Eukaryota; kingdom Metazoa; phylum Chordata; class Amphibia; order Anura; family Aromobatidae; genus Anomaloglossus; species Anomaloglossus baeobatrachus. The sequence continues at coordinate 197,589,053 of NC_134362.1, read as the reverse complement.
TTGCCAATGAATGATGACATTATTTCGGGGACTAATCAACGTGTACAGAGTTAATGCTCAATGACCATTTCCCAGAAATATTTCAGTGTAATTAGCAAAGTGCTGAAAAGGACGGAGCGTTCTAGGAATAATTAACCAATGTGGCATTTTTATTACTATGGGATGTTTGACCGGTTTGCTGCCTCCTTCAGTTTCCTATCTTTACAGCTTTTCATTATAGGTCAGGTTTAGTTTAATTTAGGAGAGCCAATAGATGGGGTTTCTAGATTGTCCACCCCACAACGCTTGCATGTCTATGGTTAGCCTTCAAAAGGTAAGTATCAAGTTTTAAAATTAATGTCATGGCTCTCATTCGTGGTCCTCTGCTCTCCAGCAGACCCGGTGTTCTGTTTTGTATTTTTCAACGGTGGACGGGTGGTTTCCCGTCCTCGGTTCCTGCGCTGGTGTTGGGAGGGGCCTCTCTCCAGGCGCCTTGTTCCGGGTGATTGCTCTGCTTCATTAGGGAGCAACCTCACCTTGAACACCGCCAGTTGTGGTTTCTTCCTGCAGTAAGTGCTCTGGCTAAAGTTTGTGTTTTGATCTTGTTGCTGTTCCCCCGACTCCTGACCTCCGGCTTGTACCCTGACCTCGGCTCTGCCTTTCGCCCGTGTACAGTCATATGAAAAAGTTTAGGCACCCCTATTAATGTTAACCTTTTTTCTTCATAACAATTTGGGTTTTTGCAACAGCTATTTTAGTTTCATATATCTAATAACTGATGGACTGAGTAATATTTCTGGATTGAAATGAGGTTTATTGTACTTGCAGAAAATGTGCAATCCGCATTTAAACAAAATTTGACCGGTGCAAAAGTATAGGCACCTCAACATAAAAGTGACATTAATATTTTGTAGAACCTCCTTTTGCAAAAATAACAGTCTCTAGTAGCTTCCTGTAGCTGTTAATGAGTTCCTGGATCCTGGATGAAGGTAGATTTGACCATTCCTGTTTGCAAAACAATTCCAGTTCAGTTAAGTTTGATGGTCCCGAGCATGGACAGCCTCTTCACATCATCCCACAGATGTTCAATGATATTCAGGTCTGGGGACTGGGATGGCCATTCCAGAACATTGTAATTGTTCCTCTGCATGAATGCCTGAGTAGATTTGGAGCGGTGCTTTGGATCATTGTCTTGCTGAAATATCCATCCCCTGCGTAACTTCAACTTCGTCACTGATTCTTGCACATTATTATCAAGAATCTGCTGATACTGAGTTGAATCCATGCGACCCTCAACTTTAACAAGATTCCCGGTGCCAGCATTGGCCACACAGCCCCAAAGCATGATGGAACCTCCACCAAATTTGACTGTGGGTAGCAAGTGCTTTTCTTGGAATGCCGTGTTTTTTTGCCTCCATGCATAACGCCTTTTTGTATGACCAAACAACTCAATCTTTGTTTCATCAGTCCACAGGACCTTCTTCCAAAATATAACTGGTTGTCCAAATGTGCTTTTGCATACCTCAGGCGACTCTGTTTGTGGCGTGCTTGCAGAAACAGCTTTCGCATCACTCTCCCATACAGCTTCTTCTTGTGCAACGTGCGCTGTATTGTTGACCGATGCACATTGACACCATCTGCAGCAAGATGATGCTGCAGGTCTTTGGAGGTGGTCTGTGGATTGTCCTTGACTGTTCTCACCATTCTTCTTCTCCGCCTTTCTGATATTTTTCTTGGCCTGCCACTTCTGGGCTTAACAAGAACTGTACCTGTGTTCTTCCATTTCCTTACTATGTTCCTCACAGTGGAAACTGACAGTTTAAATCTCTGAGACAACTTTTTGTATCCTTCGCCTGAACAACTATGTTGAATAATCTTTGTTTTCAGATCATTTGAGAGTTGTTTTGAGGAGCCCATGATGCCACTCTTCATAGGAGATTCAAATAGGAGAACAACTTGCAAGTGGCCACCTTAAATACCTTTTCTCATGATTGGATACACCTGCCTATGAAGTGCAAAGCTCAATGAGGTGACAAAACCAATTTAGTGCTTTAGTAAGTCAGTAAAAAGTAGTTAGGAGTGTTCAAATCAAGAAATTGATAAGGGTGCCCATACTTTTGCACCGGTCAAATTTTGTTTAAATGCGGATTGCACATTTTCTGTTAGTACAATAAATCTCATTTCAATCCAGAAATATTACTCAGTCCATCAGTTATTAGATATATGAAACTGAAATAGCTGCTGCAAAAACCCAAATTGTTATAAAGAAAAAAGGTTAACATTAATAGGGGTGCCCAAACTTTTTCATATGACTGTACCTTAAGTGACTTCCTGGCTTCTGACCTCCAGCTTGTGCTCTGACCTCGGCTTTGCTTCATCCCTGTGTTGCATACGTGATCTCCTGACTCCTGACCTCCAGCTTATACCCTGACCTTGGCTCCGCTTTTCACCAGTGTACTTTACATGTGGTTTCTGCCCTCCGGCTTGAGCTCTGACCTTGGCTTTGCTTCATCCCTGTGTTCCATATGTGACCTCCTGGCTTCTGACCTCTGTTTTGCTTGACTTCCCTGTCACTAGTTGCATCTGGTGACGCCTAGTGGTAGTTCGTCACTGAACACTTATCCAAGGGATAGTCTACAACTTGATGATCGCTAGGGGTTTGACCACTGAAATGCCCCATCCGAGTGGAGCTGTGGTCACGTAGGCGAGATCCTGCTCCATCCTTTCCCTATCGGACTGCCAGAAAGAGACGAGTGCAGTGCTCTTCTTTTTTTGGCACTCCAAACCCTAATGCGCAACGACTACTTTATGCTTGAGAGCCCTGTTTTTTTGGGGTCAATGGAGGTCCATCCAGTTGGACCTTGACCAACCCCAAGAACAAAGATCTGCAATGCCTGGTCCAAATGGAATGGAGGCCCTAAAGGTGTACATACTTTTTTCCCATATGAATGAAACATTTCAGTACCCCGTTTTTGGAATTGGTGGGGGTTTCCAGTGATTGGATCCCTACTCATATGCAAGTTGTCACCTATTGTTTGGATAGCTTCATAAAAGGAACGATTAACATTTAGAAGGAAAGCAAACTACATGTCCTCATGTTACCAGATTTACTCTAAACCGTTTATTTTTAGTTTTAGGAGGAGTTCCACTTTAATTAGGAAAATTACTAATCTTTATTATAACAGCTAATACATCAGGATGAGTAGCTCCACGGAGGAATCCTGGGTGTATTCTGCATTAGTCACTGACAGATCTTTCCCCGGGTGGTAGTTTTGGAGGAAAGTGATGGGTGTTGCCCGCCGCCGTAGATCTGCTCCACATTCGTTGCATTAAGTTTCCTCCTATCTGGAGGAAGGGTCAGGCTGATTCAGGGCACGATAATACGTGACGTAGCTCTCGGGTCACGTTTCAATTAAATGAATGAACGAATGAGTCTACGTTTCCCTATCTAAATATAGCCGGCACTCGTCATCCTAAGAATAGAAACTTTCATTCTTGCTCATCTTGAGACGAAAGAAGAAAGATAAAAACCTCTGGAGTAATATTTGTAGGATGATTCATCAGTGGGGTCAAGTCCTCTCATTCCATACTAACTTCTTACATTTTTTGGAGGATCTTTAAGATATGTATCAAACAGTGAGGTCGATTTTGCTGTATTACTGGTATATTTTTTTAAGATCAAATGGAAAAAAAGAGGGGGGTTGGGACTCGGCACCGATTCCAAAAAAATAAAATCAGAAACTTTGATTATTTTAAAAATCCATATTACAAAAGGTTCCATGAAAAACGTCATAGGACTTGACGCGTTTCAGATGAAAATAGATAAAAAAACAGTCCTTAATCACATTAAGGACTGTTATTTATCTGTTTTCGTCTGAAACGCGTCAAGAACCTATGACGTTTTTAATGGAACCTTTTGTAATATGAATTGTTTAAAAAAATCTAGGATCGCTACTTCCAATAGGTGGTGCTGCGCTAGAGTTTGTCTCCTGTCATGCAGAGACAATTTAAAAAAAATCAGAAATTATTTATTTTAAAAATTCATATTACAAAAGGTTCCATGAAAAACGTCATAGGGCTTGACGCGTTTCGGACGAAAACAGATAAAAAACAGTCCTTAATCTGTTTTCGTCCGAAACGCGTCAAGCCCTATGACGTTTTTCATGGAACCTTTTGTAATATGAATTTTTTTTTAAAAAAAATCAAACTTTATTTGGTTATTTTAAAAATTCATATTACAAAAGGTTCCATGAAAAACGTCATAGGGCTTGATGCGTTTCGGACGAAAACAGATAAAAAAAACCAGTCCTTAATCACATTAATTAAGGACTATTTTTTATCTGTTTTCGTCTGAAACGCGTCAAGACCTATGATGTTTTTAATGGAACCTTTTGTGATATGAATTTTTAAAAAAAAAAATCAGAAACTTTATTTGGTTATTTTAATTGTCTCTCCAGGAAAGGAGACAAACTCTAGCGCAGTGCCACCTATTGGAAGTAGCGATCCTAAAAGTCAAGGGTGGATTTTTAACAATCCTTTGCATATGACTTAGGATTTTATGCCTGATCAGAATCCCAATTTGCAGACACGGTGTTTCGGGGTATTTGCCCCTCGTCAGTGCAAAGTATGGGGTGTCTGATCTGGCTCATGAGAAACTGTGTGGGGTGACCATGGCGGAACACTATTCTCCTTAAGGAGACTTTGCAAGCCTCTGATTGGCTACTGAGTATAAACACTCACCCAGCACATGCTCATCATTAGATGGGGAGGAGATTTTTATTACAGACAGGGCAGTACAGATAATAAAACAGCACTGAGATAAGGGATGATTATGCAGAAACATCCACCGTTAAATGACAGTGAAAAAAACCCTTACTATGGATGACCCTTACTATGGATGATCGCTTTAAAGGGGACCTTCATTTTTTTCATTTAAACCGTGTACCTCCTCCAATTGTCGCTGATTCCGGAACAGTTCTTACTTTTCTTCTATGCCCCTCTGTTCCAAAGTTATAACGATTCAAATTTTCCCCTGCACCTACTGGGCGTAACTATAGAACTTCTCTGTGGACGTGGGCGTGGCCGTGTTTTGATTGGACAGCGTCAGAGGAGAAAGAAAAGGTCAACCACAGCCCATTTCTGTGCTACATGTCCAGTTGGGTGGAAGGCAAATTTGCATAATTATTACTGGAGGTATAACTTTGTAACGCAGGGACACAGAAGAAAAAGAAGAACTGTTCCAGAATCTGTGAAAAAGCAGCAATCAGGGGAGGTTCTCAGTTTAATTTAAAAAAATCTAGTGAAACATCCCCTTTAAATATATAAATATATATATATATATATATATATATATATATATATAATCTTCCCGGAAAATCTTATACTTCGTATCCAGCCTCCAGCACACAGAAAGTTATTCTTTAGATATAGTAATAAAATATTTCCAGTTACCTTGAACGCCGTCGTGAAGTTAACATCTTTTGTCTCTTTAAGGCCGAGAGGGATGAGAGGAATGCTGGCGGTCTGCCTGTAATGTATAATGTATTACGAGTCAATCAATGAGGGCACATCCTATGGCAACGCGGACCTGAGAGCATTGGGTATTCTTATGTAAGAGCAAGGCATTATAAGAGATAAGAAGTAATTGATTAATTGTCTTAGCTTCTATGTGTTCGATATCACAGAGGTTCCTACTGATAGATTCCTTATGAATACAATATAAAAAAATGTATCTTCGTGATAAACGTCCATATAGCGGCACACAAAGTGCCTAATGTGGTGGTTTAGGATTAGATCAACATGCCTTCTTTTTTTTTCAAAAACAGCGCCACTCCTGCTCCAAGGTTGAATGTGGTATTGCAGTTGAGCGCTGTGGGGGAATTGAATCCATATTGTTCTTATTCTGTCAATCTTGTCTTATAACTAATGATGTCATAGGGTTCAGTTTCCCATTTACGTTCACGCCCCTACTGCTCTTATAAGTTCATAGTACAGAAAAGACTTTTCCTTTGTTTGTGACCCTATATAAACTGGTCATATGTACTAATAAAGGAGAATTTTTGAGTACATCATACTAAGCGTGTGTGCTGTATTGATTTCCCGAGCGCTCGTATAACAAATAATACACCATACTAAGCCTGTGTGCTTTATTGATTTCCCGAGCGCTCGTATAACAAATAGTATACCATACTAAGCGTGTGTGCTGTATTGATTTCCCGAGTGCTCGTATAACAAATAGTACACCATACTAAGCCTATGTGCTGTATTGATTTCCCGAGCGCTCGTATAACAAATAGTACACCATACTAAGCCTATGTGCTGTATTGATTTCCCGAGCGCTCGTATAACAAATAGTACACCATACTAAGCCTATGTGCTGTATTGATTTCCCGAGCGCTCGTAAAACAAATAGTACACCATACTAAGCCTGTGTGCTGTATTGATTTCCCGAGCGCTCGTAAAACAAATAGTACACCATACTAAGCCTGTGTGCTGTATTGATTTCCCGAGCGCTCGTAAAACAAATAGTACACCATACTAAGCCTATGTGCTGTATTGATTTCCTGAGCGCTCGTATAACAAATAGTACACCATACTAAGCGTGTGTGCTGTATTGATTTTCTGAGCGCTCGTAAAACAAATAGTACACCATACTAAGCCTGTGTGCTGTATTGATTTCCCAAGCGCTTGTAAATCAAATCTTAATTTGGAGTTCAAAAGGCATAGGAATGTATTTTGCTCCCAAACAAAATTCACTTTTATAGAACTGAACAGTAAAAGAGGTGTGGTGCTGTACCATCAAGAAAAGCAGACATGTCTATCTCATCCTATACTACCCCTGCAAAGGCTTCATAGTATAAAGCTATAAACAATCCATGGCTCTGCCATATACATGGGGCATAAAAGTCCAAACCCGGGAACAACCTCCTCTCCAAGCAATCACCTGTCTGACTAATTGAGGGGTGTTCTTGAGTGCTCATATTTCTGAATAGGGGTGAAAAATGCCTTTAAATATAAAATATTGGCATTAACAAGCTAAAATAAACCAATTAAGGGATAATTTTGCAGAACGGAAAAAAAATCCCAACTAAAGCGTGGACCTCAGCACAGTGCCAGCTGCTCCATGTCCTCGCACTGCTGAATCTGCAGCTTCCTTATCTAATGAGTCTGAATGTTGTAAGATGTAGGGAGGCAGGGAGTGTTCACTAATAAGTGACATCAATGCTTGAAACCGGGTCATGTGCTCTCTGTAATCTGCCATTACCTCAGCGGCACTATACACACCCAACAATCATGTCCACATTCTACAGTTATTACTAATACCCGACTATAAACACAGGACGGACATAGATCAGCAACCTGCATAGGTCGTGTCGGCCATAAAAGTCATAGTAATGTATTACACAGCATACAAAAAGTTATAGACAACCTGTCACTTGCCATAAATTTGTAATTATTTATATCTGGCATAAATGCCGCTGTTTTTCTGAATCCGATGATGTTTTTCTTTTGTTTCTAGGCCTCTCCATCCCTGAGATATGACCCCTTCTTTCCTGTAGATAAATTTAGACCCATTAGCCAAGGGGGCATGGTCCTCAACTCTTCTCTGTGGGCGTGTTCTTGAGTGCCATGCCTCCTTGGTCAATAAGACTAGGTTTACGTACAGGAAAGAAGGGCCCGTATCTCAGGAATGGAGAGGCTCAGGAACAAAAGAAAGACATTGCCGGATTCATGAGAACAGTGGCAATTTTTCCATTTAAAAAAAATACGCATTTATAGCAAGTGACATTTCCTCTTTAATTTTAGACATTCTGGCATTTTACATTACCTCTATAGGGTTTTTTAGCCCAGAGTAAGACAAACCGTGGACGTTTTAGCTCCTGGACGGATCAAAACTTTTGAAATGCCAAGGAGAACTTTAGAAAAGTTTTTTTCAAGACCATCTACAGTGACATTGCTCCAGATATGGAGCAAAAAACAACAAATTTTCCTCTTCCTTAAATTTTTTGTGGGCAACTTAATGAATTGCTGCACTCACTCATTGCAACCGAGGTGTAAAATTTTGCGAGGCATGAACGCTGCTTTACGCAGGCTGATATAAACTGTACGGAGACCAAACGATCCATAGTTAATACGATCCCTTTGTTCCATACAGTTTGTAAATTGCTGCCAACAAATCCTCTTTTGGGGCTGTAAGAAAGACTTGATCGCTGTCATGTTTACATGGGCCAATAAGAAAAATTGCATAAAAAAGTTGTCACTTCCAGTTTTAGAAGTGAACAATACCTGTACTGATTAGTGATGGGCAGATGCGGACTGTAAAAGTCAGGGTGGGGGCCAAGTCTGACTGTAACCAATCACAGGTGTCGGTGGGCGGGGAAAGCAGTGAATATGCATGAGCAGTAATTAGCGGCCTGGGAGCAGCATACAGCCACGTCAGTGTCTCACACTTGCTCCCATCTCTCTATCCCTTCTACCACCATTTTTAATTGCTGGGTTCTGGTCCTCATAGACATATGAGGACCGGAATCCAGCCCGAAACCGGATATTAGAAACCAGTTCACCAGGATCAGCCGGTCCCGGTTAAAAGCCTTATTTCGGTTGCTCCAAACTTGATGCAATTTTTTGGAGAAGTGGATCCAAAAATAAAGTATAAAGAAATAAACTGATATATTTCTCTTTTGTATCCACCTATGTTTAACCCAAGAAAATGCATTAAAAAAAAATGAAATGTGTGATTCTAGTCTTGCAACTACAAAGTCAATCACAGCAAAGCACATATCAAGTGTGACTGCTAAACAGCTAGCTCTTATCTGCCAAGAAATTCTCATTGTGTCCTTAGAGACACTCGAAATAGCCGGTCTAAATATGCCAACTCAAGCGTTATAATCGGGAATGCAAGATATGACTCTCTGGTAAACAAAGGCAGGGCCGGAGCGGAACATTCGAACACTCGAGGTTCTGCTATTATCTCCTCGCTCAGAGGTCAATGTGCTCTTAATAATAGTGCCGGAGTGTTATCCATGCACCCATATGTGACGGGTCTTACTCGGTGTGCTGGTAGACCTCCACCGATATGTTCAGACGTTCCAGTTCCTCCTTGAGAACCTGCAGATTGGAGTTGACGTAACTCAGTTCCAGTAGAACCTGCTCTCGGACTTTGCTGTTGTTGGTGGCCCTGTGGAGACAGAATAGAATAAGACATTGTTAGGTGCAAAAAGTCTCCTATAGAGCATTCTTTATCTGGGGGGGGGTCAGAATAGTTAACATTCTCCTTTCTACTTCCTCCAAAGGATTATTTACTAAAGAGGTTGTCCTACGGTATAGGAGATTAATCTAAAATCATAAAGTGCTCAATTGGTAAATCCCCTGCTAATCAAGTGCATGTGCTTCGGTGGTCCCCTACGGTCTTTGTTTATGTTACTGGAGCAATGACATTATGTCAATTCTCCGGTGGTCCCCAACTGTCTATGTTTTATGTTCCTGGAGCAATGACGTCATGCCAATGCTCCGGTGGTCCCCGACGATCTTTGTTTTATGTTCCTGGAGCAATGACGTCATGCCAATGCTCCGGTGGTCCCCGACTGTCTTTGTTTTATGTTCCTGGAGCAATGACATTATGCCAATGCTCCGGTGGTCCCCGACGATCTTTGTTTTATGTTCCTGGAGCAATGAAGTCATGCCAATGCTCCGGTGGTCCCCGACGGTCTTTGTTTTATGTTCCTGGGGCAATGACGTCATGCCAATGCTCCGGTGGTCCCCAACGGTCTTTGTTTTATGTTCCTGGAGCAATGACGTCATGCCAATGCTCCGGTGGTCCCTGAAGGACTTTGTTTTATGTTCCTGGAGCAATGACGTCATGCCAGTTCTTCGGTAGTCCCTGACGGTCTTTGTTTATGTTCCTGGAGCAATGACATCATGTCAGTGCTCCGGTGGTCCCCAACGATCTTTTTTTATGTTCCCGGAGCAATTACATCACGCCATTGCTCTGATAGTCCCTGACAGTCTTTGTTTATGTTCCTGAAGCAATGACGTCTTGTCAGGGCTCCGGTGATCCCCAGTGGTCTTTGTTTAAGTTCCTGGAGAGATGACGTTATACCAGTGCCCTGATGGTCCCATACGGTCTTTTTTTATATTCCTGGAGCAGTAATGTCATGTAGTGACATGTGGTCACTGCAGTGATGCCAAATGATCACTCCACGAAATAAAAAAAAGATCAAAAGGGACCATCAGAGATGGAAAGACAGTGGATTCACCTGACCAGGTGTCATGCTAGGTATTGGGAAGTACCAACTGAACATCGAAAGGGAAGGATAGCGAAACCCTGTGTCTTGGGAAAGGGAAGATGGTGACTCCTGACCAAAGCTACTGCTGGTGCCTGGAGTCACTCACCACCCTAGATAGGTTCCACATCTATGCGCCAAGCCAGATAAATGACCCTAGGTATCCCTAGTGTTGGACCATAAATAGGTAAGGATGGGATGAGCTCTTTGTTAACCCCACTAAACACTATAGACAACACGAGGAGGACACGCAGGGGGAACAGCATGAACTACTTATCCCCCGATGACTCAGGTAGAAATTCAGCAAAGTTTTCAGCAATGACACCACAGAGGAGTGGGGCCTCAGCCAATAGAAAAATAATGTTGCTTCCTGGTATCAGCTATGTTGGCTGAGGTCCCGCCCCTTCTGGTCACATGGGTATGACATCAGCACAGGTCCTTCTAGCCACTTAGTAAAACAATTCGATAATAGAATTAGCATAAATAACAGATAGCAGGCAGCTGCTGTCATTCAAAAAGCTGCTCATTTTACAAACTTTACTTGCTTGTATTTCAAAACCTATACATCCGAGCTGACAACTAAAGGCATGTATAGAATCAGCCTAATAGTGTCAGTATAGCACTGGCTTTATGTTATATAGGAAAATTCTGGTGATTGGTGCTCTTTAAGCTGGAATCACGTGGAGTCTTCGATGTATAAAAGAAATACTGATACTTTGGCAAAAACTGCATGTGTGATTCTGGCCCGATTATCCTTTTGTGATGGCTGAGGTCGGCTTTGGTCTTGGATTCTCCACCATGCTGCACAACACCAGGTCTTTTTACTACTCCTCCACTCACACAACCCCCCCCTCCCCCCGTCATTGACTTTTCTCAGTATTTTGTAGGGGAATTAGAAAGTAATTGGATTTTATTCGACTACCAACATGAAAAGCGTTACGGGTGGGAAGGATGGTCATCAAGACTGTGAAGAAGACCATGTCTCGTTTGTGGCCCATTTAGGGGGGTTGTGAAGATATTGGAAGGAAAGTGCCTACTTCCGAATGATCGTACAGCGGATAAGCCCAGCTAATGAACCTAATCCTATACGATAAATCAACTATAGGTAGGATTTCTCCATATATCCACACGATGGGGTGCAACATCATCCATCCATGGGCAAAAGGTCTGGGTGGCTTTGCCACTTTACGTCTCCTCTCGGGTAGCACAGAGGATAGCGGCACCCCCATCTTGTACTATACGCCTCCACTATATGACATCTGTAAGGACCTGCACAATTGATGTCTTATCTTTAGACTAATCTTCTCCCCCTGAAACAAGAGATGACTTAAACTTTCTGCGGTTCTTTTATGAGTTCCTTTTTTGTGCATTTCTCAGAAAGGGGAGGATGGGAATCCATTGTCCTCCGTGGACCACCAAGACAGATCCCTCTGCAAACTACAATGGCCGCTGTTGACTTTTCAATGACCGCCGCTTAGTAAAAGGATTGTAAACTTGTCTGTGACATGTCTATCGCAAAATGACTGGTTCCAGCATGCAATGTCACAGGTGATGGCGTCCAGGTATGCAAAAAAATAAAAATTCCGGCGTGCAGGTAAAGGTTTGGTATTTACGGAATAATTCGAAGCTGAAAGGGTTAATGGCGGTCCCTGGCATGGTGCCCCCCCCTGTGTACAGGCACAGTACGTCCTCCGGAGGGAGAGGGATGGTAACCTGCGCCTGAACTGTTGCTACAATCAATGCGCTGTCTCGCTGTGTTCATTAGTACGCGGCATCTGTTGGGAATCTGCTCTGGGAAATCTAAGATCACCGGAGCCGCCGGAACAAAGGCTTCATTTTGTACAGAGAGATGGGAACATACCGCAGGAGGTTCTCAGCCCCGGCTCTCATCCGCATCGCTTTCAGGATCTGATTGTTCAACCCGGCCCTTTGATTCTGTAATTTGCTGCGACCGGTCTGTGCGATGGCCTTGCCCTGTGATTAATAAAGAACATGTATATTTGTTAGATAAGTATCCAGCAGGTAACAGGTTACAGAAACGTTTTCTTTTGCAAATGGCAATTACAGACTGGACATATTACATCGATACATGACTGTTCCAAAAACAGCACCAGCCCAAAGCGGCTGCATTCTGCAAAACCTCGGCTGATACAAGTGCCTGTATGGTGATCACTGCATTCCGCAAAACCTCAGCTGATACAAGTGCCTGCATGGTGTGTGACTGCATTCTGCAAAACCTCGGCTGATGCAAGTGCCTGCATGGTGTGCGGCTGCATTCTGCAAAACCACGGCCGATTGAAGTGGCAGCCACTAACTCGACTCATCACATCAATACATGACTGCGGCAAAAACAGCACCAACCCCGAGCAGCTGCATTCTGCAAAACCTCGGCTGATACAAGTGCCTGCATAGTGAGCGGCTGCATTCTGCAAAACCTCGGCTGATACAAATGCCTCCATGCTGAGCGGCTGCATTCTGCAAAACCTCGGCTGATACAAATGCCTGCATGGTGAGCGGCTGCATTCTACAAAACCTCGGCTGATACAAGTACCTGCATGGTGTGCGACTGAATTCTGCAAAACCTCGGCTGATACAAGTGCCTGCATGGTGTGCGACTGCATTCTGCAAAACCTCGGCTGATACAAATGTCTGCATGGTGAGCGGCTGCATTCTACAAAACCTCAGCTGATACAAGTGCCTGCATGGTGTGCGACTGCATTCTGCAAAACCTCGGCTGATACAAGTGGCAGCCTCTGACTCATCACATTTATTTATGACTGCGCCAAAAACAGCATCAACCCCGAACAGCTGCACTCGGCAAAATCGTGGCCAATACAAGTGGCAGCCACTTATTCAGCTCATCACATTTATATATGAGTGCGACAACAACAGGACCAACCCCAAGCAGCTGCAGTCTTCAAAACCGCGGCTGATACAAGTAGCAGCCACTGACTCGACTCATCAAATTGATATATGACTACGCCAAAAAAAGCACCAGCCCCGAGCAGCTGCATTCTGCAAAACCTCGGCTGATACAGTAGCAGCCACTGACTCAACTCATCCCATCAATATATGACTGTGTAGAAGCGCAATGGACATAAGCAGCACCAACCCTGAGCAGCTGCAGTCTGCAAAAGTTTGGCCGATACAAGTGGCTGCATGGTTTGCCAGTGAAACAGCTAAAACCTCGGCCAATACAAGTGGTGCATGGTTGCTGTCTTTCCAGCTCAGTTTTTCAGCCAAGACAGCTACTTCCTTGATCCCAACTGAAGCATAATCAGATGGTTTAGCATATTAGCTAAGACCCTTTCTGGTTTCTGGCTGGCTTAGGTTTTGAATAGAGCATAATAGCCAGCCCCCTTCTCCGACAATGCATCAGCACTGACCAGAAAAGGGACTAGCTTAGCTATTGAACTAAATCAGAGAGACGGATCTGACTATGCATTAGTTGGGATCAAGAAGGGGACTGTCTTAGCTAATGAACTAAACTGGAGAGATGGATCTGACTATGTATTAGTTGGGATCAAGAAGGAGGTTAACCTGAGAGACGGATCTGACTGTGCATCAGTTGGGATCAAGAAGGGGGCTGGCTTAGCTAATTAACTAAACCAGAGAGATGGATCTGACTATACATCAGTTGGGATCAAGAAGGGGGCTGTCTTAGCTAATGAACTAAACTGGAGAGATTGATCTGACTATGTATTATTTGGGATCAAGAAGGAGGTAAACCTGAGAGACGGATCTGACTATGCATCGGTTGGGATCAAGAAGGGGCTATCTTAGCTAATGAACTAAACCAGAGAGATGGATCTGACTGTGCATCAGTTGGGATCAAGAAGGTTGCCTGTTTTAGTTAATGAACTAAATCAGAGAGACGGATCCGACTGTGCATCAGTTGGGATCAAGAAGGGGGCTGTCTTAGGTAATGAACTAAACTAGAGAGACGGATCTGACTAGGCATCAGTGGGGATCAAGAAGGGGCCTGTCTTAGTTAATGAACTAAACTAGAAAGACGGATCTGACTATGCATCAGTTCGATTAAGAAGGGGCCTGTCTTAAGGCAAAGAACTAAATAACGAGACGGATCTGACTATGCATCAGTTGGGATCAAGAAGGGGGCTGTATTAGCTAATGAACTAAACCAGAGACACAGATCTGACTGTGCATCAGTTGGGATCAAGAAGGGGGCTGTATTAGCTAATGAACTAAACCAGAGACACAGATCTGACTGTGCATCAGTTGGAATCAAGAAGGGGGCTGTATTAGCCAATTAACTAAATCAGAGAGACGGATCTGACTATGCATCAGTTGGGATCAAGAAGGGGGCTGTCTTAGCTAATGAACTAAACCAGAGAGACGGATCTGACTATGTATCAGGCCATTACCTTAGCAGATTTGGCCTTACGTAGCCTCTCCATAAGTATGGGCCTCGCTCACAGAATGGCCGCCCGTGATTTGGGATGAGGCCAAGCGTCCGCATTTCATTGTGTCAGATTACATGTCAAACCTTAGATTCTTTGGAGTTCCCCTTTTACTCTGAAGACAGCGTTATACCCTCTTAGCATTTTCTTAAGCAGTGTCGTCAGGTCGTCAAAAATCTTACAATGCACAGGTATGGCTGGTCAAGAGTTCATATGTGGAATCATAGGCTTTCAGAACGTGTTGGTATACAGTGCTGAGCCCCATTGCACACCTGTTCTAAACCGGAATATGGCAAGGACCACTCAACTAAGTAAAGAGAAACCACAGTCCTTCATTACTTTAAGACAAGAAGGTCAATCAGTCCGGAAAACTGCTTGAACCGTGAAAGTATCATCAAGTACAATCATGAAAACCATCAATTGCTATGATGAAACTGGCTTTAATGAGGACTAAGAGCTAGCTCTGCTGCAGAGGATAAGTTCATCAGAGTTACCAGCCCCAGAAACTGCAAATTGACAGCACCTATGATAATGACCCTCATAAATGATACCCAGACATCAAATAGCAGACACATCTCAAGATGAACTGTCGAGAAGAGACTGCGAGAAGCTGCTTTCATGGTGGATTGCCGCAAAGAAGCCACAACTAAGGACCACAAACAAGAAAAGATTTATTTGTGGCCAAGAAACACAACAATAGGTCATTAAATCAGTGGAAATCTGTGTAGTAGTCATTTTCTTAAGCAGTGTCGTCAGGTCATCAAAAAGACTTACAATGCACAGGTATGGCTGGTCAAGAGTTATGTGATATGTGGAATCACAGGCCTTCAGAACGTGTTTGCGACCATTGTGTTTTGCAAAGGCAATCTTGGTATACAGTTCATATAGTGCTGAGCGCAATTGCACAATTGTTCTAAACTGGAATATGGCAAGGACCACTCAACTAAGTAAAAAGAAACCACAGTCCTTCATTACTTTAAGACAAGAAGGTCAGTCAGTTCAGAAAACTGCTTCAACCGTGAAGGTATCAACTGCAATCATGAGAACCATCAATTGCTATGATGAAATTGGCTCTCAAGAAGAGAATACAAAGAACTTCCTCTGCTGCAGAGGATAAGTTCATCAGAGTTACCAGCCTCAGAAACTGAGAATTGACAGCACCTATGTTAATAGCCCTTAACACTAGAACTACTGGACTCGTGACACCTATATAGAAATACATGGTGCAAAGTAGTCAAAATGACTACCTCAGTAGTTCTAGTGTTAATAAATGATGCTCAGACATCAAATAATAGACACATCATGAACTGTCCAGAAAAGACTGCGAGAAACAACCTTCGTGGTGGAATTGCTGCAAAGAAGCCACAAATGAGGACCGCAAACAAGAAGAAGAGACTTGTTTTGGCTGGGCATTAGATCAGTGTACATCTGTATTGTGGTCCGAAGAGATAACATTTTAGAGTTTTGATACCAACAGTGATGTCTTTGTGAGATGCAGAAATGGTGATGGTTTCTACAAGTGTAGTTCCAACCGTGAAGCCTGGAGGTGGAGGTGTGATGGTGTTCAGGTGTTTTGCTGGTGACGCTGATGGTGATTTATTCCAAGGCACATTACTCAAAAACTAAAGGGATGGAGGCTGCAGCAGAGGATATGGCCTCCACAATCAATCCAATAGAGATGTTTAGGATGCGTTGGATGCAAAGTGAAGTCAAAGCAGCATCAAGTTCTCAGCTCCTCTGTGAAATCCTTCACGACTATTGAAGCCATTCCAGGTGACAACCTGATGAAGCCAAAGAGGTGTAATACATCATCAAAAAGTAAAAGAGGGGGACAGTGAGGAATTTAAGGTGTAACACATTCTGCTTTGTTTCACATGTATTAAGAGAGTGTGGGCAAGATGTGACGTAAAACGTTGCATTCAATGCAGACTACACCCTACAGGGCAGTATATAAATGAGAGAACAAGGGGAATAGTAGTCAAGGTCATACAAATGACCAGCACGTAAAATGACGTCAATCACTACTTTTTTGCAAAATTATGACAAATATTTATTAAATTGAATAAATAGCAAAAAAGTGACATAGAACATATAAATAAGCACATTACATACAGATCAGGCTCAAAGGAGATGTCACTGAAGTACAATAAACCAAGGATCCATATCCCATCAGGGGAGCATTGCAATCAGATAGTAAAGAGGGACATGGTCTGACAGAGACTCCGGACAAAAATACAATGTAACTCCAATGTCTCAAAGTGTGCACACCTATATTATAGTATGCACTCACAGGGACCACCAATAAGGAAAGTCCAATGTCCAGGAGAGTCAGGCCATAAATCCTATATTAAACATATCCAGACAGGTAACCATGATTAAATATACACAATGGCATAGGTCCCTGTACTGCACTCACCCATGATGTGGAGATGGAACCCGAGCAAAACGTGCCCCGACGCGCACGTTTCGATGTCTTCTTCGGGGGGCCGTGGTGTCATGGTTACCTGTCTGGATATGTTTAATATAGGATTTATGGCCTGACTCTCCTGGACATTGGACTTTCCTTATTGGTGGTCCCTGTGAGTGCATACTATAATATAGGTGTGCACACTTTGAGACATTGGAGTTACATTGTATTTTTGTCCGGAGTCTCTGTCAGACCATGTCCCTCTTTACTATCTGATTGCAATGCTCCCCTGATGGGATATGGATCCTTTGTTTCACATGTGTTTCTTTTATCTTTGTTTCCACATCTGATCCTTTGTGGTTTTGCTGTCTTCGGTCTGTAACTACAATGTGCACGCTCCAATAAGATCAAGGAAAACTATAGTATATAAATAGGTTTGTGCAAAGTTTTAATCGATACTGTAGAAGCTGTAGAAGACAAAGGATCGAAGTAACAAACTAAGCACTTACTTTTGGAAGGACCGTGAAACACTGATCCCCAATAAGAAGCATTTATACACATGAAGCTATGGGGCAGAAAGGGTCAGTAGCAGAGGCAATAATACGAGCAGCCGGGTAAGTCCTGGAGCAATGTGCACTTATATTTTGGTTCACACCCAGTTTTCGTTACGCTTTTTGCTCACAGTGAAGGCTCGCCATGGAGAGTGCATGCCCTCTTTGAGCTGGTGAACAATAGCTGGCAGGAGTGCCCAATACTGGAGACCTGCCTGGAATGTAGAATCAGATACTACAGGAACCGAGTGTCCAGAAGTCCAACGCTTGCAAACACAGATCCCGAATGAGCTAGACAGATATGGTAGATAGATAGACGGACCGACTGAAGGACAGATCAACCAAAATACAGACTGAAAGACAGATAAACTGACCCGACTGACAGACCAACCGACAGATAGACTGACCGACAGACCGATTGACGAGCAGATCGACCGTCAGACAGACTGACTGACAGGCAGATTGACCGGTAGACAGGAATGCAGAATCAGATACTACAAAAACGGAGTGTCCAGAAGTCCAATGCTTGCAAACACAGATCCCTAATGAGCTAGATAGATATGGTAGATAGATAGACAGACTGACCGAAGGACAGATAGACCGACCGACATACAGACCGACCGACAGATCGACCGACCTGACTGACAGACCAACCGATAGATAGACCGACAGATAGACCGACTGAAAGATCGACAGACCGATTGACGAGCAGATCGACCATCGGACAGATTGACTGACAGACAGATTGACCGATGGACAGGAATGCAGAATCAGATACTACAGGAACGGAGTGTCCAGAAGGCCCAGGCTTGCAAACACAGATCCCTAATGAGTTAGATATGGTAGATAGATAGACGGACTGACCAAAGGACAGATCAACTGACGGACAGATCAACAGACCAACAGACAGACCAACCGACAGACAGATCAACCAACCAACAGACAGACTGACCGACAGACTGATGGACCGTCAGACAGGCCGACCAACAGATAGACAGACTGACAGACCAAAGGACCAACAGATAGACCAACCGATCAATAGGTAGACTGATCGACAGATCGACCGTCCGACAGATCAACCGACAGACCGACCAATAAGTCAAATGACCGACAGACCAACCAATCAATAAGTAGACTGACAAACAGACAGACCGACTGACCCACAGACAGACAGACTGACCGACGGATAGTCTACCTATTGATTAGTTGGTCTGACCGACAGACTGACTGTCCGACAGACCGACAGATAAACTAAATGACCGGCAGATAGACCAACCAATCAATAGGTAGACTGACAGACAAACCAACAGACAAACAGACAGACCAACCGACCAACAGACCGACTGACCAACAGACAGACAGACCGACAGACCAACCAATCAATAGGTAGACAGACCGTCAGAAAGACCGACTGACAGACCAACAGACAAACAAACCGACCGACCGACAGACAGATAGACCAACAGAAATTCCGACAGACAGATAGAAAGATTGACCAAAAGACTGACCAACAGATAGACCGACTGATAGATTCACGGATTTCAAATGATGCCACTAGATGGACAGATAATGCCTGACCCAGAAGTGAAGGCTCTCTCATGCCGTCATCGGTGCTCCTGTATGTGATATCCAGAGTTTCGCGCCTCTGACACCGCACACCTGGATAACACAGTACACGCTCCACCCCGGGGCCAATGTTCTTCTACGAATCTTATGTTTTTCCTTCTCTGAACTGGCGGCTTCTGCACATAGAATAGCATGATAGCATGTGTAACAGCTACCGTGGGATAACAATGTCTTACATCACAGAGGTCACTTATCTGTTATATTCTGGGTCATGAAACAGCAGCGGTACGACGTGTCCCAAATACCGGACACAATGTGACCGGCTGCATGGTAACAGGAACCTGACGTCTGCCTAAAATTCAAAGTAACAGCAAATACAGAGAATATGTAAGTGGCTCTAGGGGAACTACAAATAACAGAATGCCCCACTGGCCAAAAATGATCAATTAGGATCTTTATTTCTATCGTTAAATTTCAGAAGAGCGTCTTGGCTCTTTTACTGTCCGGCATCTTGCAGGGGCAGACGTCTTGTGGTAGCCGCTTGAGCTGAAAGTCATGTAGCATGCAAGGCCCTATGTGAATCCTGTAATTAGTCCGTGTCTGAGGACAACTTCTTAAGGAAATTATATGTTACAGACCTTGAGATCCGTGCAAGTGACGTTCATGTGACGCCGTGAACCCGAGGAGGGTTTGGAGTTAACTGTTGTCCTCCTGAAATAATGTATGGTCCTTATACACTGATGTTCCTCTTTGGAATTTCTGCAGAAATTCATAGTAAATTGCTTAAATGGCAATTCCCCAATACCAATAGAAAAGAACTGATTTCAGCCTGCTCAAATACGCTTTGCAAAACATATCGGCCAGATTATGTCACTGGACAACAATTATAATAAGCATTAGTGGTCCCTACACCGAGCTTCTCTAAGGCAGGCATGATAGGGGGTTAGTTAGGAGACGAAACTTTTTCCAAGGATCCCCTAAAAAGTTTTGGGGAAATTTATTATACAAAGTTTGGAGTGAATCACATAAGACTAAATTATTATAATTACAGGTAACTGCTTGATTTCAGCACCGAAGCCCTGTAATAGATTTTGACTTATCCAAGTTGGTGAGAAAGAGGCCTCCTAAGGAAATGAACCCTCATCCTCTAAAGATTTGATCACTGTTACACTCACGGGAGTGGACCCTCTGAGCCATGATGAGGCTTACTATGAAGGGGCATAGCTAAGTGCCTAACGGGTCTTCACCAGAACCTAAGATGGTGAGGATGGATTGGACTATCATCACACTCATGGGTGTGGACCCACTACTCCTCGATGGGGCTTACTATAGGTCATAACTAAGTGCCCAACAGTCTTCACCAGAACCTAAGATGATGAGGATGGATGGCATCACACTCACAGGTGTGGACCCACTATGCCATGATGGGGCTATCAATAGGTCATAACCAAATGCCCAACGGGTCTTCACCAGAACCTAAGATGGTGAGGATGGATTGGATTGTCGTCACACTCACGGGTGTGGACCCACTATGCCATGATGGGGCTTACTATAGGTCATAACTAAGTGCCTAACGGGACTTCACCAGAACCTAAGATGGTGAGGATGGACTGGGCTGCTATCACACTCACAGGTATGGACCCACTGCGTCATGGCCGGGTTTACTCTGAAAGGGCATTACTAAGTGCCTAACAGGCCTTCATCAGAACCTATGATGGTGAGGATGGACTGGGGTGCCGGTAGACAACAGGTGCCACTCCAGAACAGTTCCCATTACTTCAGCAGCTAATCGGAAGGTCAGGGACGCAGTTACGAAAGGGCAGGCACAGAGTGGGTACAGAAGGCAGTCAGGTAGTGGGCCATATATTACAGGCTATATCCATGATCGGGGTCATACACCAGGATGGGGTCATGATGGGGATATATATACCTGGATGGGGCCATGATAGTGGACATATATACCAGGATATAGCAATGATGGGGTCATACACCAGGATGGGGCTATTAAGTGGACATATTTACCAGGAAGTGGCCTAGGATAGGGGACATTACTACACAATAAAAGGGGGAGGGGGGCAACTTGTATGTCTTTATAGGATTTAGAATGCTACAATGGCCCATACTTTTGACGAGGGGGGGGGGCAGGCTCAGACTCTGCACCAGGGCCCATCAGACTGTAGTTACATCACTGGGTAGGAGTATGTCCTAGACTGGCAAGACGGGGTCAATACCGGAGACCGGCAGAATGGGATTAGTGTAATAGACAATAGTCAGTATCAGGAGAGACAGCAGACTCGTGTGCTAGTGGGAACTAACTCACTTGGAACCTAATTGCTCAGGCACCTTCCTACAGAAGAAGGTGCCTCACATACATAGTAAACACTATAGAGTGAATGCTACTCATTTAAGAGACAGAGAACGTGTGCATGTCCTAAGAGTGCTGCCAAGAGGCATTCCCTGGAGGCCAGAGACGGAGCAGGAGAGGGATGTGGGGCTACATCAAAGGCATCTCCGTTCAAAGTACTTACATCCGGCCGATCCTGGTTGATGGCTGAATCAATAGTGATGGTCGAATAGTAATCGGATAATGCTTACCAAACACCGAGTACTATTTCGGAATTCGTCACAACAAGAAAAATGCTCCGGTTCCCCGTTGACTTGCATTAGGTTCATTATTCGTGACAAATACCAGAATAGTTCTTTGGGTTTCGTTACGAATAATTAGAACACAAATAGTTACTAGTCATTAATATTGTGTGAATGGACAACGATAGTCACATATAAGATCTCACAGATATAGTATGTAATACACTCATGCTAGGTAGGTGAGCAGGGAATAATCCCTTCCAGTCAATAAATACAAAAATTCAGGGCAGATGACCCTATTAAGCCCTAGAAATCCCTACCTAGCAATGGAGGGTGTGACACCGTAAATGTTTTGGGCGCCCCCATTCACCGTCGGGATGCCCTAGGCCAACCGTAACAGTGACCCTGTCCAGAAATGACACACCAAAGGTAAATTACTTATCTGGTTATCCAACAGAAGCGTCCCGACGCGTTTCTCCCTGGTATTCAATATGCCAGGGTTCATCAGGGGAGCAGAGATGATGATCAAGAGTCCCAAATCAGAGGACCCATGAAAAAAGACAGCTGTGTGCCAAGAGGATAGGTATCATCCTCTTGGCACACAGCTGTCTTTTTTCATGGGTGTATTACATACTATATCTGTGAGATCTTATATGTGACTATCATTGCCCCCCTGACCTATTGTGGTACCTTGTTCTGCTTTATATTTATACTCTATATGTATTGTTTGTCTTGGGCCTTTTAAACTAATCTATTAAAAGTTAATTCTTAACAGGGTTTTTTTTCCCTTTGGTTTCACTGATTTATATACCCTGTGGTATCCCCTGCTTTGGATTTGGTTATTGTGAATGGACAACCCCTTTAATACATAGAAGTAAGCTGATTAATGTATCGAATGATAAGATTTTTATATACAAACTGCAAACATAAGAAAATAATTGTGATTTGACCCCTCCATACACTGTAGATATTCAGCGTTCAGCCAACAGCTCGCTCTTCTGACACCAGATCGGATCAGCCATTCTTTTACCATGAAGAACAGTATAAATACGTCTTTGGAACGTTGGGATTTTGACAATCTCTCATATCTTTAAAAACTAAACTCTACTTTTCAACTTGGCATCCGGATCTTGTCTTTGTAGAACCAGCCAGGTAAGGGTAGAGGAGTTCTCCAAATCTCAGCCGGCCATATACGAGCTCTGCCAACATTTGTCCTTGGTAACCCGTCCAGAACAGACTCTGAAGGACCTGAGAAGGTCACGATGGATGCAGCCGACTCTCATGTTACAGGTGAGCGATTCGGCTCAAAGGAAGAGAAAAGGTTTGATGGTCTGAATTCTAAAAATGGCATTTTACTCTAAATTGATAAAGCATAAGTTTGTCAACCAACTAGTGTTGAGCGGACCCGTATCGTCAAAATCCGGATCCGCACGGTTTGAGCGACAGATCCGAGTCCGACCCGGACGCGGGATTCCTGGTTCATGATCCGGATCCTTTTTTTTTTTCTCGCTCTCTCTCTCTTGTTCTCTCTCTCTCGTTCTCTCTCTCGTCCCGGATTCCACTCCCCATTGACATATATGGTGCCGGACTCCGGATCGGATCCGGACTTCTTTATTAACCCGCCGGAGATCCGCCAGACCCGGATTATTGCCAATCCGCTCAACTCTAGAATTAACGAATAGATGATTGGTGCAACCTACGCAGCGGCACAGGGGCCTAAGGGGCAAGGGGGCCACTTCTACCTTCATACCAGGTGGAATTGTGCATTACAATGAACTATTGGAGTGCAAAGGGCCCAAATACTGTTCTTGCACAGGGGCTCTTTTCTTTACAACTCCCTTAGGTATTGTCATCCGGTTATCATACACTCCTGAATGTCAAATGTGCCCAATTTTCCAGCTATATGCCTAATGTGCAGCTGACAGACGCCATGTCATCAGTGCTACTTATCTCCCCATAGCCCCTTTAAAGAGGACCAACCACCAGGTTGCCAAACTCCTTAAAGAGGACCAACCACCTGGATTTTCATATATAAACTAAATCCAGTGCTATACTGGCGCTATCAGGCTGATTCTATACATACCTTTACTTGTAAGATCGGATGTATACTTTTTGAAATACAGGCAAGTAAAGTTTGTGAAATGCACTGTTATTTGATGATAGGTGCTAAGGGATATCTAATAGATGGCTCAGGTTTTGCTAATTATTCCTGCCCATGTCTGCCTGCCTGTCCTTCCTCCCCCTTGTCCTTCCTCCCCCTTGTCCTTCCTCCCCCTTGTCCTTCCTCCCCCTTGTCCTTCCTCCCCCCTGTCCTTCCTCCCCCTTGTCCTTCCTCCCCCTTGTCCTTCCTCCCCCCTGTCCTTCCTCCCCCCTGTCCTTCCTCCACCTGTCCTTCCTCCCCCCTGTCCTTCCTCCCCCTTGTCCTTCCTCCACCCTGTCCTTCCTCCACCCTGTCCTTCCTCCACCCTGTCCTTCCTCTCCCCTGTAAAAACAGAGACATGGGGAGGAAGGACAAGCAGCAGACAGGGACAGGAATAACTAGCAAAACCCTACCGACCTATTAGATATTCCATTGCACCTATCAATCAAGAGAGTGCATTTCACAAACTTTACTTGCCTGTATTTCAGAAACTACACATCCGATCTCCCAACTAAAGGTATGTATAGAATCAGCCTGATAGCGCCAGTATAGCACTGGCTTTAGGTTATATATGAAAATCCTGTGGTTGGTCCTCTTTAAGGAGTTTGGCAACCAGTGGTTTAACTTTAAGCTTCCCAGCTTTAAGGTCCCAATTATGAAACGTTTTAAGACCTAGCCCAAAAATAGGTCCTAGTATGATTTTCGGGGCTTTGTGTATGCTTAAAATATAAACCATACTCCAAAAATAAGCCCTTGTTGTGGTTCCATAAGGAAGTCTCCAAGCAGCTAAAAAAGTTAAAGATTAAAGCAGGACTCTGCATCAAAGAAAGCAGACACCCCCAAAAGAAAGTAGACACCCCCAAAAAGAAAGCAGACACTCCCAAAAGAGAGAAGACAACCTCAAAACAGAGTAGACACTCCCCAAAAAAACCCGACACCCCCCAAAAAGAAAGCAGACATCGTGCAAAAAGAAAGCAGACACTCCCCCAGGAAAAAAAAAAAATAACCGCACCCACCAGACCCCAAACAATAAGCAAGTACTGATGGTGGATGGGCTCTCACACACAGATCTGCATTGCTGTCAGGATCTCGCCGTATCAGCTGCATTGCACAAAGAGATCGGGTACCAGTATCACTCCGCGTGAGTCATACTGCTTCCAGTCACAAGGGGGAGCCAACCACTGTAGACCATAGGGGGACCTGACAGCGGCGCAGATCTGTATGTGAGAGCCCATTCACTTGTCAACTCTTAATTGTTTGGGGTCTGGTAAGTGCGATTCTTTTAGGGGGTGTCTGCTTTCCTTTGGTGGGTAAACTGAACAGTACATAGAGAATAATACCAATCTAACCCTTTGTAAATATGGTCTGTACCCACCACTATCGGACGGGTTCTGCACCATGAGAACTAGTAAAGGATTAACACAAAATCTTGATATTCCATTGCTACATTTATAGGAGCATCCATGGCCAATTTTAGAGCCTACTTTTAGACTACAACTCCCACTGTCCCAATGGTTTTAAGTCACTGAGGCTACAAGTAGTCGATGAGTGTTGTTTGAAGCCATGTAATAGACACAGTGACCCATTGGCTAATTAGAGGAGGGTCAGCAAACGTTAAACTAGGTGGGTCATCCTCAGATATAATGTCCGTTCCTCCCATGTTAATCTCACAGCTCATAAAACCTCATTAGGTACAGGTTGGATACACTTGAAAAGAGCTATGTTTATGTAACACACGCCGGCGGATTACCCATGCACTAATTATCGCTCTTCCTGAATCGTAAGCATCCATACTTTATCTATTACTCACTATGAAGTTAAATTATATGCATGATTAATCATAGTATAGGATGTTATAAGTCAAATATTACTAATGCAATTGAAAAATAAAAGATGAAGGGATGGAAACGACTATAAATGACCAAATCAATTCACCACCCGCAGTACCACTTTTCACCAGAAAGGCATAAGCCAATTTTTCCATAGAAGCCAATGCAACAGCGCCACCATAGAGGCCAATAGAATAGCTTTGGCTCCACCTGAAAGTAGGGAGGCTAAGGTTTCACAAAACATTGCATTGGTTTCCTAATCTAATATGGTTCTCATATTTCACAGGCAAGTGTCAATATTATTGAGATGGAAAATAAAATGTTTTTTTCCTCTGGGCGCTAGTTATTGTGTATGTAGTGAAATGTATGCAAAATTGCCGAAAATAAATCAAGAAAGTAAATGGCAAACAATTGTTCAAACATAACAAAGAGAGTTGTCATATGCAACGAAGACATTGAAAATAATATTAAAGGGTTCTGATAAGGAGTAAAAAAAATTGTTTCCAAACTTGAGGGTCACTACATGTCTCACCTGAAATACTCTGGGCAGCTGTGGGCATCTGCACTTTCTATGACTCCACACTTTTTGCCATCTACTTCTCAGCTATCATATATTCCCTGTCATGACAGCCTTGTCCTCATGAATATCTGTACCTGAGGGGCACCGGACGCCTCACCTGAAAATACTCTGTGCAGCTGTGGGCGCCTGCTCTTTCTATGACGCCTCACCTGAAATACTCTCTGCTTTTGTGGGCATCTGCTTTTCTATTATTTCTCCATACTTTATGTCGTCTTCCTTCTCACACTATCATACATTCCCTGTCATCAGAGCCTTATCCTCATGAACTTGTGCACCTAAGGGTCAAGGAACGCCTCACCTGAAATACTTTGTGCTGCTGTGGGCACCTGCAATTTCTATGATGCCACACTTTATGTTGTCTCCCTTCTCACACTATCAAACTTTCCCTGTCATTACAGCCTTGTCCTCATGAACATCTGCACCTGAGGGTCACCGCATGCCTCACCTGAAATACTCTGTGCAGCTGTGGGCACCTGCGTTTTCTATATGACTCCACACTTTTTATTACCTCCCTTCTCACACTATCACACATTACCTGTCATCAGAGCCTTATCCTCATGAATATCTACACCTGAGGGTCACCGCACACCTCACCTGAAATACTCTGTGCAGCTGTGGGCACTTGCACTTTCTATGACTCCACACTTTATGTCGTCTCCCTTCTCATGCTAGAATACATTCCCTGTCATCAGAGCCTTATCCTCATGAACATCTGCACCTAAGGGTCAAGGAACGAATCACCTGAAATACTCAGTGCAGCTGTGGGTACCTGCTCTTTCTATGACTCCACACTTTTTGTTATGTTCCTTCTTGCACGATCATACATTTCCTGCCATCAGAACCTGATTCGTAGGACCATCTGCACCTGAGGGTTGGCACATGCTTTACCTGAAATACTCTGTGCTTCTGTAGCTACCTGCTCCTTCCACATGACCCAACCACACTCCTTTCCTTAAACACTCTGTGCTGCTCAGAGACCCTGAAGCCTCCGCGTCCTTACATTTATGGAAAAATAGACTCCGCTTACAGATCTTAATTACTCGGCTATCTCCGGCAATCCCATGGACAATGATATTTCGGAACCCCTGGGATCAGTGGGGGTCCCAGCAATGGTGATCAGAAATTTATTACCAGTCCTATGAATAGGTGATAAATTATTAGTGATGAGCAAGTGTGCTCGTCACTGCTCATTACTCGATCGAGCATTGGGGTTCTCGGGCACAAATTGAGTACACAGTATGATGGAAATCAATGGGAAACTCGAGCATTTTTAAATTCTGAGTAACTAGCGGTGGTGAGCACGTACGCTCATCACTAGTGATGATGGGAACAACCATTGGTAGACACAGCCAGAAGAGAGAAAGTCAGTGTGCAAAAACAATATAGTGTCATACGGTATGACATGGTAACCAGGAGGGAGGGCACCTAAACTGGCCCTCAGACTAGGGTCCCTAAACTGTCCCTTATTCTAGAGGTAGGCTTGATGGTAGCCAGCTCTGGATCGCCATTGTAGCCCTAACTCCTGAGCAGCCCTGGTCTAATATCTCCGGGGGAGGGCTAGGACAGGAGTAAGGAGTTCCCCAAATACCGACAGAAAGGGAAAACCAAGGCTCAAACTCACTGCAAGCACACACAGGGGAAAAGGCAAAATGTGCTCAGGGAGAAATAAAGTGCAGGGAGGAAATAAACAAACAAGGATATTTCCACGGCACACCAAATAGCACTCAACAGTTCACCAGCAACAGAATCCCTATGCACAAAGACTGGGAACGCTGGAGCTATCTTCAGCATGTAAGGCTAGGTTCCATTATTTTTTTCCACGGCACACTAAATAGCACTCAACAGTTCACCACCAAAAGAATCACCATGCACAAAGACCGGAAACGCTGGAGCAAAGCTGGAGCTATCTTCGGCATGAGGCTAGGTTCCATTATTTTTTATATGGTGGAGGCGGCTGTGATAGGACATCAGCAACCTGTGACCCCAGCAGCAGTTCACCAGTCAGCAGGAGTTAACTCCTGCTAACTAAAGACCAGAGAGCAAAAAACAGTCGACGTCCGGCTCTGACTGATCAACTAAGAAACATCAGGTTGCCTGCCAAACTCTGCAATTTGAACAGAGTCTGAAGTCGCCATGACATATAGGGGCTCTTGGCAGTCCAAGAGGTCATCATAATGCCCAATTCAACCTGTTTCAGAGGTGGTAGTGGCCCCCTTACCTCTTGGGTCCCTGTGTGGGTAAAACACTTAAATGACACCAATTTTAATAATCTCATTGTCATGATTCATGCATGGCTCTGCTTTTCCTTAGCCGGTGCATGTACCCTGCCTCTGGGGTTTAGGTCTCTTGGGAGGGGCCTGTTCCTTCTGGCCTCATTCCGGGGGTCACGCCGCCATATCTTGGTGTTGCTGCCTTCGGGACGCCACCAGTGACATTTCTGGCTCTGCTGTGTGCTCTGTTCCTTGTGAGAAGTTCTGTTTCTTGTCCTGCTACCCGGTACTGTTTGTCCTGACCTCCGTTCCCCTTGCCCGACCTAACCTCCGTCCCTCCTGCCAGCCTGACCTGACCTCCGTTTCCCTAGCCTGATCTCCGTTCCTTCTGACCTCCGTCCCTCCCTACCCAACTTTTCCTCCTTACCTCCCTGTCTCCTGTCCTGTCTCGTATTCCCCACGACCTCCCCTATGCTTACTTGCTCTCCCGGTATTCGACCTCGGCTCTGTTCTTTGATTTTGGCTTGTTTTCTCCTCGGTACAGACATGACATCCCGGCATAGTGGGCTTCTGTTTAACCACACTCTTTTCTTACCTGAGTCCCCGCACCCATAGTGGTAGCTTGATACCCATTATGTTGAGGTTCAGATATCAGCCATATTTGCCAACACTGTCCTCATCATTGCCCCGCGGCCTGTAAGCAAAAGATTCCTCAGTGACAATGGCTCAATAATGTGTCAGCCTTGTAATCTCTCCATCTATCAAAAAGAAGAATGTAAACGAGTGGCGTAACACATCACCTCTGTTTACCCGCTGTCACATCGGGATCATCATATTAATAGCCATGAATGGCGGCCCAGCTCCCGGTAAAGCGTCTGAATGGAGCCTTTGTCTTCGGCTCGTTGTGTTTGATTTAGGCAGACATGCACATCCCCGGCCCAACAAACAAGACAACATTGCAGATAAGTGGCCCCTTTTTCCCCCAATTTCTGGCCTCGGACTAATTACTGGACATTCCTTTAGTTGTGTGACTTAATAAGGTCAGCGCCAACTTATCTAACGGGAACATTATATTAGTCGGAAAATCAAATTATCAAAAGAATAGAATTCCTAGAAGACCAGTCGTTATACAGTCATATGAAAAACTTTGGGCACCCCTATTAATGTTAACCTTTTTTCTTTATAACAATTTGGGTTTTTGCTATTTCAGTTTCATATATCTAATAACTGATGGACTGAGTAATATTTCTGGATTGAAATGAGGTTTATTGTACTAACAGAAAATGTGCAATCCGCATTTAAACAAAATTTGACCGGTGCAAAAGTATGGGCACCTCAACATAAAAGTGACATTAATATTTTGTAGATCCTCCTTTTGCAGAAATCACAGCCTCTAGTCGCTTCCTGTAGCTTTTAATGAGTTCCTGGATCCAGGATGAAGGTAGATTTGACCATTCCTGTTTACAAAACAATTCCAGTTCAGTTAAGTTTGATGGTCGCCGAGCATGGACAGCCGCTTCACATCATCCCACAGATGTTCAATGATATTCAGGTCTGGGGACTGGGATGGCCATTCCAGAGCATTGTAATTGTTCCTCTGCATGAATGCCTGAGTAGATTTGGAGCGGTGTTTTGGATCATTGTCTTGCTGAAATATCCATCCCCTGCGTAACTGATTCTTGCACTTATTGTCAAGAATCTGCTGATACTGAATTGAATCCATGCGACCCTCAACTTTAACAAGATTCCCGGTGCCGGCATTGGCCACACAGCCCCAAAGCATGATGGAACCTCCACCAAATTTTACTGTGGGTAGCAAGTGCTTTTCTTGGAATGCCGTGGTTTTTTGCCTCCATGCATAACGCCTTTTTGTATGACCAAACAACTCAATCTTTGTTTCATCAGTCCACAGGACCTTCTTCCAAAATGTAACTGGCTTGCCCAAATGTGCTTTTGCATACCTCAGGAGCCTCTGTTTGTGGCGTGCTTGCAGAAACGGCTTCTTTCGCATCACTCTCCCATACAGCTTCTCCTTGTGCAACGTGCGCTGTATTGTTGACCGATGCACAGTGACACCATCTGCAGCAAGATGATGTTGCAGGTCTTTGGAGGTGGTCTGTGAATTATCCTTGACTGTTCTCACCATTCTTCTTCTCTGCCTTTCTGATATTTTTCTTGGCCTGCCACTTCTGGGCTTAACAAGAACTGTACCTGTGTTCTTCCATTTCCTTACTATGTTCCTCACAGTGGAAACTGACAGTTTAAATCTTTGACACAACTTTTTGTACCTTCCCCTGAACAACTATGTTGAATAATCTTTGTTTTCAGATCATTTTAGAGTTGTTTTGAGGAGCCCATGATGCCACTCTTCATAGGAGATTCAAATAGGAGAACAACTTGCAAGTGGCCACCTTAAATACCTTTTCTCATGATTGGATGCACCTGCCTATGAAGTTCAAAGCTCAATGAGGTTACAAAACCAATTTAGTGCTTTAGTAAGTCAGTAAAAAGTAGTTAGGAGTGTTCAAATCAAGAAATTGATAAGGGTGCCCATACTTTTGCACCGGTCAAATTTTGTTTAAATGCGGATTGCACATTTTCTGTTAGTACAATAAACCTCATTTCAATCCAGAAATATTACTCAGTCCATCAGTTATTAGATTGTTATAAAATTGTTATAAAGAAAAAAGGTTAACATTAATAGGGGTGCCCAAACTTTTTCATATGACTGTATAAGTTGGTGGGAAGCTTTGGTTATAGTCTACATAGGATTGTCCTTCCTCCTGTTCCCTTCCCACGAACATTTCACAGGCAGGATTTAGATCCCCGATTTGGGACGCTCAACAGGGTGGCCATGGGGCTAAACTGTATTTAAATGCCTCACATAAAGGGCTTTGTTCTGTGTTTTGCAAGGAGCTGAATGTTTGTTTGGTAGAACCTAAAAAAAGAAACTGACCCCTGGAAGATAAGACAGAATGGATTAGACCCATTTCCTTGTGATGTGAAGGTTCACAAAGAAGAATTAATAAGACCACTCTCGAAAAACAATGGACAATAAAATAAAGGTTATCTGGTCGGCACTGAAGCCTTTCTACTGATAAACGGACAATGAGTGAACCCTGTCCTGATGCTTTGTACTTGGTCTGATAAATCCTCCCATCATGGGTCATTCAGTGCTTTTGTGGCCCTAAAAAGAAAAGGGGGGGCAGCCCAAGTGGGCCTCATGGGTTAGAACCTGTGCCAAACCCGTGCCAAACTCGCCTCTTTTCGGAACGCAAAAAACTGACCCATGTTTTGAATCAGATTTTCATTTTCTGATTCAGATTTTGACATCTCGTAAGCAGAAAAAAAACCTAAAAAATAAAGTAAACTCATGGAGATTTTTCAAGCTTCTATCAAACACTTAGAATTGGACCGCTGTCCGATTTATTTCACGGACCCAAAGGCGAGTTTGATCGGTGACCAAAATCGGAGAGGACTCCGTGTTTGGGTGGGGACCGCGGAATCGGCAAAATTGCACATAGACTAATAGGTACAAATTCTATAAATGAGCAAAAGAGAACTGATACATGAAAAATAATGTCCAAACAAGCAAACGCCTAAACGACTGATTTAGGTAATTACTTGTGATGTGATGGGTACCTGAATCATCACCAAAAGGGGGACCCCTTTGTTTTTTATTCGCTAGTAAACCCTCTCCCCCTTATTTTGCAAAGGTTGCATGCATTTTGATACCAATGTTATTGACATCATTTTTTTTAATTAACAAGAAATGGGATTGGATAGGGGCGGAATGATCGCGGTCGCAGGGATCGCCACCACAACCATGCTGGGGGGGTATAGGGGCCCCACTAGCCCCTGCGTCAGCTGAATGGGTGTACGAGGCTGCACATTCAGCTGAAATGTATCGCGGTGCAGAGACTCGTCGGGTCCCTGTCCTGTGCTATATGCTGCCTGTCAAAGAGAAGTCAGCAGCTTTCATCTGTGTCCCAGTCACTGAGGGTGGTGTATGGCAATGATGTCATGAATTACCACAGCACCGACGCCACTGTGCGCTGGCTACACAGGAGAACGCTGCGCAACGTCGAAGCCAGGGACGGTGAGTACAATTGTTTGTTTTGCGTTAGACAGGATGGAGGCATATTTATCAGGAGGGGGACATATATACCAAGGAGGGGCTCATGAGGAGGGGCAGAATATACCAGGAGAGGCTTATAATGAGACATATATACCAGGATTGGGGACATATATACCAGATGGGGCCTAGGATGGGGAACATATATACCAGGAGGGGGACAGTATATACAAGGAGAGCCCCATGAGGGAGACAGTATATACCAAGAGGGGCTCAGGAGGGGGGCAGAATATACCAGGAGAGGCTTATAATGAGACATATATACCAGGATGGGGGACATATATACCAGATGGGGCCTAGGATGGGGAACATATATACCAGGAGGGGGACAGTATATACAAGGAGAGCCCCATGAGGGAGACAGTATATACCAAGAGGGGCTCAGAAGGGGGGCAGAATATACCAGGAGAGGCTTATAATGAGACATATATACCAGGATGGGGGACATATATACCAGATGGGGCCTAGAATGGGGAACATATATACCAGGAGGGGGACAGTATATACAAGGAGATCCCCATGAGGGAGACAGTATATACCAAGAGGGGCTCAGGAGGGGGGCAGTATATACCAGGAGGGGATTATGATGGGGATATATATACCAGGATGGGGAACATATATACCAGATGGGGCCTAGGATGGGGGACATATATACTAGGTTGGTGGACATATATACCAGGAGAGCCCCATGAGGGAGACAGTATATACCAAGAGGGGCCCAGGAGGGGGGCAGTATATACCAGGAGGGGCTTATGATGGGGACATATATACCAGGATTTGGGACATATATACCAGGATGGGAGAAACATATCAGGATGGGAGACATATATAGAAGGAGCCTAGGATGGGGTACATTACTACAAAATGGGGAGGGGGGGCACAACTCGTATGTCTTTATAGGATTTAGAATACTAAATATATACATACATCGGACCAACATGGAAGGGGGGGCCCAGGTCCAAATTTTACACTGGGGCCCATGGAACTCTAGTTACAACACTGGAATTGGATATGTAAAAATTCCTCATTTAGGGGATACAAAATATATATAAAACAAAGGAACAGCGCCATTTAGTTTGTATGGGACTGCTGGAAATAGCAAAGCACTGTACTCCGCTGTCTCTGGTAGCCCTGTTCTCTAAATTAGTCACACCTCCAGTGATCAGAGGTGGAAAGGTGACTCAAAACGTATGAAAAGAGTTGTTTTGCAGCAGGTGCAATGATTTATGCAAGCACCCATGCAGATAAATAGGACATGGAAGAAGAATATTTGCAAAAATTTACAGCATGCATTATTTATTTATTTATTTATTTATTTATTTATTTATTTATTTATTTTAAAGAAAGCTGCCACGTGGACAATCCCTTTAAAAAAAATCTAGTAAACACCAACACAGTGATTCATGTCCTATGGATCTTGGGTTTGTAGTTACACAACCTCAGGCCCGGCAGCTTTGCAGAATTCCTGCTCCTGTAGCTGTCAGGACATGTTGAGACTTGTGGTTCTATTGATCCTAAGGAAAAAAAAAAAAGCAGTGAAGAGAGCCGGCCATATCTGAGGGCGTTCTTGGCTGCAGCTTTTAAAATGCAAATCAAAGAAAAAACTGCAACATAAAAACTGTATTAATAGAAAGGCTTTTTTTTTTTTTACAATTTTGTTGCTTTTTTTGCCACAATTTTCAATGGAGATCTAGTAACTGTCGCTGGTGGAAATGCAAGGGTTAAAAGCTCAGTGATCAGCGATTGAGACCAAACTGCAGCACAGGACAATACAGTAACTGCAGACTGGTATTTCCGGAAAAGTAGGAGTCACAAAGGCAAAATGCCGAGATGAAAGAGTGAAATTCTTGCTGTCATTTCTTTTTTTTTTTTTTTTCATTTTCTTCCTCCATAGTATCCTAGAAGATTTGTAACACATCCACAGGCGCATACTATATATATATATATAAATATATATATATATATATATATATATATAATATATATATATATATATATATATATATATATATATACATATATATATTTCTTTTTTTTATATTTTTTTTTATTTATTTTTTATATATATATATTTTATATTTTTCTTAATTTATATATATATAAAAATTCAAAAAAATATAAAACAATATATATATATATTTTTTATATTTTTTTTAATTTATATATATATATATATATATATATATATATATATATATATATATATATATATATATATATATATATATATATATATATATATAGCTCTGGCTAAAATTAAGAGACCACTGCACAATTGTCAGTTTTTCTGATTTTTCTCTTTATATTTTTGAGTAAAGATGTAAATTATTTTTTTTATTATTAACTACTGATGTCTCGGAATTTCCGAGCAATACATTTTATCTTTATTTTCTGAAAATGAGAAATAGTGAAAATAACAGAACAATGCATTGCTTTCACACCTCAAATAATGCAAAGAAAACAAGTTTATAATCATTTAGAAAAACAGCAATACTAATAATGTTTTATCTCAGGAAGATTCTGAACTCAATATTTTACGGAATATCCATGATTTTTAATCCCAGCTTTCATGCGTCTTGGCTGTTTTCCACCAGTCTTTCATATTGTTTTTTTGGGTGACCTAAATGTAAACAGTTTTTCTTTGTTTGATGGCTTGTGACTATCCATCCTCCTCTTGATTACATTCCAGAGGTTTTCAATGGGGTTCAGGTTTGGAGATTGGGCAGGCCATGTCAGTTTTGATGTGGTGGTCCTTTATCCACACATTGATTGTCCTAGCTATGTGGAATGGTGCATTGTCCTGCTGGAAAAAACAGTCCTCAGAGTTGGGGAACATTGCCTGAACAGAAGGGAGCAGCTGTTTTTCCGGGATAACCTTGTATGCGGCTTGATTTATACGTCCATCGCAAAGATGTTTGTTGAATTTTCTTTACCTAATTTTCTGCTTTGTCCAACACCTGGTCATCTAATGGTTAGACGGAGACCTGGAGAGGTGTACAAGCCACAGTGTCTTGCACCCACTGTGAAATTTGGTGGAGGATCGGTGATGATCTGGGGATGCTTCAGCAACGCTGGAATTGGGCAGATAAACTTTGCGAAGGACATATGAATCAAACCGCATACAAGGCTATCCTGGAAAAACAGTTGCTTCCTTCTGCTCAGGCAATGCTCCCCAACTCTGAGGACTGTTTTTTTTTCCAGCTGGTCAATGTGCCATTCCACACAGCTGGTGTTAATGTGTGGATGAAGGACCTCCACATCAAAACCCTGTCATGGCCAGCCCAGTCTCCAGACCTGAACACCATAGAAAACCTCTGGAATGTAATCAAGAGGAAGATGGATAGTCACAAGCCATCAAACAAAGAAATGCTTACATTTTTGCACCAGGAGTGGCATAAGGTCACCCAAAAGCAGTGTGATAGACTGGAAGAAAGCAGCCAAGACGCATGAAAGCTGGGATTATAAATCATAGTTATTCCACAAAATATTGATTTCTGGATTCTACCAGAGTTAAAACATTATTGATATTGTTGTTTCTAAATGATTATAAACTTATTTTCTTTTGCCAGAGCTGTAGGAAAATCCTAGTGATTGGTCCTCTTTAAGGGGCCTCTAAACTTGATATATCATAAATGCTATATGATCTGGTAATATACAAACTCTACCCTATGGCAATCTCCCAACTAACACAACTATGTATGTATAGAATCAGCATGATAGTGCCAGTATAGCACTGTATGTATAGAATCAGCCTGATAGTGCCAGTATAGCACTGTATGTATAGAATCAGCCTGATAGTGCCAGTATAGCACTATATGTATAGAATCAGCCTGATAGTGCCAGTATAGCACTGTATGTATAGAATCAACCTGATAGTGCCAGTATAGCACTGTATGTATAGAATCAGCCTGATAGTGCCAGTATAGCACTGTATGTATAGAATCAACCTGACAGTGCCAGTATAGCACTGTATGTATATAATCAGCCTGATAGTGCCAGTATAGCAC
Source organism: Anomaloglossus baeobatrachus (assembly GCF_048569485.1). NCBI lineage: Eukaryota > Metazoa > Chordata > Amphibia > Anura > Aromobatidae > Anomaloglossus > Anomaloglossus baeobatrachus. Next base: position 197,552,359 of record NC_134362.1, on the reverse strand, counting down.
TGCACTGTATGTATAGAATTGGCCTGATAGTGCCAGTATAGCACAGTATGTATAGAATCAGCCTGATAGTGCCAGTATAGCACTGTATGTATAGAATCAGCCTGATAGTGCCAGTATAGCACTGTATGTATAGAATCAGCCTGATAGTGCCAGTATAGCGCTGTATGTATAGACTCAGCCTGATAGTGCCAGTATAACACTGTATGTATAGAATCAGCCTGATAGTGCCAGTATAGCACTGTATGTACAGAATCAGCCTGATAGTGCCAGTATAGCACTGTATGTATAGAATCAGCCTGATAGTGCCAGTATAGCACTGTATGTATAGAATCAGCCTGATAGTGCCAGTATAGCACTGTATGTATAGAATCAGCCTGATAGTGCCAGTATAGCACTGTATGTATAGAATCAGCCTGATAGTGCCAGTATAGCACTGTATGTATAGAATCAGCCTGATAGTGTCAGTATAGCACTGTATGTATAGAATCAGCCTGATAGTGCCAGTATAGCACTGTATGTATAGAATCAGCCTGATAGTGCCAGTATAGCACTGTATGTATAGAATCAGCCTGATAGTGCCAGTATAGCACTGTATGTATAGAATCAGCCTGATAGTGTCAGTATAGCACTGTATGTATAGAATCAGCCTGATAGTGCCAGTATAACACTGTATGTATAGAATCAGCCTGATAGTGCCAGTATAGCACTGTATGTATAGAATCAGCCTGATAGTGTCAGTATAGCACTGTATGTATAGAATCAGCCTGATAGTGCCAGTATAGCACTGTATGTATAGAATCAGCCTGATAGTGCCAGTATAGCACTGTATGTATAGAATCAGCCTGATAGTGCCAGTATAGCACTGTATGTATAGACTCAGCCTGATAGCGCCAGTATAGCACTGTATGTATAGAATCAGCCTGATAGTGCCAGTATAGCACTGTATGTATAGAATCAGCCTGATAGTGCCAGTATAGCACTGTATGTATAGAATCAGCCTGATAGTGCCAGTATAGCACTGTATGTATAGAATCAGCCTGATAGTGCCAGTATAGCACTGTATGTATAGAATCAGCATGATAGCGCCAGTATAGCACTGGATTTAGGTTATATAGGAAAATCCTGGTCATTGGTCCTCTTTAATTGTCCTAGATGACAGGTGGTAATTGTTTGCTACATTGTATCACACTGTAATAACATTATGTAACAAGTGCTATCATACGCTCCACTGTATCCTAAATATTATATCTAAGATTATGGACCGTGCTGGAGACTTTGTGATAAACTGAATATTTTTTTTTGTTTTTTTCCCCCTCGCCCATACCTGTAGGTGTTCCTCTATTGAATAGCCAAGGTCAGTAAAGACAGACTTTGAAAATCCTTTTAAAATTAAAAATCCACAAAGATACATTGTTTCCACGGCCGGCGCTTGTCACCCACTCATCTCATTACGATAAAAGCTTCTGTCACCTCGGCTCATAATGGAAAATGAGCTCTAATTGTGTCTATTGAAAAATCATCTTTGTATTTATTCAGGAGGGGAAAAACAAAGGGATAAAAAGACGGAGAAGGGGGAAGATGGAGTATTGGTAATTACATCCTCACACCCCAATTTAAACAAGATTAGACTGTAAAAAATAAGGAAACAATGTAACCAAGGACTCTGCGGATGTTGTGGAACTACATGTCCCAGCATACTGTATGATCAGGGATGTAGCTATAGGGTCTTGGTACCAGGGTGTGGGGAAGAGCTCCAACAAGATAGTATGCCATTCATCAGTGTTTTCGATACAAGCACCAAATCTGCACCTTCTAGCAGAGAAATGCACCAAAAAAAACATGCATTTTGGTGCGTTTTTTTTAAATGAAGTCAATGGGTGGAAGGGCCAAAAACACAAAGATGGAAAAATGACACGCTGCAGATTATTTTCTGCACCAAATCTGAAAGTATAAAATAAGAAACGTGCTCACAGGACTTTAGGATTTTCATTGACTTTGCTGACATGATTTTTGGCTACTATCTGCACCAAATCTGCATCAAAAACGCATTGTGTGCACTAAGCTTTAGGCTATGTTCACACAAGGAGTTTTTGCAGCATTTTTTTCCTGCCTTAAACCTGATCTTGTGGCAGGAGGTCTCCTGGGAGTCCCCTGCAGATTTGGTGAGGTTTTTGATGCTTGTTTTGTGGCGTTTTTGCAGCGGTTTTTCTACAAAGTGTATTGTTTCAATGCAACTCCATTGCAAAAATGCTGCAAGGAATTAACATGCTCATTCTTTGAATAAGTCCATGTGCGCACTAGAAATTGACTTTTTCTTAAGGAAAATCCGGTTCCTCTGAAAGAATCCCGCACCTGCGGTAAAAAAACGCACCAAAACCGCATGCGGTTTTACCGCGGTTTGGTGTGGATTTGCCGTGGTTTTTCAGCAGGTTGGTCCCTGAGGATTTTTACTATTATATATGGCAAAAACTGCAGGTACCTGCGGAAAAGAAGTGACATGCTCATTAATTCCGCAGCGGAAATTCCGTGGGTAAATCCGCAGGTATAAAAAAACGCAGTGTGCGCACAGCATTTTTTAAAACACATAGGTTTGCTGGGGAATCACTGCAGAAAGATTAGACACATTTTATGCAGCAAATCCGCGGCAAAATCCACAGCGTGCGCACATAGCCTAAGGCTATGTGTCCACGAGAGAATGTAGCTGCGGATTTTTCTGCATCAAAATCCGCAGCTTTCCCGCAAAATCCGCACCTTTTCAAAGGTGCGGATTTGCCGCGGATTTACCGCGGAATTGATGCGGATTTTGGTGCGGATTTTTTTTCCCCAATTTTAAAGCCAAAATCAGGATGAAAATCCGCAACAATAATTGACATGTTGCAGCTTTTTCCGGACCAAAATCCGCACGAAATCCGCTGCAGAAAAATCCGCAGCATGGGCACAGCATTTCCAAAATGCCATAGAAATGGCTGGGAAGTGCCGGTGCTGCAGATTTTCGGGAAATCCGCGGCTTTTCCGCGAGAAGTCCGCGGCAAAATCCGCGCATTTTCCGCAGCGTGGACACATAGCCTAAGGCAGGAAAAAATGCAGGAGGTTGACAAAACAGTCAGGAAAATCCTGGCGGTGATGTGTGTGTGTGTGTGTGTGTGATATCAGAAATCTCATAGACTTTGCTGTTTTATTAGCATGGATTTGCATAAAACCAAGGCAAATCTGTAGCTAAACAACGCAACAAAAATGCTGCAAAACATACTTTGTGAACAGCGTTGGGCTGTGTTTGCACAGTGCATTTTTATGCCTTTTTTGTTGCAGATTTGATGCAGTTTTGGAGCAGATTTAGTGCAGACTTGATGCAGATTTGGTTTAGATTTGATGTAGATTTGGTGCAGATTTGATGTAGATTTGGTGCAGATTTGATGCTGAATTGGTGCAGATTTGGAGCAGATTTAGTATAGATTTAGGGGTACTTTGCACACTACGACATCGCAGGTGCGATGTCGGTGGGGTCAAATCGAAAGTGACGCACATCCGGCGTTGCTCTCGACATCGTAGTGTGCAAATCCTTTATGATACAGTTAACGAGCGCAAAAGCGTCGTAATCGTATCATCGGAGTAGCGTCGGTCATTTCCATTAATTGGGAAAGACCGATGTTACAATTTTGTTCCTCGTTCCTGCGGCAGCGCACATCGCTATGTATGAAGCCGCAGGAGCGAGGAACATCACCTACCTGCGGCCGCCGGCAATGCGGAAGGAAGGAAGTGGGCGAGATGTTTACGTCCCGCTCATCTCCGCCCCTCCGCTTCTATTGGCCGCCTGCCGTGTGACCTCGCTATGACGCCGCACGACCCGCCCCCTTACTAAGGAGGCGGTTCGCCGGCCAGAGCATGTGAAGCTGCCGTAGTGATAATGTTCGCTACGGCAGCTATCACCATGATATCGCAGCTGCAACGGGGGCGGGGACTATCACGCTCGTCATCGCACCATCGGCTTGCGATGTCATAGTGTGCAAAGTGCCCCTTAGTTCAGATTTGGTGCAGATTTGGAGCAGATTTGGTGCAGATTTGGAGCAGATTTGGAGCAGACTTGATGCAGATTTGATGATGAATTGGTGCAGATTTGGAGCAAATTAGGGCTCATGCGCACGTACATGCTGAATATTCTGCAGCGATTTGAAAGCACATGTGCGCTTCAAATCGCTGCAGAAAGACTGCATAATGAATGCAGTTTTTTTGTTAAAAAAAGCCGATTTCATGCGCTATGGCTGCTGCCCCCACCATAGACATAATAGGAGCTGCATCCAGAACGCACAAATAATTAACATGCTACTTTTATGAATGCACAGATTTGGGTCAAAATTTTAGCACCCACATCGCTGCGTTCATAAAAGCAACTTGCGCACGTATCATGCACAATCTTCATAGATTGTGCAGGGGATGCAGGACGCATGCATTCACACTGCAGTGCTATACGCAGCGTAAATGCATGTGAGTACGCAACGTGCGCATGAGCCTTTAGTATAGATTTGATGCAGATTTGGTGCAGATTTGTCTATCCTTGTCTATCCTGTCAGCAAAGTCAATGAGAATCCTGATTGTGCGCACGTTGCGTAGTTTTTCCTTGCAGATTTGGTACAGAAAATAATCTGCAGCATGTCACTTGGTGCGTTTTTCCTGCGTCTTTTAGCCTTTAACTTCATTAAGAAAAATGTATGGCACAAAACTGTGTACATATTTTGGTGCGTTTTTCTGCCAGATGGTGCACACAAAGCCTTAAACGCAGATTTTCTGCACAAAAATACACATAAAAAAGCCGCATTGTGTACATTACGTGGGATCCCGACCTTAGGCGTCAGTGATCGCTGCCGTTTATATCACCAGGAGCCCCGACACCGCTAGATGGAAATCATTTTGCAACGTGCCATAAAGAAATAGCGAGGTTGTTCTCTGTGATTTGTGGAGTTATTGTGGGGTGACACATAAATAATCATTGATACAATGAGGAGCTGCCCCCGTCCGGCCCCAATAATGGCCTCATAGGTAGGTTCCACCCCATGACAGGTCTCATAGCTCCGAGCCCTGCAAAAACCAACAGCGATAAGAGCCACGTTTTATGAAACTTGTGATAGAAACATGAGTCAGTGCGCAAGGTGTGACTGCGGGGTTAACCCATCACACGCCAAACAGCAACCGGTGACACCTGACAACACCAGGGAACCATCATATTACTGGAGAACTACAAGTCACAGCATAGTTTATATATGGAACTAGAGATCCCAGCATGACAACGGCTGGGAAGAAACAACTTGCCACCTATATATAAAATGACCACTAAAACCAATCTGATTAAAATAACCTATTCGTATAGAGTTTATACAGCGGCTGGATTGGTAGAACTACAAGTCCCAGGATGTCAGGAAACCATAATGCCATTATTGCTTCATACCAGATATATAAATTAGCAATGACCATACAACCAGGCTGAAGCAACCAATAGGTTTGTAGCACTACAACCCCCAGCATGCCTGGCAGCTTCTCACAATGCTTTTTCTTACATTATATATGGAAGTAGAAAAACAAATGAGGAGTGAATACATTGTATCACTGTATATAAGGAGACATTGTATCACGCTCTCTCGCTCTCTCTCTCTATATATATATATATATCTCTATATAAAAGGAAAGGATACATTGTGTCACTGTATATAAGGAGAGGATATATTGTATCACAGTATGCAAGGAGAAGACACATTGTAGCACTGTATATAAGGAAAGGATATACTGTGTACAAGGAGAGGATATACTATATCACTGTATAGAAGGACACATTGTGTCACTGTATATAAGGAGAGGATATATTGTATCACAGTATGCAAGGAGAAGACACATTGTAGCACTGTATATAAGGAAAGGATATACTGTGTACAAGGAGAGGATATACTATATCACTGTATACAAGGACACATTGTGTCACTGTATATAAGGGAAGTATATACTTTATCACTGTATACAATGAGAGGACAGACTGTATCACTGTATATAAGGAGATGATATATTGTATCACTGTATGTAAGGCGTGGACACATTGTATCACTCTGTGTGTGTGTGTGTGTGTGTATACACACACAGTATATACAATATATATACATACATATATATATATAAAACAAAACAAGAGTGGATACATTGTATCACTGTATATAAGGGGGAGGGTACATTGTAACACTGTTTATAAGGAGTCGATACATTGTCTCACTGTCTATAATGAGTGGACACATTGTATCACTGTGTATGAGGAAAAGATACATTGTATGACTGTATATAAGTGGATACATTGTATATAAGGAGTGGACACATTATATCACTGTGTATAAAGAGTGGATACATTGTCTCACTGTATATAAGGAGTGGATACATTGTAGCACTGTGTATAAGGAGTGGATACATTGTATATCAGGAGTGGATACATTGTCTCACTGTATATAAGCAGGAGAGGACACATTGTATCATTGCATATAAGGAAAAGATACAGTGTATCACTGTAAATAAGAAGTGGATACATTATATATAAGGAATGGACACATTATATCACTGTATATACAGTATAAGGAGTGGATATATTGTATATTGTATATAAGGAGTGGACACATTGTATCACTGTATATAAGCAGAGGATACATTAGAACACTGTACATAAGGAGTGTATACATTGTATCACTGTGTATAAGGTGTGGATACATTGTGTATAAGGAGAGGACACATTGTATCACTGTATATAAGGAGAGGGCACATTGTATCACTGTATATAAGGAGAGGACACATTGTATCACTGTATATAAGCAGAGGACACATTGTATCACTGTATATAAGCAGAGGACACATTGTATCACTGTATATAAGCAGAGGACACATTGTATCACTGTATATAAGCAGAGGACACATTGTATCACTGTATATAAGGAGTGGATACATTGTATATAAGGAGTGGATACATTGTATCACTGTATATAAGGAAATAATATATTGTATCACTGTATATAAGGAGAGGACACATTGTATCACTGTATATAAGCAGAGGATACATTAGAACACTGTACATAAGGAGTGTATACATTGTATCACTGTGTATAAGGTGTGGATACATTGTGTATAAGGAGAGGACACATTGTATCACTGTATATAAGGAGAGGGCACATTGTATCACTGTATATAAGCAGAGGACACATTGTATCACTGTATATAAGCAGAGGACACATTGTATCACTGTATATAAGGAGAGGACACATTGTATCACTGTATATAAGGAGTGGATACATTGTATATAAGGAGTGGATACATTGTATCACTGTATATAAGGAAATAATATATTGTATCACTGTATATAAGGAGAGGATACATTGTATCACTGTATATAAGGAAATAATATATTGTATCACTGTATATAAGGAGAGGATACATTGTATCAGTGTATATAAGCAGCCTCTCACCTTTCGGAAGTAGCTGGGGTCCGGCAGGTTCCCCTTCAGGTCTCTGGGGTGCAGGGTGTCCGTCATGTCTCCTCAGCAGGTGCCCAGCCTGTGCGCTGCAGTATATACTATATACTGTATGTCCTCGCTCCTTGCAGCTGTATCCAGCGCCTGCTGCTTCCTATCTCTGAGCTTCTTGCAGACCTGGCTGACTTTCCCAATGTCAGGGGCGGAGCTTATTTTAGCACCACCCACCTGTCCGGACACGCCCCCTGTCTCTGCACTTTGTCCCCTGCTACCTGCAAACACAACACAGGAGCAGGATAGAGGATGCAGCCTGCACAGAGCAGATACTATGGGGCAAGCAGAGCCAAGGGTGTACATAGACAGGCACCTACCAAGCCTGTGCATAGGCTGTAAGTGGATCTGTGCAGCTGCATGGGGCACAGTATCAAATGCAGGGCTCACAATTACAAGGGAAGTGTTTGAGATACTGAAAGGGTTACTCCGGGGTTATTCCCTTCCACAGCAACAAAGCTGAGCAGAGTCAATGGCATTAGGACCCCACACACGGCATAGGTTCATGCATGACCAGTCATAGGGGCGTAATAGGTGCAAGGCTTGCAATTACGCCCTGGAGCCTAGGCGGCCAAAAAGTTCTGTTGTGAGCCCCGTTGAAGCTTTTGCATTGGGGCCTATGAGATTCAACCCAGCTTTTCTATCCTCTGCTATACATCTTTCCCTAAGCACCCAGCTTTCCCATTCTCTGCTATACATCTTTCCCTAAGCACCCAGCTTTCCTATTCTCTGCTATACATCTTTCCCTCAGCACCCAGCTTTCCTATTCTCTGCTATACATCTTTCCCTCAGCACCCAGCTTTCCTATTCTCTGCTATACATCTTTCCCTCAGCACCCAGCTTTCCTATTCTCTGCTATACATCCTTCCCTTAGCACCCTGTTTTCCCATTCTCTGCTATACATCTTTCCCTCAGCACCCAGCTTTCCTATTCTCTGCTATACATCCTTCCCTTAGGACCCTGTTTTCCCATTCTCTGCTATACATCTTTCGTTCAGCACCCAGCTTTCCCATTCTCTGCTATACATCTTTCCCTCAGCACCCAGCTTTCCCATTCTCTGCTATACATCTTTCCCTCAGCACCCAGCTTTCCCATTCTCTGCTATACATCTTTCCCTCAGCACCCAGCTTTCCCATTCTCTGCTATACATCTTTCCCTCAGCACCCAGCTTTCCCATTCTCTGCTATACATCTTTCCCTTAGCACCCTGTTTTCCCATTCTCTGCTATACATCTTTCCCTCAGCACCCAGCTATCCCATTCTCTGCTATACATCTTTCCCTCAGCACCCAGCTTTCCCATTCTCTGCTATACATCTTTCCCTCAGCACCCAGCTTTCCCATTCTCTGCTATACATCTTTCCCTCAGCACCCAGCTTTTCCATTCTCTGCTATACATCTTTCCCTCAGCACCCAGCTTTCCCATTCTCTGCTATACATCTTTCCCTCAGCACCCAGCTTTCCCATTCTCTGCTATACATCTTTCCCTCAGCACCCAGCTTTCCCATTCTCTGCTATACATCTTTCCCTTAGCACCCTGTTTTCCTATTCTCTGATATTCCTCAGCATCCACTTTTCCTATGTTCTGATATCCACCTTGTCCTCGGCACCCAGCTTTTCTATCCTTTGCTATACATCTTTCCCTCAGCACCCAGATTTTCCATTCTCTGCCATACGTCTTTCCCTCAGCAGCCAGCTTTCCCATGCTCTGATATTCCTCAGCACCCAGTCTTCCTATGTTCTGATAGCCATCTTGTCTTCAGCACCCAGCTTTCCCATCCTCTGCTATACATCTTTCCCTCAGCAGCCAGTTTGCTCATGCTCTGATATCAAGGGCAAGCTGGGTGCTGAGAGAAAGATGTATAGCATTGCATGGGGAAGCTGGCTGCTGAGGACAAGATGGATATCAGAACATAGGAAAGCTGGGTACTGAGGGAAACAGGGATATCGGAGCATGGGAAAGCTGGGTGCTGAAGACAAGATGGATATCAGAACATAGGAAAGCTGGGTACTGAGGGAAAGAGAGATATCGGAGCATGGGAAAGCTGGGTGCTGAGAACAAGATGGATATCAGATCAAAAATACATCCTTCTGCCCCCGCTCGATGAAATCAATGGCCTATATTATGGATTTACACAGTGGTTCTTAGGGGCACTTTGCACACTACAACATCGCAAGCCGATGCTAGCGATGCCGAGCGCGATAGCACCCGCCCCCGTCACACATGCGATATGCGGTGATAGCTGCCGTAGCGAACATTATCGCTACGGCAGCGTCACACGCACATACCTGGTCGGCAACGTTGCTGTGACCGCCGAACAATCCCTCCTTCAAGGGGGAGGTGCGTTTGGCGTCACCGCGACTTCACTAAGCGGCCGGCCAATAGAAGCAAAGGGGCGGAGATGAGCGGGATGTAACATCCCACCCACCTCCTTCCTTCCGCAGGTAGGAGATGTTTATCGTTCCTGCGGTGTCACACACAGCGATGTGCTGCCGCAGGAACGACGAACAACATCATACCGGCAGCAGCAACGACATTATGGAATGGAGCGACGTGTCACCGATCACCGATTTTTCATGTTTTTGCGATCGGTGATCGTCGCTCCTAGGGTTCACATGCTGCGATGTCGGTAACTGCGCCGGATGTGCGTCACTAACGACGTGACCCCGACGATATATCGGTAACGATGTCGCAACGTGTAAAGCCCCCCTAAGTCCTACATCCTGGGAAATATGTAGCCTGTATTCTTAGAATTTATATAGTACCACTTTATTTCAAAGGGCTATACAGAGACTGCCATAGCCAAGTCCATAATCCTGAGACTCTTCACCATTGTTTTGGTACTTTGTGTCATTGCTCAGAGATTTCCATGACCAATTTGTCATTGTTTTAGAAAATAAGATGTATTGTTAATTCCAATTAACAGATTAATACAATTATGTTGGCTTCATTGTGGGATTGTGTTTTGATCATCACAGTATTCTATATATTAGTTTGGATCAATAGAAAGAATTTTAAGGCTTCCCATACACATCAGGTCAGTGCTGGCCGAACCTGCCGATATCTGGTGATCTGGCATGTCCGATTTTGAACTGCAGATCCTTATGTTCTCTGCACAATAAGACACTGCCAGAGGTGTCTGGCAGTGTCACGATTCCTCTGTGCAGAGCATCTTGCACACTAGGAGATGCTCTGCTGTGCTTTCCTGGACTACTGAGCTGGCAGTGTCACGAATTCCTCTGTGCAGAGCATCTTGTACTAGGAAATGCTCTGCTGTGTTTTTCTGGACTGCTGAGCTGGCAGTGTCACGATTCCTCTGTGCAGAGCATCTTGTACTAGGAAATGCTCTGCTGTGTTTTCTTGTACTACTGAGCTGGCAGTGACGCGATTTCTCTGTGCAGAGCATCTTGCACTAGGAAATGCTCTGCTGTGTTTTCTTGTACTACTGAGCTGGCAGTGACGCGATTTCTCTGCGCAGAGCATCTTGCACTAGGAGATGCTCTGCTGTGTTTTCTTGGACTACTGAGCTGGCAGTGACGCGATTCCTCTGTGCAGAGCATCTTGCACTAGGAAATGCTCTGCTGTGTTTTTCTGGACTACTGAGCTGACAGGTTGATTGACAGCGCTGGATTCCATGCTGGTTCTGGGAGTTGCTGATTACTCAGGTGTTTCATTGTCCTGGTAATTGCTCTGCTTCTTTACTGAGCATGCTCACCCACAACCTTGCCAGTCGTACATTCTGGTTCTGCAGTTGTAGTGTTGGCCTGTCTTTCTACAAGTATTCTGAGCTTTGTTTTCTGAGCCCGGACTATTGTTTGACTCCTCTCTGCCCGTTCTCTGATCCTGTCTTGACCTCGTGGCTTTAGACCTCGGACCGTTACCTGACCACGTCTCAGCTTCCTCCCTGAATCTATTACATGCCTTCATGGAATTCTGACCCTCGAATTTTGACCTGACTTTGCCCCTGTTTTCTCCCTGTATCCATACGTGTCCTCCTCTTACCAGACCCCGGCTTTCCTGACTACTCTTTCGTCTGCACTACCCATAAGTAGTGACTTGCATTACATGTCTATTGTGTATTGTGCACTATTTCACGGTTTACAGCCATGATGTGATTTAGGAGCATCCAAATCAGTTCCATAGTTTATCAGGTTTCATTGCACTTCTCACTGCCAGGTTTGATTGTCCAGGGGGTGTGGTGATCATTGCTGGTATAGGGTGTTTCCAGGCAATCATACGTAATGTGAACGGCATCATCAGGTCTGAGTAACGACCCAAACAGAGCTCAAAACAGATGTGAGATCATTAATGATATAATTTCCCTCCATATTTAAATAGTTTTTTCGTAGTGTCCCTTCCAAACAAGAGCAAAGCAGCTTTCACTGCAGATGTATGTAGTTGTTCATTGAAATCAATGGCTGCCGTGTAGTTAGTGGACTTGACTATTAAAAAGTGATTGATTTGCGTATTCGGTAAGTATTTTGTATCAGTATTTGTAACCAAAAATCAGGAGTGGATATAATCTGCAGAAGATGATGATTGAAAAGTAGTTTCTTGTCGACGCGTTTCTGAGTCAACCAGACCCTTGACTAAGAAATGGTTGACCTTAGCTCCAAACCCGAACTACTCGTACCTAAACCATCGCTACCTCTCGGTTCTTCCCCTTCTGCAACAATGACAAACTACAAAGGTTTCATTGGAAAATTTTGGCCACAGAAGCCTTTATTAATTATTAATCAAAAAACATCCAGAAGGAACGGGTCTGCGGATAACCTTACCAATAGAGACCGGAAGCCATCAGCTGCTCCTCTTTGCCCCCAACCGCATCACACCAATTCAGAGACCCTCCTGCTGAATGGCACTGTGAGCTAGCTGCTACTTATGGGAAGATGGACGGAAGAGTAGTCAGGAAAGCCAGGATCTGGTAACGGGAGGACACGTATGAGCACAAGGAGTAAACAGGGGCATAGCCAGGTCAATATCCGCGGGTTAGAAATCCAAGCGGGTACGTAATAAGTTCAGGGAGCAAGCCGAGACGTGGTCAAGTAACGGTCCGAGGTCACAAGGCAGGAGGTCACAACAGGAACAGGGAGCGGGCAGAGAGGAGTCACATAACAGTTTGGGGTCAGAAAACGAAAATCAGAACACTAGCACATACACAAGCCAACAGCACAACTGCAGAACCAGAGAATACAACTGGCAATGTCCTGGGCGACTACGCTCAGTAAAGAAGCGTGAGCAATTACCATGAAGGTGGAACACCTGAGTAATCAGCACCAACATGGAATACTGTGCTGTCAATCAAACTGCTAGCAGAGACACAAGCCAACAGCGCAACTGCAGAACCAGAGAATACAACTGGCAATGTCTTGGGCGAACATGCTCAGTAAAGAAGCCTGAGCAATTACCAGTAAGGTGGGACATCTGAGTAATCAGCACCAACATGGAATACTGCGCTGTCAATCAAACTGCTAGCAGAGACACAAGCCAACAGCGCAACTGCAGAACCAGAGAATACAACTGGCAATGTCTTGGGCGAGCATGCTCAGTAAAGAAGCCTGAGCAATTACCAGTAAGGTGGGACATCTGAGTAATCAACACCAACATGGAATCCTGCGCTGTCAATCAAACTGCTAGCAGAGACACAAGCCAACAGCACAACTGCAGAACCAGAGAATACAACTGGCAATGTCTTGGGCGAGCATGCTCAGTAAAGAAGCCTAAGCAATTACCAGTAAGGTGGGACATCTGAGTAATCAACACCAACATGGAATCCTGCGCTGTCAATCAAACTGCTAGCAGAGACACAAGCCAACAGCACAACTGCAGAACCAGAGAATACAACTGGCAATGTCCTGGGCGACTATGCTCAGTAAAGAAGCGTGAGCAATTACCATGAAGGTGGAACACCTGAGTGATCAGCACCAACATGGAATCCTGCGCTGTCAATCAAACTGCTAGCAAAGGCACAAGCCAACAGCACAACTGCAAAACCAGAGAATACAACTGTCAATGTCCTTGAATCGTATCACTACCAGGTCTGTAATCTAGAAAAACGCAGCAGAGCATCTTCAAGTCTGCAAGATGCTCTGCACAGTGGAATCGTGACAGGCACCCCACATAAGATTGTCCGTCTGAGACCTCAGCTCAGTAAGGACCCCCTAAGTATTTCAAACCATTTTAACTAGAAAAGGGGAAGGGAAGTAGGGAATAAACCCCAAAGAGTCCCTCATTCCCCTTCCTCCACACCACCAATTGGCTTTCTAAACAACTATTGCCGCCAAATGCCATGACATAAAGGTTAACCAAGCAAACTGCAATGCAGAAAAAAACCATAAATACATTTACGTAAACCAAATTAAAAACACCAGAGGGGAGGGTGGGATCCACTGATCCATCAACAGACTGCTCCATACCCTATGTACCCTGGCCCCCCTACCAATTAAGTAAGACCCCTATGATCCCTCCCTTAGATTTGAACAAACCCCAAACCCCTAAGCCTGCAGAACGCCATTTTGCTCAGCTAAACACCCATTTTACAAGCCCACCTAACCAAGACTAGGGCCTAGCAGGCTTCCTAGTCATGAGGTCCTCCCTTTCAGCCCCCTTTGAGATACCAGTTGGGGTCGTACGTTCCACAGGACAACCACATGTGCCTATTCGGCAGTGCAGATTATATCCATTCCAATGGTGGCTTGAATTTATACTCACTAGTGGCTGTGTCCTACACGAACTCCCCCCCCATCCAGGTGAGCAGATCTCTTATCCCACTCCACTGATTTACCCCCATAAGACCCTATTGAGCGATACATATTTTTTGCAAAATCAGGAGTGGAACAGTCAGACGAAAAGTTTTCTAGGAACAGGTGCATTTTTACCCACGTGGCCTTAAACTTTTACTGAATTTTTGAAAAACTTTTTTTCATAGAATGAAGACATGTCAAAAGTTTTTCTCGGTGTGATCCAGATGGTTCCGATAGCGGCCGTGGCCGGGTACTGCACATCCGCCTCCCTTTCTACTCATTAGGTGGAGGATGTGCAATACCTGGCCGCGGCCACTATCAGAAGACGGAGCAGCTCCGTAACTGAGCATTTCCGGCTGCCACCGCCGGGACCGAGAACAGCTGATCGGTGGGGGTGCGGGGTGTCCGATCAGACATTGATGACCTACCCTAAGGGGCACTTTGCACACTATGACATCGCAAGCCGATGCTTGCGATGCCGAGCACGAAAGTCCACGCCCCAGTCGCAGCTGCGATATCATGGTGATAGCTGGCGTAGCGAACATTATCGCTACGGCAGCTTCGCATGCACTCACCTGCTCTGCGACGTCGCTCTGGTTCGCACCACCTCCTTATTAAGGGGGCAGGTCGTGGGGCGTCATAGCGACGTCACACGGAAGGCGGCCAATAGAAGCGGAGGGGCGGAGATGAGCGGGACATAAACATCCCGCCCATCTCCGTCCTTCCGCATAGCCGGCGTGAGCCGCAGTACGCAGCTAAGTTGATGTTCCTCGCTCCTGCGGCTTCATACACAGCGATGTGTGCTGCCGCAGGAACGAGGAACAACATCGTAACATCGGTCCTTCCGAAATTATGGAAATGACCGACGCTGCACCGATGATACGATTTGGACGCTTTTGCGCTCGTTAATCGTATCAAAAAGGATTTACACACTACGATATCTACTGCGACGCCGGATGTGCGTCACTTTCGATTTGACCCCCACCGACATCGCAGCTGCGATGTCGTAGTGGGCAAAGTGCCCCTAAGGATCGGCCATCAATCTAAAAGTAGAGGACAACCCCTTTAAAAAAAGATCAGGCATGCTGAAATCCAACATGCCTAATCCTTTTTTTTTTTCCAAAATCTGCCACCTGCAAAGAGCCAGAGAGTCCGACACATTAGGTTAGGTTCACATTTCCGTTGTTTTGCATCAGTCACATGCGTTGCTTGACGCATGTGACTGATGCGTTGTACAACGGATGACAAAGAAGAGAATTTATTGTCGGACTCCGTTGTGTGCGGGGGCGGAACACGAGGGGGGGGCGGAGCGCGAGGGGGGTGGAGCTGAGCGGGGCCGTGGAGCTGAGGACGTCAGTGCCGTGGTCTGCATGGCTGGGGACAGGTAGGTGTGTGTGTACATGCGGAGTGCGGGAGGAGGCGGAGCCGAGCGGGGAAGTGTCGGCCTCCCTGCACACGTAGCCAGGCTAAATATCGGGTAAGTCGAGCACTTTCCTTGGTTACCCAATATTTACCTTGGTTACCAGCTTACACCGCTTAGCGCTGGCTCCCCGCACACGTAACCAGGGTAAATATCGGGTAACTAACCAGAGCGCATTGCTTAGTAACCCGATGTGTATCCTGGTTACGTGTGCAGGGAGCCAGAGTGAGCATGCGCAGCGAAATCCTACGGATTGCGCTGCTCAAAAAACATTACAGGCTGCTTCCTTCCGCCCGGCGGTCAGTCTTTCCACGACTGATCAGTCGGGCGGAGGATGCAACGCAGCATCATCAGTCACAATCCGCCGCTCATACAAGTCTATGGGAACAACAGAATCCGCTAAACGGATTCCGTCGTTTACCAGAGCAGCGGATTGTGACTGATACAATTTAACGGAAGTGTGAACCTAGCCTTACACAGTACCAATGATATTTGTATGTTAGGTCTAATGTGTACGGCCACTTTCAGCCTTCTAATACCTTTGCAATTGAGCAATAACGTTTAGGTTCAGTTCATACGGTCACGCCTGGCATCCTTTAATGCGATGTTCAAGGCCATTAGAAGCAATAGAGGAAATGCATGCGCTATGATACAGCCATATTACTCCCAGAAGCAATAAATGAGTAAATTCACGACGTGTGACATCATGCACCGAGCAATAGATGAAAGTTCACCAGGAATGAACACAATGTAACACATTTGTGTCTTCTTTTATTTTTTCACAGCGTCATTCAATTGATAGAAGGAAACATCATAAAATGACTAATAAATAACTATTTCCGAGTTGGATTTTACTTTATTGTTTTGTTACTATTTTTAACTTTTCGATAGTGTCAACGTCATCCGACTTCAGTCTATAGTATAAATCTTCCACGTGACAGATGGCAAGAATGACAAATATAGCACAAAAATTGTCCAGAGAGTCTGAGATGTCAAGCGTCTGCCCCAATTCTCTGCCTAAAACATTAGAGGATGGACTCAGAACCCTAACTGGCAAAATGGTACTATATGTAGGCGACACAAAATATATTTCACACTGGCATAGCTGAATTACCTCCTGAGCTGTAACGGGGACCGGCCCGGGGGGCATCTGCCTCCCTGCCCCCAGGGCCAGCCCGTGCCTGCCTGTAAGGGGTGCAAAGGTAACAGTTGCATCTGCAAATTGGCAACAAACTGTTAATTCTGGAAATGATAAAGGGGATCTGGCTCCACTCCATTGTATCAGAAGGTGACTGGGACCAATGTCCTATTTATTAGAATAAGAAAAAGTGCACAATACCTCAACTATCAAAAAAAACTGACCAGCACCTCCAAGACTGAGACAAGTGTGAACAGGTGCATAATACCTCAAATATAAAAATCCTGACCAGCACCTCCAAGACTGAGACAAGTGTGAACAGGTGCACAATACTTCAAATATCAGAAAACTGACCAGCACCTCCAAGACAGAGACAAGTGTGAACAGGTGCATAATACCTCAAATATAAAAAACCTGACCAGCACCTCCAAGAATGAGACAAGTGTGAACAGGTGCATAATACATCAAATATAAAAAACCTGACCAGCACCTCCAAGAATGAGACAAGTGTGAACAGGTGCATAATACCTCAAATATACAAAAACTGACCAGCACCTCCAAGAATGAGACAAGTGTGAACAGGTGCATAATACCTCAAATATAAAAAAAACTGACCAGCACCTCCAAGAATGAGACAAGTGTGAACAGGTGCACAATACTTCAAATATACAAAAAACTAATCATCATCTCCAGGAATGAGACAAGTGTGAACAGGTGCGCAATACCTCAAATATAAAAAAACTGATCATCATCTCCAGGAATGAGAAAGTGTGAACAGGTGAACAATACCTCAAATAGAAAAATACTGACCAGCATCTCCAAGAATGAGACAGGTGTGAACAGGTGCACAATACCTGCCACTTGCACACGCGGGCCGGAAAATATCTGTAGATGTGACGTCATGGTCCTCGCTCACTGGTGATTACTCAATATAGAAGACCAATCTCTACAGACAGGTATATCTCCACTTCGCCCTGTTGACCTCATTAGTATATTGTTTTAACACTTTCTTTTCCATAGTGTTTAGCTAAGAAGGAGAAATGGGTTCCGACACCTGAGGGGGGGGCCCAATGGAGGTCAGCAGTAGTATATATGGCACATGGTAATTGGGGGCCCTATTATATTACATTGGGGGTCAGGAGCCTCAAGTTAAACCTTTGACAGATATTGAATTAAAGTAGGGGAAATATACACTTTGGCGTATACATTGAGTCTGGATCAAACGCCTGGGTGATTGACAGCTGCGTGTCCCAGAATACACTGAACATTATGACCATGGATGCAGATGTTGCCAGGCTTGTCTGCCATGAAATTAGTGTAAGGCTCTTGTGTTCCCTGATAATTGCCAGTCCTCTATTCAGAAGGCAGTGTACAGAAAACTACACCTTGCAGGAACCCACCCCCATAGCGACACAAGGATAATGTAAGGAGATGCAGCATCTCTCAGGGACGGCGGGTCAAGATGACTGGTTGCCTGTGCCGTGTTCCGGCTATAAATACCCGTTTCGCGGTAATAGGCCTTTAAAATTCTCACTGGAAAAGCTGAGCTTTCATTACCCTCTGCTGACGTCTTTTTCTCTTTGTCATGAAATCCCTATTGCCTTGCGAGATTTCAGGGCGTTTCCTTGCAGGGCTTTATCTTAGGTATGTGATAAGGCTGCAACCGGCAGACTGTTTGCGGTTACTGCATAACTTGGGCTAGGATCGCATTAATAACAATATTGCTTATTGTACAGGATCGGGGTTGTCCCATGAACAAAGTTGATTGTAATCAATAGATCTTGGAATAATAATAATTTCCATAATTGGATGTGTTTAAAAAAAATGTTCCTGTGCTGAGATAATCTTATATATGTGTCCCTGCTGTGTACTGTGTAATGGCTGTGTCTGACTATACAGGGACATTGTCACAATGACTATGGAATAGCGGGAACTCGGGGCTCCTAAGCAGATCCTCAAGCTTGGGGGCCCTATGCTATCCATAACCTCAAGGATACTCCTGATGGTGGAGAGGCCTGAGTCTCCTTCCTGGCCCTGTTCCTGACCAGTCCTAATCTGATTCTACCTCCCCCCAGGGAAAGACGAGACAGGAGTGTAAATGTAAAATAACTGTAGATATTGCTTTTATTGTGGTTCCTAAGCTGTCCCTCAAGCTAGGGGGCCCTATGTTATCCATAACCTCAAGGATACTCCTGATGGTGGAGAGGCCTGGGTCTCCTTCCTGGCCCTGCTCCTAACCAGTCCTAATCTGATTCTCCCTCCCCCCAGGGAAAGACGAGACAGGAGTGTAAATGTAAAATAAATGTAGATATTGCTTTTTTTGTGGTTCCTAAGCTGTCCCTCAAGCTAGGGGGTCCTATGCTATCCCTAACCTCAGGGATACTCTTGATGGTGGAGAGGCCTGAGTCTCCTTCCTGGCCCTGTTCCTGACCAGTCCTAATCTGATTCCCCCTCCCCCCAGGGAAAGACGGGACAGGAGTGTAAATGTAAAATAAATGTAGAAATTGCTTTTTTTGTGGTTCCTAAGCTGTCCCTCAAGCTTGGGGCCCTATGCTATCCCTAACCTCAGGGATACTCTTGATGGTAGAGAGGCCTGGGTCTCCTTCCTGGCCCTGCTCCTGACCAGTCCTAATCTGATTCCCCCTCCCCCCAGGGAAGGACGGGACACGTGTGTACATGTAAAATAAATGTAGAAATTGCTTTTTTTTTTGTTCCTAAGCTGTCTCTCAAGCTAGGGGGCCCTATGCTATCCGTAAACTCAAGGATACTCCTGATGGTGGAGAGGCCTGGGTCTCTTTCCTGTCCCTGCTCCTGACCAGCCCTGATCTGATTTCCCCTCCCCCCAGGGAAGGACGGGACAGGAGTGTAAATGTAAAATAAATGTAGAATTTGCTTTTGTGTGGTTCCTAAGCTGTCCCACAAGATAGGAGGCCCTATGCTAGCTATCCCTAACCTCAGGGATACTCCTGATGGTGGAGAGGCCTGAGTCTCCTTCCTGGCCCTGTATAAATATTTAAAAAAAAACTGACCCGCACATCCTACAAGTGTGTATAGGTGCTAGCTGAAAAACATAGCAAATACAAAATGCATACAGCTGCACACTAAAATGCCATCAGTGTATAAGGGAACTCTGGTACTGCATTACTGCTATATGAAAAAATGAGATTTTTAGTTTATGAATTGGCCAATTCATAAACTAAAAATCTCATTTTTTCATATAGCAGTAATGCAGTACCAGAGTTCCCTTATACACTGATGGCATTTTAGTGTCCTTCCTGGCCCTGTTCCTGACCAGTCCTAATCTGATTCTCCCTCCCCCCAGGGAAGGACGGGACAGGAGTGTAAATGTAAAATAAATGTAGAAATTGCTTTTTTTGTGGTTCCTAAGCTGTCTCTCAAGCTAGAGGGCCCTATGCTATCCCTAACCTCAGGGATACTCCTGGTGGTGGAGAGGCCTGAGTCTCCTTCCTGGCCCTAATCCTGACCAGTCCTGATCTGATTCTCCTCCCCCCAGGGAAGGATGTGACAGGAGTGTGTTGAAAACCACAGATAAAGACAGACAAGGGAAAACCAAAACTGTGGCACACAGCACACACAAAGGTATAAAAAAAAAACCAGACTACATTTTATACTTACCTACTCTAGGGAGGAAGGATAAGGAAAAAAAGGGAATGGTGGGTAGGGAAGGAAAAAACAATTTTAATAGTAAAAAGTTGGAAAAGGGTGAGGGGAGACAGGTAGGAAAGAAAGGGCCCCTTAAAAAGGGGAAGAAATGGCAAACATTAATATGTGTATATACTTACAATATGGTTTATACTTTTACTATGTCCAATTGTAAAAGCTGATAAAGAGAGATGTTATTCTTTTGAAAAAAAAAGTTTCAATAAAAACTATATTGAAACAAAGGTAAAGACAATAAGAGTGTTACGGTGTGCAAAGGGCTGGTAAGATGTAGTACAGCGTATTCCCCACTAGGTGGCAGTAGAGTAGTGAAGGAGATTCAAAGTAACACTGTAACAGAAAGATGGTTGAAGTACAGCAGAGTAACTTCAGCAGGCAGTTTACAGATGAACCACCAGGGGGCAATAGAGTAGTCAAGCAGTAAGGGTCTAGCGAGAAACGTCATGTCACTGCAAGGGGAGGATCAAAATCAGGTCAGAAAACAGAACCGAGGTCGGATGCCGGGAGATCAGGTAAGCAGATGGAAACACAAAGGGCACAGGGAACAGAAGACAAGACCGGAGGGGGAGGAGACACAAATATAGGAAGGAGGATGAACCAGAATAGGTAAACAACTGACAGGAGCGGGAAGTCAGAGACTGGGACAGACAGACGAACGGGGGAGGGTACAGGTCAGGGCATGGTAACTAGGAGTGAGATCAAACAGGAAATCTCACCAGAGCCAGTCACATGCTGCAGAGCAAAACTATAACCAGCACAGGAATGCAGGTGCAGCGACCAGATATAGTGTCTCCTGAAACCAGAACCTGACATGACCAGGCCGGGTCTGGGAAACTCTGGAGCGGGAAATACCGGTCCTGCATCATGACAAAGAGATTCAGGAGGAAAACAAGAGCAGGAAGGAAGCTCCAAATAACAGGGGTAAACTCCATAACCGTAAAAAGCAATAAGCACAAGTTTCACCACACAGACCAACATAGAATAAACCATAGCAGGCATGGGTAGACGCATTCAACCAGCATAAATAGGAGGGGAGCAGATGTGATAGGCCTCACCACAACATGTGATCAGTAAATTATCCCCTATTCCATCTATATTGGATAAGTTACAAATTTACTAAAAACCCTTTAAAGGGTCATCCACTACCCTATCTACCGGAAATAACTAAAAAAACGTAACCATTGTAAATCATTGGTGCAGAGGAGAGCCTAGCCATACTGTTTGCACTAACTATTTTTGGCACTGCTCTCTGGATATTAGAAAGAGCAGGACAACCAGGCTTCTGACCTCGGACCTCTTCCTGACCACATCTCTGTCTGCTCCTTCAACCATACACGTTACCTCCCGGCTTCTGACCTCGGACCTTATCCTGACCACCAGTCTGTCTGCACCCTTAACTTTATACATTATCTCCCGGCTTCTGACCTCAGATCTTTTCCTGAACATATGGCCTCCCCCCCACCCCAAACATGCATCCATAAGTAATATTATAACATATGTAAACCCAACAGGTAACAATATAGCAAAATCCTCTTTAAATTGATTTTCCGTATTGATCTCGGCTCGTTTGCCGCCGGCAGCGAAGCAGATGTGATTCATTTACATACGATACACAAAGTCGCCTCTCTCCTACCAGATGTTCCAGTACAAAGATTTCGTCTTTATTTACTAGGCCGTCGGTATTAAATATGCATGAGGCTCGATTGTCTCTTTGTCTGCTACAAGTGAATCTATTACACAGAGAGTTAAACAAGAGTGAGTTTTCCCTGGAGGCTGAGGCAGAAAAACATATACACATATATTTATTAAGGAAATATACAGAGGTCTGGAACGGATCCAAACAGAACCGGGTAGGCATGGCTGCTTTTACGCGTTTTGGGTAATTTTTGTTAAAGCGGCAACATACAAAGTAATAAAAACAAACCATTGTGTCTTTGCAGGAGGGATTGGCATGGTACCAGTCAAGTGAATGATTCTATAAGGAAGCAAAGATGATGCGTATAGTGATTGTGCTGCTAGACACTATGAGCAGTATGAATAGAAAGGTAACCAGACAAGCCGGGATCATAAGCCAGGAGGTAACATATAAGATTCAGGGAGCAGACAGAGACGTGGTCAGGATAAGGTCCGAGGTCAGAAGCCAGGAGGTAATGTATAAGGTTCAGGGAGCAGACAGAAATGTGGTCAGGAAAAGGTCCGAGGTCAGAAGCCAGAAGGTAACGTATAAGGTTCAGGGAGCAGACAGAGACGTGGTCAGGAAGAGGTCTGAGGTCACAAGCCAGGAGGTAACGTATAAGATTCAGGGAGCAGAAAGCGACGTGGTCAGGAAGAGATCTGAGGTCAGAGGTCGGGAGGTAAAATATAAGGTTCAGGGAGCAGACAAAGACGTGGTCAGGAAGAGATCCGAGGTCACAAGCCAGGAGGTAACGTATAAGATTCAGGGAGCAGAAAGCGACGTGGTCAGGAAGAGGACCGAGGTCAGAAGCTCGGAGGTAACATATAAGGTTCAGGGAGCAGACAGAGATGTGGTCAGGAAAAGGTCCGAAGTCAGAAGCCGGGAGGTAACGTATAAGGTTCAGGCGGCAGACAGAGACATTGTCAGGAAGAGGTCCGGAATCAGAAGCCGAGAGGTAACATATAAAGTTCAGGGAGAAGACAGAGACGTGGTCAGGAAGAGGTCCGAGATCAGGAGCCGGGAGGTAACATATAAAGTTCAGGGAGCAGACAGAGACGTGGTGAGGAAGAGGTCTGAGGTCAGAAGCCGGGAGGGAACGTATAAGATTCAGGGAGCAGACAGAGATATGTTCAGGAAAAGATCCGAGGTCAGAAGACGGAAGGTAACATATAAGGTTAAGGGTGCAGACAGAGTGGTGGTGAGGAAAAGGTGCGTGGTCAGAAGCCGGGAGGTAACATGTAAGGTTCAAGGAGCAGACAGAGATTTGGTCAGGAAGAGGTCCGAGGTCAGAAGCCAAGATCTGAACACTTACACCAGTAGGGAGCCAAGAGCACACTGAGGAAAAAGGAAGTCCAACTGGTGAAGTTCAAACAGAGCAAGCCCAGTAAAGAAACAGAGCAATCACCAGGAACAAGGCGTATCTGTGAAGGCACCTCCCAAATCCAGCGTGGACCCTAGTGGTGAAAGAAAACCTGTAAGCAAGTGCACAAGACACATAACAGAGCATTACCAAATGCAAAATGCTCCGCACAGCGGGACCGTGACAGTAATTTTTATTTTTTGTAAACTTTTGGGGGTGTTACTATTTTTTCTATAGAGGGGCTCAAATTAGGTAAAATCTTCTGCTTATAAATCTGCGGGGAGTTGTCATACTAGGTACGAGGAAGTACCAAGAAAGTAAGGGAAACCCTGTGTCTAGGGAAGGGGGAGATGGTGACCCCTGACTAAGCCTACCGCTGGGCCCTGGCTTCCCTCACTACCCTAGATAGGTTCCGCATCTATGCGCCGAGCTGGATGCCTGACCCTGGCTAACCTTGAAATAGGTCCTAAGTAGGGAGCAGATGGGATGAGAGCTTAGTCAACCCCACTAACCTCTAAAAAAGACACCGGGATAACAAACAGGTGGAAGTAAACAACTTATCTCCAAGAAGACTCAGGGAGAGGAACTGCAAACAACAAGGTTTCTCAAGAAGGATTCAAGCCGACTGCTTGCACTGAAGACTTGTGAAGGGTATTAGAGCTATAACCAGCACAGAGTAAGGGGAAATGAGGGTATATAAAGACACCAAGAAAAATGCTGATGAAAAACAGCTGAATGTTTGAGGAACTCTGCAGGGTCCTAAAGGGAGAGAAGATACATAGGATACCAAATACACCAAGAAAGAATAATAGAAGGTCAGGGAAGAATTAGCGCCGCCAAACGCTGTGACTTCTATAGCCGGAGACCACAGGACTGTCTGTCACCTGTGACACATCCGTGACAGGAATACTCACAGCTTATCTGCTATGCGTGAATCTAAAAAGGTTTTCGCATGAATTTCATTTCTTATCTGTCAATAAAAGCCCCCTTTGTGGTCCTTTGTGCTAGAGAGAGGTGCAGGTCTTAGCAGACCCCCAATGAATTAACACACCTATGACATACAGCAGTTACCACATATCCAAAATCAATACAGCTAATGGACAGAAATACGTAAAAATAGCCAATTTTGTGCATCGTTAGTATAAATCAGATATTTTTGAAGATTCAACTGCAAGAGTTTCCTAGTGAAAAATTGAATTTTTGTCAGATATTCTGTACTTTGCGTTATGGTCTGGGTTAGCGCTGGGTTATAGTTGGGTTTAAGATTGGGTTAATGCTCGGTTATGGTTGGGATTAGGATTGGGTTATGGTTTGAGTTAACGTTGGGTTATAGTTGGGATTAGGATTGGGTTATGGTTTGGGTTACCGTTGGGTTATAGTTAGGTTTAAGATTTGGTTACCGCTGGATTATGGTTGGATTAGGATTGGGTTAGGGTTTATCGTTGGGTTATAAATTTCGATTAGGATTGGGTTATGGTTTAAGTTAGCGTTGGGTTATGGTTGGGATTAGGATTGGGTTATGGTTTGGGTTAGTGCTGGGTTATAGTTAGGATTAGTATTGGGTTATGGTTTGGATTAGCTGGGGTTATGGTTAGGATTAGGGTTGGGTTATGGTTTGGATTAGCGCTGGGATATGGTTAGGATTAGGGTTGGGTTAGGGTTTGGGTTAGCGCTGGGCTATGGTTTGGATTAGAGTTGGTTATGGTTTGGATTAGGATTGGGTTATAGTTTGGATTAGGATTGGGTTATATTTTGGGTTAGCGCTGGGTTATGGTTAGGATTAGGATAGGATTATGGTTTGGGTTAGTGCTGGGTTATGGTTTGGATTAGGATTGGGTTATAGTTTGGATTAGGATTGGGTTATAGTTAGGGTTAGCGCTGGGTTATCGTTAGGAATAGGATTGGATTATGGTTTGGGTTAGTGCTGGGTTATGGTTTGGATTAGAATTGTGTTTAGGATTGGATTATGGTTTGGGTTAGTGCTGGGTTATGGTTTGGATTAGAATTGTGTTTAGGATTGGATTATGGTTTGGGTTAGTGCTGGGTTATGGTTTGGATTAGAATTGTGTTTAGGATTGGATTATGGTTAGCGCTGGGTTATTACTGGGATTAGGATTGGGATATAGTTTGGATGAGGATTATGTTTAGGATTGGATTGTGGTTGGGATTAGGATTGGGTTATAATTTGGATTAGGGTTGTGTTTAAGATTTGGTCATGGTTTCGGTTAGTGCTGGTTTATGGTTGGGTTTAGGGTTAGGATTGTGTTATGATTGGGGCAACGGTTAGGATTATGGTTAGGATTGGGTTTGGGGGTCACTATGAGAAATATAAAGGATTAGAGGTGTCTAGGAGCCAAATATTCCCCCTTCCACATTGAAAAGATGGAGAAGTCGGGGAATAGCAGACACCAAATTTTTGACTGACAGCTAGAAAAGATTGTTTTGTGGCTTCAATATTTTTGCTTCTCCGGGTCATCGTGTTTCCATTGCCATGTAATGATATATTAGGCCACTACGTCTGGAGCGCATAATAAACATCATATAACACAGTGCAGGACATATACGGGGTTGACGGGGCTGAACGAGGACCAGTCAAGGACTTTATTTTTGGCTGGAGTTGCCCTTTAAATAATGTAGGTGTTCTCCTTCCGCAACACTGAAGCCCTGCGCTGTTATGTAACCTCCGCCTGTGAGAGCCGCTCCCTGTTTAACCTCTGAGAGGTGAAGCAGAATGACGCTCTATGACGATACGTCACCTAGAAAGGGGATTTATCAATCTGCATTCATGCACCTAGTTGTAAAGCTAATTTATCGCACCGATAGGCCCTTATGGAAGTCAGATTAATGTCCTTTTGGCCTTTATGTAGCCATTGATCGGTTGTGTTTTCCTTTACAGTCCCCTGTGTATACCTTGCAGCAATCATTTTTTTTCATTGGGTCCCAATGATGGATAAATTCCACTTTATCTGTCCGGATGAAGAAGCATAAAGAAAAGCACCGTGCTAATTTATGATTTCATGTGTCACAGTGCACATAGCCACAACTACATCTTCTATTGGAAGAGTACCCAGCTTTCTCATTGTTAACAATACAATAGAGCGAAGAGACGCTCTGTCTGCTCCCTGAATCTAATACATACTCTCCTAGAATTCTGACCCTTGGCCTGTGACTTGACTGCAGTTTTGCTTACTCCCTGTGTCCTGTCATGTCCTCCTGTTTCCTGACCACGTCTCTGTCTGCTCCCTGTTCTTGTTGTTCCCTCCTGGCTTCTGACCTCAGACCGTTACCTGACTACGTCTCTGTCTGCTCCCTGAATCTAATACATACTCTCCTAGAATTCTGACCCTCGGCCTGTGACTTGACTGCAGTTTTGCTTACTCCCTGTGTCCTGTCATGTCCTACTGTTTTCTGACCACGTCTCTGTCTGGTCCCTGTTCTTGTTGTTACCTCCTGGCTTCTGACCTCAGACCGTTACCTGACTACGTCTCTGTCTGCTCCCTGAATCTAATACATACTCTCCTAGAATTCTGACCCTCGGCCTGTGACTTGACTGCAGTTTTGCTTACTCCCTGTGTCCTGTCATGTCCTCCTGTTTCCTGACCACGTCTCTGTCTGCTCCCTGTTCTTGTTGTTACCTCCTGGCTTCTGACCTCAGACCATTACCTGACAACGTCTCTGTCTGCTCCCTGAATCTAAGGAGGGTCAGTGAAGCTGCGGGCTCGGAGGAGGGGGTGTTGTGGCTCAGGAGGGTCGGCGATGCTGCAGGCTCGGAGGAGGTGGTGTCGCGGCTCAGGAAGGTAAGCAATGCTGCGGGCTCGGAGGAGGGGGTGTTGCAGCTCAGGAGGGTTAGCGATGCTGTGGGGTCGGAGGAGGGGGTGTTGCAGCTCAGGAGGGTCGGCGATGCTGTGGGGTCGGAGGAGGGGGTGTTGCAGCTCAGGAGGGTTGGCGATGCTGTGGTGTCGGAGGAGGGGGTGTTGCCGCTCAGGAGGGTTGGCGATGCTGTGGGCATGGAGGAGGGGATGTCACGGCTCAAGAAGGTCAGTGTATGGAAGGTCGGCGATACTGTGGGTGTCATGACGGCTGTCCGGCTTGGAAGAAGGGGTGTCGTGGCTCAGTGTGCGGCAGCGGAGGATTGGCAATACTGTTGCGGGCTCGTGGGGTGTCGCAGCAGTTGATGGAATGTCCCGCAGTTGATGAAATCGACTTCAAGAAAGTGGCCACGGAATCCTATCTGCGCATGCGTCGCCTCCATCGCTATTTTCTTGAAGTTGATCTCGTCATCTGCGGGAGATTCAAAGAAGCCCGCAGTCCGCTGGCAGATTAATGGTGCGCAACACCAGTTTTGGGAGGAAAAAAGTGTGTCTTACAAACCGGAAAATACAGTAACTTTTTTTTTCAGCTAAAAAGTCACAAAAAGGATAAAAAAACCCACCAAAGATTATTTGTGATTTTGCGTAAAATTCATGATCTACGAACACCACTTTGAAGAATTTGGTGCGGAAATGTCAAAACTAACCAAAATAAAAAAAAAGTAACTTAAAAAAAAGTAAACAATAAAAAACTAAATATTGATTCACACCCTTAATTTTTAAAGACCTCCGAGAGGAAGATCCAGGGGGATTAGATGGAGGAAATGTCCTTTAAGTCACATTTTCTGAATCTTATACAAGTCTTATGAGGCTCGGACAGAATTTCTGGATCTTCTGACATATTGTGGAATGAACAGGCCTGGTTCGGTGGTAACAGCTACATGGGCTATTTACTGAAAACAAAGCCATGTTCTCGTCACCTGAGCCATCCGGATTGTTCTCGCTGTTGTTTAATTTTATAGACTAAACCTATTCTTCTCAAACACTTTTTTGTCACTTTTCGTATAAGGCTAGATAAGAATTACGTGGAAAAGAAAACCTAAATTCCGTTAGTCGGATTCTTACATAGCAGCTCGCAAATGGCAAAATAAGAACAAAATCGGAATTATCCAGCGCTGAACAGTCCTGCACTGTGCGACGTGCTATGTGCATCATTGTGAAATTGGATTACCATATTTTTTGATTATAAGATGCACTTTCCCTACCAAAAATTTGGGAGGAAAATTAAGGTTACATCTTAAAATCCGAATGTAGCTTACTGGGAGGTGGAGAATGGATGCTGTGCTGGCTGCCGTGAGAGCGGTGGTGGGGGCTGTCTGTGCGGCTGTCTGTCTGTGCAGGCGGCTGTCTGTCTGTGCGGGTGGCTGTCTGTCTGTGCGGGTGTCTGTCTGTCTGTCTGTGCAGGTGGCTGTCTGTCTGTCTGTGCAGGTGGCTGTCTGTCTGTGCGGGTGGCTGTCTGTGCCGGCAGTTGGCTGTCTGTCTGTGCGGGTGTCTGTCTGTCTGTCTGTGAGGCTGTCTGTCTGTGCGGGTGGCTGTCTGTCTGTGCGGGTGGCTGTCTGTCTGTCTGTATGAACAGCTGTCTGTGCGGGTGGCTGTCTGTGCCAGCGGCTGGCTGTTTGTCTGTGTGGGCGGCTGTCTGTGCCGGTGGCTGGCTGTTTGTCTGTGAGTGGCTGTCTGTGCTGGTGGCTGGCTGCCTGCCTGTGCGGGCGGCTGTATGGTGCAGGGTGGTGCGGTAGGTGTCCCAGATGCTCTGGCTTCAATTAATGGCGCTCAGAGTGGCGCGTGCGCAGATGGAGCTTTTGGTTTGTCATTGAGCCAAGAGCTCCATTTGCGCACGCGCTGACTCCAGGCACCATTTCTTTGAAGCAAGCACTGCGAACAGAGCATCTGTGACACTCGCCGCACCCCATGCTCCACACAGCCATCACAGCCCCCACCACTGCCCTCATAGCCCCCACCGATGCCAATACAGACCCCACTGCTGCCAGCACAGCCTCCACCGCTGCCATCACAGCCCCCACCGCTGCCAGCACAGACCCCATTGCTGCCAGCACAGACCCCACCACTGCCATCACAGCTCCCACCGCTGCCAGCACAGACCCCACCGCTGCCAGCACAGTCCCCATCGCACCGTCCGCAGCATCGCCCTACTCCACCACCGCTCCTACCTCCTGTGACCCTGCTACACCACTGCTGCCACCCCCTCCCTCCAGTAAGACATCACGGAGCCCCCCCCTTTTTTATTTTAACCTTTTCTATCTCTAAATTTGGGGTGTGTCTTGTAATCAGGTGCATCTTATAAAATTAAAAATACGGTAATTGCATTATAAAGATACAATACAAATCTAAAAAAGTCTGTTTTGCTTATGGACTGAATGTGCATGCACGCTCGCTCCAGCAGTTTGATTGACAGCCAGTTTTGCAGAGCATCGGGTTACGGAGCATACCTGCCTGAATAAAGAAGTTGTGTGCACATACCCTAAAGGTTTATTCACCATTAGAGTTGAGCGAACCCGAGTTTCAGTGTTTGGTTTTCGTGCCAAACACAGAATTTAGAAAAAAAACAGAGTTCGGGTGTTTTACATATACAAGCCACTCGCGCGAGCATCGCTGTGCTCTGGTACGCTTCGTCCTCAGCCCGAGTTTACAATGTTTGATCGGCTCACACTGGGGGGGTAACAACAGCGTGATCGTGATAGTGTGCACCCAAAGAAAAATGGAAAAACCCCGGCCACACCCCCCCAGACGTGATCTGTTTATGGCTGGCTCCATATGGTCGGAGACCTGAACTACCCAGTTAGTGACTTCCATTGGGGTTCCAGTCCAGGTCCAGGTCCCAAACCGATCTTTATCTAAGGCCTATTTCACATGTCCATGCTAAAAACACGCACATTTTGCACGGACCGTGTTGAAGGTGCATATGACCCTCCGTGTGCCATGATTTTGGCACACGTGTGTGTAGCGCCCCTGAAGCCATCAGGGTGCTACAAGGTTCTGCGTCCCCACCAGGATGCAGGGCCCACTCCCTTAGGGACCCAGAACCACAGTGCTGGTAACATCAAAAACCCAGGTAATCCCAGGTTTCCCCAACAATCCCCCATATAATGGTCCTTAGCTAGGGTGGGACCAATGGATGACCGCCTAGAGGTGGAGCCAGACCAGTCCACTAGTTGACCAGGTGGGACGGGCAGACTGTGAAGAGTAGTTGGGACACAGGAAGAAGGTACCAGCGAACCAGACTGGCACTAGGACGACGGGGACCTGGAGGCGAAACCAGCATGCCTCGAGCAGCCAGTTAACACCCGAAAAGTGAGTAAACCAATTGCACTGAATACCTGTCTGGACTCCTTCTTCCGACGTCCACTGCACCATAGACCTGCTAGGGCAACATCCTACTTGCGGAGGGACTTCCATTCTAGCTGCTCCTACCATCACTCTCAGTAGAGACATTCTGCACCGGCGGCTCCCTACATATAGCCGCAACACCGCAAGTGGCATCACGAATAACTTTATTCACCAATCCCCTGTAAATATCCCCATAACAAAAAGGGCCCAGGGCACGGAACCGGGTAACGACCACCACCGTGACATCCCCAATAGAGACACTGCCCGGAACCGAGTACCCCATATCCCTGGGTGCTACAACCCTTTTTTCTGGCGCCACAAACTGGATTGAACTGGACACGGTCAAACCGGATGACGTGTGCCTTAAAAACTGTATTATATGGACTGAACTTTATTCTTTGAAAAACAGCCGCCATTTTGCTGTGAAAAATAACTGCGCCACAGCAGACCAAAAGGCGTCAAAAGAAACCCCGCCCACGATGCCTGTAAGCGCGGGCGGAAGCAGGCAGTAAGCTGACCCGGAAGTTCCCAGAGGTGCTCGAGTCCCGCGAGAGAGTGGTGAGAAACACCAAGGTGTAACGGAAAATGCAGGCGCCTGATAGCGGGAACACAGCAGCGCCTGCTCCGGTAGATCAAGCGGCAGCACCCGGAGCTGGAGCGGTGGTACAGATCATGTCGATTACCCTGCGGTAAGTCCCCGGAGCGGCGTGGCTGCCCCAATATGATAGTAAACCGGACGCCTTACCTGGGTTTAAAAAGAAAATCTGTACCGTGTTGGACATGTATGCAATGACCGGTAAGCAGCAGGCATCTGTTGTGCTGGGACAGTTGACGGTGAGCTGGTACCCAGGAGAGGTGGTTGCCGGAAGAGTAAGTGGCGTTCAGAATAATTTTATTCTCCAATCCCCTGTAAATATCCCCATTACAAAAAGGGCCCAGGGCACGGTACCGGGTAACGTCCACCATCGTGACATCCCCAGGACGTACACTACCCTGAACCGAGTACCCCATATCCCTGGGTGCTACAGAATAATGATGGCGCATTCCAGAGTCTTGCTCAAGAAACCTTTCCAAAACGCTGCTGTCCGAAGATTTCAGTATCAGTGGTCTCCAGGAGTCTGGCAGGTCTACCTTTTTTTCACGAGTCTACAGGACATTTTGGGAGCTTTGGTAAATATCGTTTAGGTTGGCACTAAAGTAGCACATTGAGGGCAATAGGGGACACAATGAGGACTAGAGGCAACAATTAACAAACCTGGGCAAGTGCCAGGGCCTATTGTGCCCGCCACTCGGACTAGACCTTCATCTACTGTGCATGTACGATGCATAGGTGCGTCCAGCATCTGTGGAGTGTGTTCAGGGGGTGAACAGTGTGCGTCCTGCGCATGTGGAGCGTGTTCAGGGGGTGAACAGTGTGCGTCCTGCGCATGTGGAGCGTGTTCAGGGGGTGAACAGGGTGCGTCCTGCGCATGTGGAGCGTGTTCAGGGGGTGAACAGGGTGCGTCCTGCGCATGTGGAGCGTGTTCAGGGGGTGAACAGTGTGCGTCCTGCGCATGTGGAGCGTGTTCAGGGGGTGAACAGTGTGCGTCCTGCGCATGTGGAGCGTGTTCAGGGGGGTGAACAGTGTGCGTCCTGCGCATGTGGAGCGTGTTCAGGGGGTGAACAGGGTGCGTCCTGCGCATGTGGAGCGTGTTCAGGGGGGTGAACAGTGTGCGTCCTGCGCATGTGGAGCGTGTTCAGGGGGTGAACAGTGTGCGTCCTGCGCATGTGGAGCGTGTTCAGGGGGTGAACAGGGTGCGTCCTGCGCATGTGGAGCGTGTTCAGGGGGTGAACAGGGTGCGTCCTGCGCATGTGGAGCGTGTTCAGGGGGTGAACAGTGTGCGTCCTGCGCATGTGGAGCGTGTTCAGGGGGTGAACAGGGTGCGTCCTGCGCATGTGGAGCGTGTTCAGGGGGTGAACAGTGTGCGTCCTGCGCATGTGGAGCGTGTTCAGGGGGTGAACAGGGTGCGTCCTGCGCATGTGGAGCGTGTTCAGGGGGTGAACAGTGTGCGTCCTGCGCATGTGGAGCGTGTTCAGGGGGTGAACAGGGTGCGTCCTGCGTTTGTGGAGCGTGTTCAGGGGGTGAACAGGTTGCGTCCTGCGTCTGTGGAGCGTGTTAAGGGGGTGAACAGGGTGCGTCCTGCGTTTGTGGAGCGTGTTCAGGGGTTGAACAGGGTGCGTCCTGCGTCTGTGGAGCGTGTTCAGGGGGTCACCCTGTCCCATACAGCTCAAATTATGGCTGTGTTATACCGTTGCCCCCCCAAGTCTAACGATACTGTGTCGCCCTGGGCAAGCCAGGGGACACAGGTCACACACCACCACACCCTACATCCCAGCTAGGAACACCACAGCTAACCGAAAATCCTTGTTGCCTTCCTCCAGAGGCTGATGATTCACACCAGGGGGTGGGCCAGGCGGTTGGCTCCGCCCACCGAAGAGGTCACAGCTCTGGAGGCGGGAGAAACCAGGCAGTCAGCTCAGGGACGAGCTTGAGTAAACAGCGAAGTGAAAGTAGTGAAAGTAGAAAAGTGGTAAAGGAGGAAAGCAAGTGAGGTGACAAGAAGGAAGGAAAGCCTGAAGGGTCCAGCTTTGTGTAGGACCAGGTCAGCAAGGTCAGCAACGGCGGTGACTGTCTGGAGGGGGACCGTTTGGAAGTTCCTGGAAGGACCCCGTTGGCTGTGTGCCCGGCGGTCTGGAGCAGTGTTCCGAAGGACAGTCAGCACCAGGGCAGGGGCCTCTCGGACCCCGGCAAGGCTTGGAGTCGCCATAATTTGCCGAATCCGTCAGTGGAGGGGACGCAGATCCCCCAACAACCAAGTCCCGATTGAAGGCAACCGCCCAGCCAGTAGAGAAGAGACACCGCCACCGCCAAGGCACCAGTTTCTTAGGGCCAGCGCCTGCGGGCAAAGAGTAGAGCTCCCCCGGTCCAGCTTGAAGCCGGGGAGCGGGTTACCGGTGGGGACCCATCGCAACCAACAAGTACACCAAGGTGCAAGGAAGAGGGACATCACCGTCACCTACTGGGAGAGCAAGTGCAGCCGTCCGTGGGACCGTCTATCCAGCCGTTTGGTTTACCGTAAAAACTGTGTCACGTCTCAGGCTGAGTGAGTACCACAGTGCCGCAAGGCACAGCGCTGCCCCCGCGTCCCTGCGCCCACCAGGCCCTGCACCTCCCAAGCCATCACCGGGCCCCGGGATCACCAACCCCTACCCACGGAGGGTTAACACAATACCTGGCTGCTCCACATCACCATCCCCGGGATCCCCGTATAGAGCAGCGGTGGTGAAATCACCACAACCGTGGGTGGCGTCACGGACAATAATCATCCCCACACCCAACAATCCCCTTTCACTCACGGGCGAGGAGTGCCGCTCGAGAAACCCCCGGGATCCGGCCCACCGCTCGAGCCACCACTGAGCAGCAGCCGCCGGACCCGAGCAGAAGGGGGTGAGCGTAGTGTGCTGACACCCTCCTCCCCGCCCGCGACAACTTGGCGTCACGAACAGGATCTTACCGCTCTGCCGTCTGGTAGAGGTGCGCCTTGTTACCGCCGGAGGTATCCGGCAGAAAAATTTCAGAAGCCGCCATCTTTGGCGCGAAAAGTTCCCGCTCGAGCGTCTTCTCGAGTAGTAGAGGCGCGAAGGCCAAAACCCCGCCCCGAGAGAGGAGGGGCCGGAAAGAGCTAAGGGGGACGAAATGGCGGCTGGCCGCATGTGAGCGCGGCTGTGGAAGCGGGGACGCCAGGACCCTGCGGCCATTTATTGTTTCCTGGAAGAGGCCGCTGCTAAAGATGCTGAGTCCGACCAACAACACCGTGGTCCCCGCGCCCGGCATGGCGGCGTGGGTGGAAGTCCGGACCGCCCAGCTAAGCAGCCGTCTGCAGGTCCGCATGCAGCTCCTCCTGGAGGAGTGGGAGGCCGACATGGTGGAAGTGGTGGCTGCTACACGGAGATGTGAGGTGGAGGAAGATTTGGAGGAACGGGTAAGAGACCCACGTCCCTGTATTCCCGAGGGATCGGCCGCTGCGGCTGAGGGGCCCGGCCTACACCCGTTCACCCTGCTGCCTCTCCCGCTACCCGCGTTAGCTGCTGTTGCCCCGCCACTAGGCCCGCTACCACCACCACCGGTAGCGGTACCCTGCCAATCCGCCCCGACGGACTGACCTGCAGCAGAAGCTCATGACCACCCTGAACCGCTTCTATGGAAGAAGCCAAAGGCTGAGCCCGTCAGCAAAGATGCACCGGAGGCACGGCGGGGATGCAGCTGCCAGGAGGCAGAGGAGGCCATGTCACAGCGGGGTCCCTCATTACTGAAGGTGCCGGTCGTAGCCGACACGGAGGGACTCTGGCTGGGTCCGTCCCCCGCACACGCTGAACCAGAGCAAACAGAAAGTACTCCCGGCTGGGAGCGGCGGCAACAGCAGCTGCGCAGGGAGATCGATGCCCGAGAGGGGTGTAGAGCGGATGTGCATGCCCGCATGAATATGGAAGAAGATCGCCTGCAGCGAGCTACCATTGGGGTCCAGAGCGGTGCACCATGTGAAGGTGGCACTAGAGCCCCACGAGTGAGAATGGACTGTTGAGCCGCAAAAGGCAGCGGAGTGCCGCTACACAGTCCCCGTTGGGACCACCACTTTGTTTGTTGAAAAGTTTGGAAAGTTTTCAAAAATGATAAGAAAATGATTACCGAAGTTTCACCTGATTTACCGTGATTTGCAACCGGCTGGAGCCGGCACCGTTGTCCCCGTGGGGACCGTTTAAAAGTTGTTTTGCATGGAGGACTATCCATGGACAAGCCCGTGAACTTGCAGGGCAACCACAAACGTTAGTGGCTTGTAAATATGTTGTTTACCGTTACCGTTTTCCGCAATGCCGCCTCCGGAGAGGCAGGTTGGAAGGAGGGCCCTGAGCAGAGCAGGCTAGGGCCCAGCCACCAAAGGAACCGGTGGCTACCCTCTGGAGGGCAAGGAAAGATCCTGCTCGGGTACCGTGTGCTGGACTGTGGGTCAAGGGGTGCTGCCTGGGCTTTAGGGGCAGCATCAGGGCCAGGTTGCTTGGGTGGGAGAGAGCGGAAACCGTAACCGTAAACCGTTATGCAACGTTAAAGAAATGTGCCTCCCGTCTTGGGAAGAGTTATTATTAAAAATGTAAATATGTTATATCATTATGTTATCTTTTTCAGAAAAATAAAACCGGTGTTGGACGGCAGCCCGCGGACGGTCTGCATTTTGCTAAGGGGGAATGTGTCGCCCTGGGCAAGCCAGGGGACACAGGTCACACACCACCACACCCTAAATCCCAGCTAGGAACACCACAGCTAACCGAAAATCCTTGTTGCCTTCCTCCAGAGGCTGATGATTCACACCAGGGGGTGGGCCAGGCGGTTGGCTCCGCCCACCGAGGAGGTCACAGCTCTGGAGGCGGGAGAAACCAGGCAGTCAGCTCAGGGACGAGCTTGAGTAAACAGCGAAGTGAAAGTAGAAAAGTGGTAAAGGAGGAAAGCAAGTGAGGTGACAAGAAGGAAGGAAAGCCTGAAGGGTCCAGCTTTGTGTAGGACCAGGTCAGCAAGGTCAGCAACGGCGGTGACTGTCTGGAGGGGGACCGTTTGGAAGTTCCTGCAAGGACCCCGTTGGCTGTGTGCCCGGCGGTCTGGAGCAGTGTTCCGAAGGACAGTCAGCACCAGGGCAGGGGCCTCTCGGACCCCGGCAAGGCTTGGAGTCGCCATAATTTGCCGAATCCGTCAGTGGAGGGGACGCAGATCCCCCAACAACCAAGTCCCGATTGAAGGCAACCGCCCAGCCAGTATAGAAGAGACACCGCCACCGCCAAGGCACCAGTTTCTTAGGGCCAGCGCCTGCGGGCAAAGAGTAGAGCTCCCCCGGTCCAGCTTGAAGCCGGGGAGCGGGTTACCGGTGGGGACCCATCGCAACCAACAAGTACACCAAGGTGCAAGGAAGAGGGACATCACCGTCACCTACTGGGAGAGCAAGTGCAGCCGTCCGTGGGACCGTCTATCCAGCCGTTTGGTTTACCGTAAAAACTGTGTCACGTCTCAGGCTGAGTGAGTACCACAGTGCCGCAAGGCACAGCGCTGCCCCCGCGTCCCTGCGCCCACCAGGCCCTGCACCTCCCAAGCCATCACCGGGCCCCGGGATCACCAACCCCTACCCACGGAGGGGTAACACAACACCTGGCTGCTCCACATCACCATCCCCGGGATCCCCGTATAGAGCAGCGGTGGTGAAATCACCACAACCGTGGGTGGCGTCACGGACAATAATCATCCCCACACCCAACAATCCCCTTTCACTCACGGGCGAGGAGTGCCGCTCGAGAAACCCCCGGGATCCGGCCCCCCGCTTGAGCCACCACTGAGCAGCAGCCGCCGGACCTGAGCAGAAGGGGGTGAGCGTAGTGTGCTGACACCCTCCTCCCCGCCCGCGACAATACCCCTCCTCATGGTTCAATATAAACCAGTAGACCTTACTATCATAGTTTTTTTTTGTTGTTATTTAGGTGAAGGGGAAATGCAAAATGCCCTTCCCAGAAAGACTCCTCAGACCCCCACCTGAGCTGAGGCGCTCATCTCATCTCCCAACTGAAGTTTTGCCTGAGAGGGGACCAATATAGTAATTAAAAAAATAATAATGAAAAATTAATTAATTTATTATTATTATTATAATTATTAATAATAAACATTTTTAAAGAAATACCGTAAAAGTTCACATCAACCTCATTTTTTCACCGAATGTAAAAAAAATAAATAAAAAGTAATATGAATGTATTTAGTTTTTGCCACGTCAATAACTGTCCAGACTAATAAGATATCATACCATTTACCTTGGGGGGGAACAAAATACAAAAAAAACAAAATGGCAGAATTACTATTTTTGTTTCCAAAAAGAGGAATAGTTGCAGAAAGTTGCATGGACCCCAAAATAGAGACGCAAACTACAACTTTTACCTATTAATTGAAAAGTTAAAAAAAAGTTATGGATTTTGTAAAGCGAGGAGGAAAAATGGAAAATGAAGAGGGGCCGCGTCAGCCGAGGGGCCGCGTCAGCCGATGGGCCGTATCAGCCGAGGGTCTGCATCAGCCAAGGGGCCACGTTAGCCGAGGGACCGCGTCAGCCGAAGGGCCGCGTCAGCCGAGGGGGCACGTTAGTCGAGAGGCCGCGTCAGCCGTGAGGCCGTGTCAGTCAAGGGGCCGCATAGACCTAGATGCAAATTGGACAAGGTAACTGTTATTAGGGGGGCACTAATGATACGAAATTGGTGCCAAAATCCTGTGTGGGTGCACCCTAGTTATTTTGGCACAGCAGCCGTGTGTGTATTGCAGGGGTATGTGTGATGTATTTTATTTTTTCACATATGTCTGCTATTTACTGTAATATCAATGAAATGAAACATATCCAGAGTCACACAGTGATATCATTTCTGTCAGACACAGCAGCAGCAGCAGTAGTGAGGCCTCTGGCCAGCCATTACTCCCGCGCCTAGCAGGTTACCATGGGAACGCCCCTCAGCCCCTGGAGCGCGGATCACGTGGAGGAGTTTGGACCCTGCTCGGCGCCCGTAGTTAAACAGTAAAGATGGCGGCGCGCGATAGTGACGGGGAGGAGGATTTTGTCACTTACGGAAAGTGTCTGGAGCAGTACGAGGAGGGTGAGAGGCTGTGGGGACACCTGCAGGGGGACATTATACCGCTGCTATAGCTGTGTGCTGTGCAGAGCATTGCTGAGAGGGAGCACGAATTGTTTTTGTATTTCTTTATTTATAACGCAGTATTAACAATAAACAAAGGCTTCTGAGGATAGAGCAGCCGGGTTAATGCTACCTGTGTGGTCTGCTGTTGTTTTGCAACTTTATAGCTGCTTCTATAGAGTTTTTTATATATATATATATATATATGTATATGTATATGTATGTGTGTTGGTGGTCCCGGGCAGCAGAGGTGGTTGTCACTGCTGGTGGACCGGGCAACCGTGGTGGTTGTCAGCGTTTGTGGCCACGGTGGTTGTTGCTGCTGGTGGCCCAGGCAGTCGTGTTTGTTGCCGCCGCTGCTGGTGGTCCCTGTCCATGTTGGTTGTCGATGACGGTGGCCCGGGCGGTCCAGGTGGTTGTCGCTGACTTTGGCCCGGGTGGCTGATGTGGTTCTTGCTGACGGCGGCCCGGGCGGCCCATGTGGTTCTTGCTGACGGTGGCCCATGTGGTTCTTGCTGACGGTGGCCCGGGCGGCCCATGTGGTTCTTGCTGACGGTGGCCCGGGCGGCCCATGTGGTTCTTGCTGACGGTGGCCCGGGCGGCCCATGTGGTTCTTGCTGACGGTGGCCCGGGCGGCCCATGTGGTTCTTGCTGACGGTGGCCCGGGCGGCCCATGTGGTTCTTGCTGACGGTGGCCCGGGCGGCCCATGTGGTTCTTGCTGACGGTGGCCCGGGCGGCCCATGTGGTTCTTGCTGACGGTTGGCCCGGGCGGCCCATGTGGTTCTTGCTGACGGTTGTCCCGGAAGGCCATGGTGGTTGTCGCTGTTTGTGGCCCCCGGAGGCCGTGGTGGTTGTCGCTGTTTGTGGCCCCCGGAGGCCGTGGTGGTTTTGCAGCACCCCACCTATCTCCTCTATTTGCCTTTTCCCCTGTGATTGCGCTACCTCTAGACCTGTCACTATTGTGTTATTGCTTCTCTGTCATCGTGTCACCCGCGCCATAATTCACGCAATAATTCTTGTAATCTGTTCTGCTTTTTTAGGGGAGCAGCCGAAGAGGCCCATACCTCTCCAGGAGCAAACTGTGAAAGATGAGAAGGGACGCTACAAACGCTTTCATGGCGCCTTCACCGGAGGGTTTTCTGCAGGATACTTTAACACAGTCGGATCAAAAGAAGGTGAGACGTTTTATCCTGGAATCAGCAGGGTCCTGTTTTAATTTGTTGAAAGTTGGCAAGTCCTTTAAATAAAAAAAGTTGTTTTAATGGCCTACATTGAGAATATGGGTCCGAAAGTCCTGTTGATTGTAGCGATAGTGCTCTACCAACATAAGTGGGGCAGTTGGTCATGAATGTGCACTGCAGCGCTGTTCATGCAAGGATTTTTTACCCCAAATTACTGAGAATACCAACAATAAGACCCCCCCCCCCAATAATCATACATTTATCGCCTATATTTAAACAATTTGGTAGGACAACCCCTCCAGGAGCCTCAATCTGTGTAGGATGTCAGACTGGTGATTGCTGATCATTTGCTTTTTGTTTTTGTAGGTTGGACGCCATCAACCTTTGTGTCTTCTCGGCAAGGGAAGTCCGAAAAACATGTCAGTAGACCGGAGGATTTTATGGATGATGAGGTATAAAGGATTCGGCAGCATGTTAATTCATAGTGAAATGTTAGTGTTTGTAGCCATAAGTCTGTTTTGTGAGAAAACAAAGTGACTGAGGTCACACGACTGTATTGTCCATATATGAGTTGTCCTGTAATCCATTGGGAATTCTTACACAAAGGAATGACAAGACACTGGAGGCACAGACTAAAATAAAAGTATGGAAGTAATTATCATTAGAATGAAAATCTCGGTCTCCTATGGATTTTGGGTTATGACTGAGCTTTACTAGACGACAGAGATGACAGTGACGGGTCTTCAGCAGACCCCACCCCATCCCCAGCTGTCATAATAACCTTGTGGAGGTCGCCTGAGCTATAGCTTGTTTGTTCAAATGTAATAAGAATATCTGTGTATATAAATAATCAAAATATAGATGTAGTTGTATAATTATCTGTCTCTGTAGCCATCGCATAGACCCATAATATAATTTTAACTTGTATAGCCATGAAAGAGTTAACCAAAGATAATGAAGCCAGAATGTGAAGCTGCAAAAGTGTTATCAGTAATGTTCACACAGAAGGAATGTACGGGAGGCAGGCAATGTGCTGTGAGAAATTGGGGAGTAAAGCATTCCCTGTTTAGCTTCAAGGTTATTCATGCTTACTGTATAATTGGATCTATCGAATACACGAGTCAGTTGATGACGCTGGCTGAAAGAGAGAAGAGAGAGCATGTCTGTGTGTTCATTGTCGGATACATTGATATATCGGCACTGGTATACAGCTAATACGGCACCATCTCTGGATATCCCAAACAAAGACTCCATTAGCAGTCTTCAACCCAAATTCCTCCCTTGACAACCCCTTGGTCCGTTGCAATCTTGTCACGGGGGGCTGATGAGCGCCGATGTGCACGTTCCAAATGTTGCATTCAGTGATTGATTATGTAATTTAGATGGTTAACAGTAAAAAAAAAAGTGCAAAAACCCCCCAAACTTCACACATGGGGGTTATTGAGGCACTTATATAGTGCAGGGTAGCCCGTCTGATCTAATAGTATGGTTGTCATAAATAGGCTGGAAGCCAGACACTGTGCATCAGAAATACCTGTGTGACTGGCGCCCTATGCAAACCCCATCTGTGTGCATGTTTAATACCAGCAACCACCCCCTCCATGAGTTGGTAGGCTGTGAGTGGTTGTCTCATCCGCATTCTGCACCTGTGTTGCCCCCACCTTTGCCATAGGGGCCTGGCTGCATCATAGTAGTGCGTTTGCAGTTTGACCTGTTGGCTAATGGCTGTTTTGGGGGATTTGTTGTTGTTGTGTGTTTTTTTTTTTTTCTTTTTTCTTACTTGAATTTATGTCCTTTTCTGTGAATCGTTAAAAGTAAAAGCCAAAACGTTTCGACTGTTAGAGACAGATGCCGGCTATATAACATAGCCAGTATCTGCTTCATGTGGAGGAAGCGCAGCTCCAGAGCTCGCTACACATATGAGGACCCCTTCCCAGGGTGTGAATAATACACCCTTTTGCGGGAAGGGGTTAAGAAGATCAGATGTCTCCCAAGTGTATCGAGAGATCCCCTTGTCTATATCTGCACTCGGTCATCATCAGTGGACTCTGACTATTGTAATTTCCCCTTCATTTCCAGGATCTCGGAGAGTTTGGCATAGCACCGAAGGAAATTCTGACTACGGACGAGTTTGCTTCAAAAACCAAAGACCGAATACGGGAAAAAGCCAGAGAGCTTGCGTCAGTGACGGCGCCAATCCCAGGAGCGACCATATTGGAAGATCTAATAGCTCCAGCAAAGTATTTATTAAACCTCTACGTTTTTATGACTTGCAGTACATGTTAGTTATTTAGTTGTTGCCGTCCGAATATGTGTGTATATGTATATATATATATATATATATATATATATATATATATATATATATATATATATATATATATATATATATATATATATATATTTCTTTCTTTCTTTGTCGCTGCATTGGGAGACCCAGACAATTGGGTGTATAGCTTCTGCCTCCGGAGGCCACACAAAGTATTACACTTTAAAAAGTGTAACCCCTCCCCTCTGCTATACACCATCCCGTGCATCACGGGCTCCTCAGTTTTTATGCTTTGTGCGAAGGAGGCACACATGCACGCAAGCTCCACAATTTAGTCAGCAGCAGCTGCTGACTATATCGGATGGAAGAAAAGTGGGCCCATAACAGGGCCCCCGGCATGCTCCCTTCTCACCCCACTCTGGTCGGCGGTGCTGTTAAGGTTGAGGTACCCATTGCGGGTACATAGGCAGGAGCCACATGCTGTTTTCCTTCCCCATCCCTTAGGGGCTCTGGGTGAAGTGGGATCCTAACCGGTCACCAGGCACTGGGACCGTGCTCCCTCCGCAGCCCCTGGGGGAATCTGCTGGACAGGAGACCGGGTATCGTCAGGGACAAGGCCCTGCTCCTCTGAGGTACTCTGTGTCCCCTTGGGGACGCCGCATAGAGCGCCTGTGTTATGGACGCTGCAGCAGCTGCTGGGTGTGTTGGTGCGCCGGGACTACCGCGCTGACCGTGCTTGTTTGCCGGCCGCGCTTATAACTTTACTCCACGGCTTTTGCGGCCTAGTACCGCATACTCCCGCCCCCGGACCTGCCAGTCAGGGGGAAGGGCGGGGCGGTCGGTCTAACGCCGACAGAGCTGGAGCACACTTGGCTGTCCTCCGCCCCCCCTCACTAAGCACTCTACGGCACAGATCCCCGCACAGGTACTCAGTGTCCCCTTGGGGACGGTGCATGGAGCACCTTGGCCTCAGATTTGGCAGTGACTGCGGGGTTGGTACGGGACTACCGCGCCGACCGCGCCTGCCTGCCGGCCGCGGTGTTTAACTTTAGCCCCCAGCTTTTGCGGCCTAGCGCCTTAAACTCCCGCCCCCGGCCCTGCCAGTCAGGGGGAAGGGCGGGACGGTCAGTCTGAGGCC
Source organism: Anomaloglossus baeobatrachus (assembly GCF_048569485.1). Taxonomy (NCBI): domain Eukaryota; kingdom Metazoa; phylum Chordata; class Amphibia; order Anura; family Aromobatidae; genus Anomaloglossus; species Anomaloglossus baeobatrachus. The sequence goes on along the minus strand of NC_134362.1, from coordinate 197,509,260 downwards.
GACAGTGAGGGCTGGAGCACACTCGGCTGTCCTCCGCCCCCCTCACGTTTCACTCGGGGCACCAGATTCCCGCACTTTTGGGGTTACGCCCACGGCTCCCCCCTCCACTGTAAACGCCGACAGCCATGTTTTTAAGCAGAACTGCTTGGGCGGCCGGTACGCCAGGGGGCTTCTTCTCGGTGCTGGGCCCCCTAGAGTGCTGAACTGTATATATAGATATATAATGTTTGTATGCATTTTCACAGTTCGGCTGTACATATGTATCCCTCAGTGATCACTGTGAGCATTGCTCGGGCCATGTGGCACTCGCTCAGCCGGAGCCGGGGGCACTGGTTGAGCTCCGCCGGCGTCCCCTGTCCAGGCGGCAGGGACAGAGTTGCAGCTTTTGCTGAGAAACTCTCTGAGTCATTTTCACTATCCATGGCTCAGGCTATGGACAAATGGTCTGCTAAGATACTAGGAGCTTGCAGTCCAGACCGGCCCCTTACACAGGCCCCGGGCACTGCGGGATCGCCCCCATGCCTCTCACGGTCTGCGACGAAGCGTGCTCCTGGGGTGGCCTCTAGTTATTACGTGGTGGACTCCGGCACGAACCGCAGTCCCAGACCGGCTAAGCGGCCTTGCTTAAAATCTTCCCCGACTTCATCAAGGGTCTCAGCTTGAGGACTCTATAGAGCAGACCTGGGCAAGGGGCGGCCCGTGGGCCACATCCGGCCCGCCTGCTCTCTGTGACCGGCCCGCCTGTCTTCAGCCGGTGCAGTGGAGCCGGGCTGCAGCGTGCCGAGCAGGGAGAGATCCTGTGCAGGTCCGCACAGTCAGTGCAGGAGAAGGAGCAGCACAGCAGAGCAGACGGAATAATTCATCTTCCAGGACCTGCGATGATGTCACGCCCATGTGACTGTGTGGGAGGAGACACAGGATGCCGGGCAGAAAGCAAAGATAGTGAATCCTGAAGGAGATGTGGACACATGATGACTGGTAATAAGAAAAGAGGGGACATGAGGGGGAGGGGGGCTGCAGGGTGAGTGGCATATGAGGGCTGCAGACTGACAGAAGGATGTGAAGGGGTGCAGAGTGTTTGAGAGGGGTAAGTTGGGGTACAGGCAGGGTGAGATATGTGGGCAGGGTGTGTGACATATGGGGGTGTAGTGTGTGTGATATGGGGGTGCAGGCTGTATGGGGTGTAGTGTGTGTGATATGGGGGTGCAGGCTGTATGGGGAGCAGGGTGTGTGACATATGGGGGTGTAGTATATTACAGGTGTGCTATATGGAGGTGTATATAGTGGTGTAGTATATGGGGGTATAGTGATGTAGTATATTACAGGTGTGCTATATGGAGGTGTAGTATATTACAGGTGTGCTATATGGAGGTGTAATATATTACAGGTGTACTATATGGAGGTGTAGTATATTACAGGTGTGCTATATGGAGGTGTAGTATATTACAGGTGTGCTATATGGAGGTGTAGTATATTACAGGTGTACTATATGGAGGTGTATATTACAGGTGTGCTATATGGAGGTGTAGTATATTACAGGTGTGCTATATGGAGGTGTAGTATATTACAGGTGTGCTATATGGAGGTGTATATTACAGGTGTGCTATATGGAGGTGTATATTACAGGTGTGCTATATGGAGGTGTAGTATATTACAGGTGTACTATATGGAGGTGTAGTATATTACAGGTGTGCTATATGGAGGTGTAGTATATTACAGGTGTCCTATGTGGAGGTGTAGTATATTACAGGTGTGCTATATGGAGGTGTAGTATATTACAGGTGTGCTATATGGAGGTGTATATTACAGGTGTGCTCTATGGAGGTGTAGTATATTACAGGTGTCCTATATGGAGGTGTAGTATATTACAGGTGTGCTATATGGAGGTGTATATTACAGGTGTGCTATATGGAGGTGTAGTATATTACAGGTGTACTATATGGAGGTGTAGTATATTACAGGTGTGCTATATGGAGGTGTATATTACAGGTGTGCTCTATGGAGGTGTAGTATATTACAGGTGTGCTATATGGAGGCGTAGTATATTACAGGTGTGCTATATAGGGGTGTAGTGATGTAGTATATTACAGGTGTGCTATATGGAGGTGTAGTATATTACAGGTGTGCTATATGAAGGTGTATATTACAGGTGTGCTCTATGGAGGTGTAGTATATTACAGGTGTGCTCTATGGAGGTGTAGTATATTACAGGTGTGCTATATGGAGGCGTAGTATATTACAGGTGTGCTATATAGGGGTGTAGTGATGTAGTATATTACAGGTGTGCTATATGGAGGTGTAGTATATTACAGGTGTGCTATATGGAGGTGTAGTATATTACAGGTGTGCTATATGGAGGTGTATATTACAGGTGTGCTCTATGGAGGTGTAGTATATTACAGGTGTGCTATATGGAGGCGTAGTATATTACAGGTGTGCTATATAGGGGTGTAGTGATGTAGTATATTACAGGTGTGCTATATGGAGGTGTAGTATATTACAGGTGTGCTATATGGAGGTGTAGTATATTACAGGTGTGCTATATGGAGGTGTATATTACAGGTGTGCTCTATGGAGGTGTAGTATATTACAGGTGTGCTATATGGAGGCGTAGTATATTACAGGTGTGCTATATAGGCGTGTAGTGATGTAGTATATTACAGGTGTGCTATATGGAGGTGTAGTATATTACAGGTGTGCTATATGGAGGTGTAGTATATTACAAGTGTGCTATATGAAGGTGTATATTACAGGTGTGCTCTATGGAGGTGTAGTATATTACAGGTGTGCTATATGGAGGCGTAGTATATTACAGGTGTGCTATATAGGGGTGTAGTGATGTAGTATATTACAGGTGTGCTATATGGAGCCGTAGTATATTACAGGTGTGCTCTATGGAGGTGTAGTATATTACAGGTGTGCTATATGGAGGTGTAGTATATTACACGTGTGCTATATAGGGGTGTAGTGATGTAGTATATTACAGGTGTGCTATATGGAGGTGTAGTATATTACAGGTGTGCTATATAGGGGTGTAGTGATGTAGTATATTACAGGTGTGCTATATGGAGGTGTAGTATATTACAGGTGTGCTATATTGAGGTGTAGTATATTACAGGTGTAGTATATGGGGTGTAGTGATGTAGTATATTACAGGTGTATATAGGGGTGTAGTGATGTAGTATATTACAGGTGTATATAGGGGTGTAGTGATGTAGTATATTACAGGTGTATATAGGGGTGTAGTGATGTAGTATATTACAGGTGTATATAGGGGTGTAGTGATGTAGTATATTACAGGTGTATATAGGGGTGTAGTGATGTAGTATATTACAGGTGTACTATATGGAGTTGTAGTATATTACAGGTGTGCTATATGGAGTTGTAGTATATTACAGGGATGCTATATGGAGTTGTAGTATATTACAGGTGTGCTATATGGAGTTGTAGTATATTACAGGTGTGCTATATGGGATGTAGTGATGTAGTATATTACAGGTGTGCTATATGGAGGTGTAGTATATTACAGGTGTAGTATATGGGGTGTAGTGATGTAGTATATTACAGGTGTAGTATATAGGGGTGTAATGATGTAGTATATCGGAGGTGTATTATATAGTGGTGTAGTATAATACAGGTGTATATGGGGGTGTAGTATATTACAGGTATATGGAGGGAGTGTAGTATAATACAGGTATAGTATATAGGGGTGTAGTGGTGTAGTTTATTACAGGTGTAGTATATGGAGGGGGTGTAGTGATGTAGTATATTGGGTAGAACTGAGGTAATTATATTAGTCCGGCCCTCTAAACCAATCCCAATTTCTCATGCGGCCCCATGGGAAAATTAATTGCCCACCCCTGCTATAGAGGATGAGGCGGAGGTCGCAACCCAGGACTCTGTCCGGACGTGGCTCTCAAAGCTTCAGAGATGCTGTCCAGAAGCACAGGGCTTTCCCGGACAAGCGTTTTTACTAAACGCCTTATAACACACGCTCTCCCTTCCCCTCTGACGTTGTTAAGGGTTGGGCTCAGTGTCCCAAGGTGCCCCTCCGGTCTCTTGACTGGCGGCTAGATCAGTAGTAGCAGTGGCTGACGGTTCAACGCTCAAGAATGCCACGGACAGGCAGAGCTCCTAATGAGATCCATCTATGAAGCCATAGGTGCGTCCGTTGCCCCAGCCTTTGCAGCAGTGTGGGCACTCCAGCCTATCTCAGCTGCTCGGTCTGAGATTAATGCGGTCATACTCTGCTCCGCAATTAGCGTCTTTGACGTCTCAGGCGTCGGTATTTCATCCTCCGCCGTGCATGCTGTCCTGGACTCGGCTAGCCGTACAGCGGTAGCATCCGCCACTCCGGTGGCAGTCCGCAGGGCCATGTGGCTACGCGAATGGAAGGCAGATTCTGCTTCCAAGAAGCTCTTGTCCGGTTTGCTTTTTTCTGGCGACCGATTGTTTGGCGACCAATTGGATGAAACGATTGAGCAGTCCAAGGGAAAGGACTCGTGGTTACCCAGCCCAAACCAAAGAGACCTCAGCACCCTCAGCTAGGTCCCAATCCTCATCGTCCAACGGGCCACAGAAGAGCCAGAGAACCTCTTCTGCATGGCGGTCCAGGTCAGGGGAGCGGTCCCCACATGTCCAAGACCGATGGATGAGACATTCTGTCTTACGGTTACAGGATAGAGCTCAGTTCTCGTCCTCCGACTCGTTTCTTCAGAGCATCTCCGCCCCCCGAGCGAGCCGATGCACGTTTTCAGGCGGTGAACACTCTGACGGCAGGAGGAGTTGCGATGCCCGTTCCCCTTCAAGAACGTAGTCGCGGTTTTTACTCCAGCTTGTTCGTGGTACCAAGATAGGACGGATCACTCCGCCCCGTTCTGGACTTCACACTGCTCAACAGACAGAGAACCTGACGGTTCCGGATGGAATCTCTCCGCTTTGTCATCGCCTCGATGGCCCAAGGAGACTTCCTAGCATCAATCGACTCAGGGATGCTTATCTCCATGTGCCGATTGCACCAGAGCATCAACGCTTCCTGCGTTTCGCCATCAGGTCGAGTCTTCACCAAAGTCATGGCAACAGTGGTGCCGGTCCTACTCTCTCATGCCTCGGGATGGAGTTTCATACTCTCTCAGCGATAGTGAAGCTTCCGCTGCATAAACAGCGCTCAATACAGACAGGGGTGCACTCTCTCCTTCGGACCCAGTCACACCCCTTAAGGCGCCTCATACACTTCCTAAGGAAGATGATGGCAGCAATGGAGGCAGTTCCCTTGCGCAGATTCGTCTGCGTCCGCTTCTATCGGACACCACAAATGGGACAGGAGGTCGACGTCCCTAAACAAGAACGCCTCTATTTCCCTTGCAAATCTTTCCGGCCCCAGCCGGGGCTGTGGTCACGACGGACGCGAGTCTGTCAGGGTGGGGAGCGGTCTTCCTCCGCCACAGGACTCAGGGAACCTGGACTCCGACACCACCTCCGCAGTTCACATCCCGGGCGTAGAAAACTGAGAAGCAGATTTCTCAGTCGCCAGGGCATGGAAGCAGGGGAATGGTCTCTTCACCCGGACGTGTTTCTAGAGATCTGTTGCCGCTGGGGAACACCGGACGTCGATCTCATGGCGTCTCGGCACAACAACAAAGTCCCGGCATTCATGGCTCGGTCCAAGGATCACAGAGCTCTGGCGGCAGACACGTTAGTTCAGGACTGGTCGCAGTTTCGACTTATGTATTTCCTCCTCTGGCTCTACTGCCCAGAGGGTTACGCAAGATCAGGTCAGACTGCCGCCGCACCATCCTCGTCGCTCCAGACTAGCCGAGGAGATCGTGGTACCCGGAGCTGTGGCACCTCACGGTGGGTCAACCGTGGGCACTCCCAGACCGACCAGACTTGCTGTCTCAAGGGCCTTTTTTCCATCTGAATACTGCGGCCCTCATCCTGACTGTGTGGCCATTGAGCCCTGGCCCCTAGCGTCATCAGGGTTATCTCAAGAGGTCATCGCCACCATGAGACAGCCAAGGAAACCAACGTCCGCCGAAATTAGCCCAGGACTTGGAGGATCTTCTTATCCTGGTGCTCTGATCAGGGTTTTACTCCCTGGCCGTTTGCCTTGTCCACTTTTCCTTCTTTCTTTCACTTCAATCCGGAATGGACAAGGGCTTGTCTCGGCTCTCTCAAGGGACAAGTATCGGCGCTTTCCGTGTTTTTTCAAAAGCGTCTAGCCAGGCTTCCGCAGGTCCGCACGTTCCTGCAGGGGGGTTGACCACATAGTCCCATATTACGAGCGTCCGTTCGCACCCTCTTTCGAGCCAATGCGGGAGGTCTCTCTACCTCGCCCTTCGCAGAAGGTGGCCTTCCTAGTGGCAGTCACATCACTCAGGAGAGTGTCTGAGCTAGCAGCACTATCATGCAGAGCCCCCTTCCTGGTGTTTCACCAGGATAAGGGGTTCTGCGTCCGGTCCCGGACTTTCTCCCTAAGGTATCCCCGTTTCATCTCAAGCAGGATATGTTCTTACCCTTGGGCCCTCATCCAGTTCACCAATGTGAAAAGGATTTGCATTTATTAGATCTGGTGAGAGCACTCCGGCTCTACATTTCTCGTAACGGCGCCCCGGCGCCGGTCGGATGCGCTCTTTGTCCTTGTCGCGGGCCAGAGTAAGGGATTTCAGGTTTTCAAGTCAACCTTGGCTCGGTAGATCAAGGAACCGATTCTTGAAGCCTACCGTTCTTGTGGGCTTCCAATTCCTGCAGGGCTGTAAGCCCATTCTACCAGAGCCGTGGGTGCGTCCTGGGCATTGCGGCACCAGGCTACGGCTCAGCAGGTGTGTCAGGCGGCTACCTGGTCGAGTCTGCACACTTTCACGAAACACTATCAGGTGCATACCTACGCTTTGGCAGATGCCAGCCTAGGTAGGCGAGTCCTTCAGGCGGCGGTTGCCCACCTTTAAGAGGGGGCCGTTTTTCGGCTCTTTTTATCGAGGTATTCTTTTACCCACCCAGGGATTGCTTTTGGACATCCCAATTGTCTGGGTCTCCCAATGGAGCGACAAAGAAGAAGGGAATTTAGTTTACTTACCGTAAATTCCTTTTCTTCTAGCTCCTATTGGGAGACCCAGCACCCGCCCCTGTTCCCTTCGGGCTGTTGTTCTTTGTGTACACATGTTGTTCATGTTGAATTGTTCTTTTGGTTCATGGTTTCAGTTCTCCGAACATCCTTTGGATTGAATTTACCTTAGACCAATTTATAAGTTTCCTCCTTCCTGCTTTTGCACCAAAACTGAGGAGCCCGTGATGCACGGGAGGGTGTATAGCAGAAGGGGAGGGGCCTTACACTTTTTAGTGTAATACTTTGTGTGGCCTCCGGAGGCAGAAGCTATACACCCAATTGTCTGGGTCTCCCAATAGGAGCTAGAAGAAAAGGAATTTACGGTAAGTAAACAAAATTCCCTTCTTGTCGCTCCATTGGGAGACCCAGACAATTGGGTGTATAGCTTCTGCCTCCGGAGGCCACACAAAGTATTACACTTTAAAAAGTGTAACCCCTCCCCTCTGCTATACACCCTCCCGTGCATCACGGGCTCCTCAGTTTTTATGCTTTGTGTTGAAGGAGGCACACATGCACGCAAGCTCCACAATTTAGTCAGCAGCAGCTGCTGACTATATCGGATGGAAGAAAAGAGGGCCCATAACAGGGCCCCCGGCATGCTCCCTTCTCACCCCACTCTGGTCGGCGGTGCTGTTAAGGTTGAGGTACCCATTGCAGGTACAAAGGCTGGAGCCACATGCTGTTTTCCTTCCCCATCCCTTAGGGGCTCTGGGTGAAGTGGGATCCTAACCGGTCATCCAGGCACTGGGACCGTGCTCCCTCCGTAGCCCCTGGGGGATCTGCTGGACAGGAGATCGGGTATCGTCAGGGACAGGCCCTGCTCCTCTGAGGTACTCTGTGTCCCCTTGGGGACGGCGCATAGAGCGCCTGTGTATCGGACGCTGCAGCACCTGCCGGGTGTTTTGCGTCGCCGGGACTACCGCGCCGGCCGCACTTGTTTGCCGGCCGCGCTAATAAATTTAGTCCCCGGCTTTTGCGGCCTAGTACCGCAAACTCCCACCCCCGGGCCTGCCAGTCAGGGGTGAGGGCGGGACGCTAGACTGCATGTCAGCGGTGAGGGCTGGAGCATACTGAGATATCCTCCTCCCCCCTCACTGAGCACTGCGGGGCACCAGATTCCCGCACTTTCTGAGGCACACCCACGGCTCCCTCCTCCTCTCAGAACGCTGGCAGCCATTCCTATCAGCACTTCTGACGCTGGAGAACTTCAGAGGGGAGACAACACAGAGCTCCACAGCTCTGGGAGGCCCAGGCAGGGAATCTGGTGGTCACACACCGCTGAGGGCGGTCGGTAAGCCGCACCTGTTACTAGGTGCTGGCCCCCCTGGGTGCCGAAATGTATATTTATATGCTTATATTGTATACATTTACTCTGTACGGCCGCACTATTTGCTTTTGGCTATATACCCTCACTGATTGCACTAAGAGGAGACAACAGCATGTCGTCCGCAAAAAGCAAGGGTGCCAAGGCACAGGCTTATTTTGCAACCTGTACCTCATGTGCGGCTATGCTACCTGCAGGTTCCACCTACCCTCATTGTGTGCAATGCTCGGCCCCTGTGACACTCACTCAGCCGGAGCCTCAGCCACTAGTGGGACCCTCGGCCCCGGTGGAACCACCTGCTGCCACTGTCCAGGTGACAGGGACAGAGTTTGCAGTATTCGCTGACAAACTGTCTGAGTCTATGGATAGATGGTCTGCTAAGATACTAGAGGCTTTGCAGTCCAGACCGGTATCACAGGCCCCGGGCACTGTTGAATCATTGACCCCAGGCCCCCCTCGGTTGGAGCAGCAAAGTGCTCCTGGGGCGACTCATAGGTCCCACGGTGAGGACTGCGACACGGACCGCAGTCCCAGACCGGCTAAGCGGGCTCGCTGGGAGCTTCCCTCGACTTCATCTCACTGCTCAGGGTCTCAGCAGGAGGACTCTCTAGAGGATGAAGCGGAGGTAGCAGATCAGGACTCTGATCCTGATGCCGCTCTCAACCTGGATACACCTGAAGGGGACGCCATAGTAAATGACCTTATAGCGTCCATCAATCAGGTGTTGGATCTTTCTCCCCCAGCCCCTCCGATTGAGGAGTCAGCTTCTCAGCAGGAGAAATTCCAATTTAGGTTTCCCAAACGTACACGGAGTGCATTTCTTGATCACTCCAACTTCAGAGATACAGTCCAGAAACACCGAGCTTTTCCGGATAAGCGCTTTACTAAGCGCCTTAATGACACACGTTACCCCTTCCCCCCCCCCTGACGTAGTCAAGGGTTGGGCTCAGTGTCCCAAGGTGGATCCTCCAGTCTCTAGACTGGCGGCTAGATCCATAGTTGCAGTGGCAGATGGTGCATCACTCAAGGATGCCACTGACAGGCAAATAGAGCTCCTGATGAAATCCATCTATGAAGCTATCGGCGCGTCCTTTGCTCCAGCATTCGCAGCCGTATGGGCACTCCAAGCTATCTCAGCTTGTCATGCGCAGATTGATGCAGTCACACGTGCCTCTACTCCGCAGGTTGTGTCTTTAACCTCCCAGGCGTCGGCTTTTGCGTCCTACGCCATGAATGCTGTCCTGGACTCTGCGAGCCGTACGGCGGTAGCATCCGCCAATTCAGTGGCAGTCCGCAGGGCCATGTGGCTACGTGAATGGAAGGCAGACTCTGCTTCCAAAAAGTTCTTAACCGGTTTGCCATTTTCTGGCGACCGCCTGTTTGGCGAGCGATTGGATGAAATCATTAAACAATCCAAGGGAAAGGACTCGTCCTTACCCCAGTCCAAACCAAACAGACCTCAACAACGGAAGGTACAATCGAGGTTTCGGTCCTTTCGGCCCTCAGCCAGGTCTCAATTCTCCTCGTCCAACAGGCCACAGAAGGGTCAGAGGAACTCCGATTCATGGCGGTCTAAGTCACGTCCTAAAAAGAACGCCGGAGGAACCGCTCCCAAAGCGGCCTCCTCATGACTTTCGGCCTCCTCAAACCGCATCCTCGGTCGGTGGCAGGCTCTCCCGCTTTTGCGACGCCTGGTTGCCACATGTCCAAGACCGATGGGTGAGAGACATTCTGTCTCACGGTTACAGGATAGAGTTCAGCTCTCGTCCTCCGACTCGTTTCTTCAGAACATCTCCACCCCCCGAGCGAGCCGATGCTCTTCTTCAGGCGGTGAGCACTCTGAAGGCAGAAGGAGTGGTGATCCCTGTTCCCCTTCAGCAATGGGGTCACGGTTTTTACTCCAACTTGTTTGAGGTGCCAAAAAAGGACTGATCTTTCCGTCCCGTTCTGGACCTCAAACTGCTCAACAGACACGTGAAAACCAGACGGTTCCGGATGGAATCTCTCCGCTCCGTCATCGCCTCGATGTTCCAAGGAGACTTCCTAGCATCAATCGACATCAGGGATGCTTATCTCCACGTGCCGATTGCACCAGAGCATCAGCGCTTCCTGCGTTTCGCCATCGGGGACGAACACCTTCAGTTCGTGGCACTGCCTTTCGGCCTGGCGACAGCCCCACGGGTCTTCACCAAGGTCATGGCAACAGTGGTAGCAGTCCTACACTCTCAGGGACACTCGGTGATCCCTTACTTAGACGATCTTCTTGTCAAGGCCCCCTCTCGGGTGGCATGCCAACACAGCCTGGACATTGCTCTGGAGACTCTCCAGAGATTCGGGTGGATCATCAATTTCCCAAAGTCAAAATTGACACCGGCCCAATCACTGACATATCTCGGCATGGAGTTTCATACTCTCTCAGCGATAGTGAAGCTTCCGCTGGACAAACAGCGTTCACTACGGACAGGGGTGCAATCTCTCCTTCGAGCCCAGTCGCACCCCTTGAGGCGCCTCATGCACTTCCTAGGGAAGATGGTGGTAGCAATGGAGGCAGTTCCTTTTGCGCAGTTTCATCTGCGTCCACTTCAATGGGACATTCTCCGCAAATGGGACAGGAAGTCGACGTCCCTCGACAGGAACGTCTCCCTTTCTCGGGCAGCCAAGGCCTCCCTTCAGTGGTGGCTTCTTCCCACTTCTTTGTCGAAGGGGAAATCCTTCCTGCCCCCATCCTGGGCTGTGGTCACGACGGACGCGAGTCTGTCAGGGTGGGGAGCGGTCTTCCTCCACCACAGGGCTCAGGGTACCTGGACTCAGCCAGAGTCCTCCCTTCAGATCAATGTTCTGGAGATAAGGGCAGTGTATCTAGCCCTAAAGGCGTTCCAGCCGTGGCTGGAAGGCAGGCAGATCCGAATTCAGTCGGACAACGCCACGGCGGTGGCATACATCAACCACCAAGGCGGCACACGCAGTCGGCAAGCCTTCCAGGAAGTTCGGCGGATTCTGCTGTGGGTGGAAGCCACAGCCTCCACCATCTCCGCAGTTCACATCCCGGGCGTAGAAAACTGGGAAGCAGACTTTCGCAGTCGCCAGGGCATGGACGCAGGGGAATGGTCTCTTCACCCGGACGTGTTTCAAGAGATCTGTTGCCGCTGGGGGAAGCCGGACGTCGACCTAATGGCGTCCCGGCACAACAACAAGGTCCCGGCATTCATGGCACGTTCTCAAGATCACAGAGCTCTGGCGGCAGACGCATTAGTTCAGGATTGGTCGCAGTTTCAACTGCCTTATGTATTTCCTCCTCTGGCAATGCTGCCCAGAGTGTTACGCAAGATCAGGTCCGACTGCCGCCGCGCCATCCTCGTCGCTCCAGACTGGCCGAGGAGGTCGTGGTACCCGGATCTGTGGCATCTCACGGTGGGTCAACCATGGGCACTACCAGACCGACCAGACTTGCTGTCACAAGGGCCGTTTTTCCATCTGAATTCTGCGGCCCTCAACCTGACTGTGTGGCCATTGAGTCCTGGCTCCTAGCGTCTTCAGGGTTATCTCAAGAGGTCATTGCCACTATGAGACAGGCCAGGAAACCAATGTCCGCCAAGATCTACCACAGGACGTGGAGGATCTTCTTATCCTGGTGCTCTGATCAGGGTTTTACTCCCTGGCCGTTTACCTTGCCCACTTTTCTGTCCTTCCTTCAATCCGGAATGGAAAAGGGTTTGTCTCTCGGCTCCCTTAAGGGACAAGTCTCGGCGCTCTGTGTTTTTTCAAAAGCGTCTAGCCAGGCTTCCACAGGTACGCACGTTCCTGCAGGGGGTTTGCCACATAGTCCCTCCTTACAAGCGTCCGCTAGAACCCTGGGATCTGAACAGGGTGCTAACGGCTCTTCAGAAACCACCTTTCGAGCCAATGAGGGATATTTCTCTTTCACGCCTTTCGCAGAAGGTGGTCTTCCTAGTGGCAGTCACATCACTTCGGAGAGTGTCTGAGCTAGCAGCGCTGTCATGCAAAGCCCCCTTCCTGGTGTTTCACCAGGACAAGGTGGTTCTGCGTCCGGGTCCGGAATTTCTCCCTAAGGTGGTATCCCCTTTTCATCTCAATCAGGATATCTCCTTACCTTCTTTTTGTCCTCATCCAGTTCACCAATGTGAAAAGGATTTGCACTTGTTAGATCTGGTGAGAGCACTCAGACTCTACATTTCTCGTACGGCGCTCCTGCGCCGCTCGGATGCGCTCTTTGTCCTTGTCGCTGGCCAGCGTAAAGGGTCGCAGGCTTCCAAGTCAACCTTGGCTCGGTGGATCAAGGAACCGATTCTTGAAGCCTACCGTTCTTCTGGGCTTCCGGTTCCTTCAGGGCTGAAAGCCCATTCTACCAGAGCCGTGGGTGCGTCCTGGGCTTTGCGGCACCAGGCTACGGCTCAGCAGGTGTGTCAGGCGGCTACCTGGTCGAGTCTGCACACTTTCACGAAACACTATCAGGTGCATACCTACGCTTTGGCAGATGCCAGCCTAGGTAGGCGAGTCCTTCAGGCGGCGGTTGCCCACCTGTAGGAAGGGGCCGTTTTACAGCTCTTTTACCGAGGTATTCTTTTACCCACCCAGGGACTGCTTTTGGACGTCCCAATTGTCTGGGTCTCCCAATGGAGCGACAAAGAAGAAGGGAATTTTGTTTACTTACCGTAAAAATTCCTTTTCTTCGGCGCTCCATTGGGAGACCCAGACGATTGGGTGTATAGCTACTGCCTCCGGAGGCCACACAAAGCACAACACTAAAAAGTGTAAGGCCCCTCCCCTTCTGGCTATACACCCCCCGTGGGATCACGGGCTGCTCAGTTTTATGCTTTGTGCGAAGGAGGTCAGACATCCACGCATAGCTCCACTGTTTAGTCAGCAGTAGCTGCTGACTATGTCGGATGGAAGAAAAGAGGGCCCATACTAGGGCCCCCAGCATGCTCCCTTCTCACCCCACTTTTGTCGGCGGTGTTTGTTAAGGTTGAGGTACCCATTGCGGGTACGGAGGCTGGAGCCCACATGCTGTTTTCCTTCCCCATCCCCCTGAAGGGCTCTGGTGAAGTGGGATCTTACCGGCCTCCAGACTCTGAGGCCGGGCTCCATCCACAGACCCGGAGATCCTGCTGGATACGGAGCTAGGGTGCCGTCAGGGACAAGGCCCTGCAACATTCAGGTACTCTGTGTCCCCGTGCAGACAGGCACAGACACACTCCAGCGTTGCTGGGTGTTCTAGTGCGCCGGGGACAGTAGCGCTGCGCGCTTGGGGTTATACTCACTGCAGCTTTGCTGAGTGAGTTTATGTGTGGGGAACTACCGCGCCGGCCGCCATGGTGACTGCGGCGCGGCTGAGACTTGTGGTGCGCCGGGGACTTCGCGCCGACCGTGCTTTTACGACGGCAGCGCTTGTAAATCTAGTCCCCGGCTTCTGCGGCCTAGTTACGCTTCGTTCCCGCCCCCAGCCCTGTCAGTCAGGGAAGGGGAGAGACGCTGTACAATAGTCAGCGCCGAGGGCTGGAGTCTTATTTACATACTCCAGCCCTCTCACTGGGCACAGTGGGACGCCAGTTCCCGCTCTTTGTCTGCAGCACGCCCACGGCCCGCCCCTCTTCACAGGACGCCGGCAGCCATTCCTGCACGCAGTCTGAGCTGGAGAACGGACATAGCCCTGGGAGACCCAGACAAGGGATTCTGGCGACCACACACCCGCTGTTAAGCGGGCGGTAAGCAGCACCTAGGTGCTGACCCCACTAGTGCCACAGTGTAGTTTTTGTGTACTTTTGTCTGTACCTATCTATTGCACTGTTCGGTCGCTTCTTGGCTTATACCCCTATATTGCTCTGAGGAGACAACAGCATGTCATCCGCAAAAAGCAAGGGTGCCAAGGCACGGGCTTTATATACTGCCTGTACCGCGTGTGGGGCTGATCTACCGGCAGGTTCCCCTGACCCCCATTGTGTGCAATGTTCGGTCCCTGTGCCACTTCGTCAGCCGGAGTCTATGCTAGTAGTGGCCCAGGCAGAGACGCCTGTGAACCCTGCCCCGGTGACGGGGACAGAATTTGCAGTTTTTGCTGATAAGATGTCTGTGACTATGACAAAAATTCTAGAAACCTTGCAGTCCAGGCCGGTCACTCAGACCATGGGCACTGCTGATTCAATGTTCCCCGGTCCCCCTCAGTTGGAACTAATCCGTGCTCCAAGGGGGTCCCAGACATCACAGGCTGAAGGCTCTGACTCGGACGACAGTCCCAGGCAGCCTAAGCGAGCTCGCTGGGAGAGACCCTCGGCGTCATCACGCTGGTCAGGGTCTCAGCGAGAGGATTCTCTGTATGATGAGACAGAACTAGGTGATCAGGAGTCCAATCCTGAGACTGCTCTCAACCTGGATACCCCTGATGGTGACGCCATGGTGAATGATCTTATAGCGGCCATCAATAGACTGCTGGATATTTCTCCTCCAGCGGAGGAGGCAGCAGCACAGCAGGAGAAATTCCATTTTAGGTATCCCAAACGTAAATTGAGCTCTTTTCTGGACCACGCGGACTTCAGAGAAGCAGTCCAGAAACACCATGCTTATCCAGATAAGCGTTTCTCCAAACGTCTTAAGGATACACGTTATCCCTTTCCCCCTGACGTGGTCAAACGCTGGACCCAGTGTCCAAAGGTGGACCCCCCAATCTCCAGGCTTGCGGCTAGATCCATAGTTGCAGTGGAAGATGGGGCTTCACTTAAAGATGCCAATGACAGACAGATGGACCTTTGGTTGAAATCTGTCTATGAAGCTATCGGCGCGTCGTTTGCTCCAGCATTCGCAGCCGTGTGGGCACTCCAAGCTATTTCAGCTGGTCTGGCGCAGGTGGACTCTATCATACGTCCATCAGTGCCGCAGGTGGCGTCCTTGACTTCGCAAATGTCTGCGTTTGCGACTTACGCTATCAATGCGGTCTTGGACTCTACCAGCCGTACGTCAATGGCGTCCGCCAACTCGGTGGTTTTACGCAGAGCCTTATGGTTAAAGGAATGGAAAGCAGATTCTGCTTCCAAAAAATGCTTAACCAGTTTGCCATTATCTCAAGACAGGCTGTTTGGTGAGCAATTGGCGGAAATCATTAAACAGTCCAAGGGTAAGGACTCTTCCTTACCCCAGCCCAGATCAAGCAAACCTCAACAGTGGAAGGGACAGTCGAGGTTTCGGTCCTTTCGAGGTTCGGGCAGGACCCAATTCTCCTCGTCCAAAAGGACTCAGAAGGAGCAGAGGAGCTCAGATTCCTGGCGGACTCACTCACGCCCAAAGAAAGCAGCCGGAGGAACCGCTTCCAAGCCGGCTGCCTCATGACTTTCGGCCTCCTCTCTCCGCATCCTCGGTCGGTGGCAGGCTCTCCCGCTTTTGCGGCATTTGGCTGCCACAGGTCAAAGACCGGTGGGTAACAGACATTTTGTCTCACGGGTACCGGATAGAGTTCAGTTCTCGTCCTCCGCCTCGGTTCTTCAGAACCTCCCCACATCCCGACCGAACCGATGCTCTTCTGCAGGCGGTGTGCTCGCTAAGGGCAGAGGGAGTGGTGATCCCTGTTCCTCTTCAGGAACGAGGTCAAGGTTTTTACTCCAATCTGTTTGTGGTGCCAAAAAAGGACGGCTCTTTCCGTCCTGTTCTGGACCTAAAACTGCTCAACAAGCACGTGAAAACCAGGCGGTTCCGGATGGAATCCCTCCGCTCCGTCATTGCCTCGATGTCTCAAGGAGATTTCCTAGCATCAATAGACATAAAAGATGCTTATCTCCACGTGCCGATTGCCCCAGAGCACCAGCGTTTTCTACGCTTCGTTATAGGAGACGACCACCTTCAGTTCGTAGCCCTGCCATTTGGTCTGGCGACAGCCCCACGGGTTTTCACCAAGGTCATGGCAGCAGTGGTAGCAGTCTTGCACTCTCAGGGACACTCGGTGATCCCTTACTTGGACGATCTGCTTGTCAAGGCACCCTCTCAAGAGGCATGCCAACACAGCCTGAACGTGGCGCTGGAGACTCTCCAGACTTTCGGGTGGATCATCAACTTTTCAAAGTCAAATCTGTCACCGACCCAATCGCTAACATATCTTGGCATGGAGTTTCATACTCTCTCAGCGACAGTGAAGCTTCCGATGGACAAGCAGCGTTCACTACAGACAGGGGTGCACTCGCTCCTTCAAGGCCAGTCGCACCCCTTAAGACGCCTCATGCACTTCCTGGGGAAGATGGTGGCAGCAATGGAGGCAGTTCCGTTTGCGCAGTTTCATCTGCGCCCACTTCAATGGGACATTCTCCGCCAATGGGACGGGAAGTCGACGTCCTTAGACAGGAAAGTCTCCCTTTCCCAGACGACCAAGGACTCTCTTCAATGGTGGCTTCTTCCCACCTCATTATCACAAGGAAGGTCCTTCATGTCCTTCCTACCCCCATCCTGGGCGGTGGTCACGACAGACGCGAGTCTGTCAGGGTGGGGAGCAGTTTTTCTCCACCACAGGGCTCAGGGTACGTGGACTCAGCAGGAGTCCACCCTTCAGATCAATGTTCTGGAAATCAGGGCAGTGTATCTTGCCCTACAAGCCTTCCAGCAGTGGCTGGAGGGAAAGCAGATCCGAATTCAGTCGGACAACTCCACAGCGGTGGCATACATCAACCACTAAGGCGGGACACGCAGTCGGCAAGCCTTCCAGGAAGTCCGGCGGATTCTGATGTGGGTGGAGGCCACGGCCTCCACCATCTCCGCAGTTCACATCCCCGGCGTAGAAAACTGGGAAGCGGACTTCCTCAGTCGCCAGGGTATGGACGCAGGGGAATGGTCCCTTCACCCGGACGTGTTTCAGGAAATCTGTTGCCGCTGGGGAAGGCCGGACGTCGACCTAATGGCGTCCCGGCACAACAACAAGGTCCCAACTTTCATGGCACGGTCTCGCGATCACAGAGCTCTGGCGGCAGACGCCTTAGTGCAAGATTGGTCGCAGTTCCAACTGCCCTATGTGTTTCCCCCTCTGGCACTCTTGCCCAGAGTGCTACGCAAGATCAGGTCCGAGTGCAGCCGCGTCCTGCTCGTCGCCCCAGACTGGCCGAGAAGGTCGTGGTATCCGGATCTGTGGCATCTCACGGTCGGCCAACCGTGGGCGCTACCAGACCGGCCAGACTTACTGTCACAAGGGCCGTTTTTTCCATCTGAATTCTGCGGCCCTGAACCTGACTGTGTGGCCATTGAGTCCTGGATACTAGCATCTTCAGGATTATCTCAAGGGGTCGTGGCCACCATGAGACAGGCTAGGAAGCCCACGTCTGCTAAGATCTACCACAGAACGTGGAAGATTTTCTTATCCTGGTGCTCGGCACAGAGAGTGTCCCCCTGGCCATTTGCATTGCCTACTTTTCTTTCCTTCCTGCAATCTGGTTTGGAAAAAGGCTTATCGCTCGGCTCCCTTAAAGGGCAAGTCTCAGCGCTATCGGTATTTTTTCAAAAGCGTCTAGCACGACTTCCTCAGGTATGCACGTTCCTGCAGGGGGTTTGTCACATCGTCCCTCCGTACAAACGACCGTTAGATCCATGGGATCTGAACAGGGTACTAGTTACTCTCCAGAAGCCGCCCTTCGAGCCTCTGAAGGATGTTTCACTTTCTCGACTTTCACAGAAAGTGGCCTTTCTGGTAGCGGTCACGTCTCTTCGGAGGGTATCCGAGCTGGCAGCGTTGTCATCCAAAGCTCCCTTCCTGGTTTTTCACCAGGACAAGGTAGTGCTGCGCCCGATTCAGGAGTTTCTCCCTAAGGTGGTATCCTCCTTTCATCTCAATCAGGATATCTCCTTACCTTCCTTTTGTCCTCATCCAGTTCATCGGTTTGAAAAGGATTTACATTTGTTGGATCTCGTGAGAGCACTCAATCTACATTTCCCGCACGGCGCCCCTGCGCCGCTCGGATGCACTTTTTGTCCTTGTCGCTGGTAAGCGCAAAGGATCGCAGGCTTCCAAATCCACCCTGGCTCGATGGATCAAGGAACCAATTCTTGAAGCCTACCGTTCTGCTGGGCTGCCGGTTCCATCAGGGCTGAAGGCCCATTCTACCAGAGCCGTGGGTGCGTCCTGGGCATTACGACACCAGGCTACGGCTCAACAGGTGTGCCAGGCAGCTACCTGGTCGAGTCTGCACACTTTCACCAAACATTATCAGGTGCATACCTACGCTTCGGCGGACGCCAGCCTAGGTAGAAGAGTCCTGCAGGCGGCGGTTGCCTCCTCGTAGAAGAGGGCTGTTTTGCAGCTCAAACTTGAGGTATTACTTTACCCACCCAGGGACTGCTTTTGGACGTCCCAATCGTCTGGGTCTCCCAATGGAGCGCCGAAGAAGAAGGGAATTTTGTTACTTACCGTAAATTCCTTTTCTTCTAGCTCCAATTGGGAGACCCAGCACCCGCCCTGTTTCCTTCGGGACTTTTGGTTTTTTCGGGTACACATGTTGTTCATGTTGAACGGTTTCAGTTCTCCGATGTTACTTCGGATTGAATTTGTTTAAACCAGTTATTGGCTTTCCTCCTTCTTGCTTTAGCACTAAAACTGAGCAGCCCGTGATCCCACAGGGGGTGTATAGCCAGAAGGGGAGGGGCCTTACACTTTTTAGTGTAGTGCTTTGTGTGGCCTCCGGAGGCAGTAGCTATACACCCAATCGTCTGGGTCTCCCAATTGGAGCTAGAAGAAAAGGAATTTACGGTAAGTAACAAAATTCCCTTCTTCTTCTAGCTCCTATTGGGAGACCCAGCACCCGCCCCTGTTCCCTTCGGGCTGTTGTTCTTTTGTGTACACATGTTGTTCATGTTGAATTGTTCTTGGTTCATGGTTTTCAGTTTTCCGAACATCCTTCGGATTGAATTTACCTTAGACCAATTTATAAGTTTCCTCCTTCCTGCTTTTGCACCAAAACTGAGGAGCCCGTGATGCACGGGAGGGTGTATAGGCAGAGGGGAGGGGTTACACTTTTTAAAGTGTAATACTTTGTGTGGCCTCCGGAGGCAGAAGCTATACACCCAATTGTCTGGGTCTCCCAATAGGAGCTAGAAGAAAAGGAATTTACGGTAAGTAAACAAAATTCCCTTTATATATATATATATAATTTATTGCCTTTGAGTGGTGGTCAATTTTGTAGGTTTATCATATATTGTACTGGAAAAAGGTAAAAAAATTGCAAAAGAAAATTGCGATTGCGTGATGGTTTTTGGGATAGTTTATTCACAGTGTTCACTATATGGTAAAACTGATGTGTCGGTGTGATACGTCAGGTCAGTGCGAGTTCGTAGAAACATATATAGGTTTACTTTTATCTAAGGGGTTACAAAAAATTCAGAAGTTTGTCCCAAAAAAGGTGCACTTTTTGAGCCATTTTCCGTGATCTGTAGCGTTCTCATTTTTAGCTGACCCTCGGCTGTCATGACTCATTGGTGTCCTGAGAGTGCCGATGAGGGTATAGTACAGCGCGAGTTAAATGACACTGTCAGAGATTGACAGCGGAACGTAACAAATTAAAGGGAAGGTGTCGTCAGAATTTTTTTTTCAATAACTGTAAAAATATAAAGTTTTAATGTTATGTGTACATATTATTTTTTTTTATTGAGAAAAATATTAAATTTTTTTTTTTTTTTTAAGTTTGATATTTTTCACTCTTAACATTAGAACTACTGAGGTAGTCATTTTGACTACTTTGCACCATGTATTCCTATATAGGTGTCACGAGTCCAGTAGTTCTAATGTTAAACACTAGGGGGAGCAGCTGCTGAAATTCTACAGAAATCCTACTGTAGAAAAAGCTCACATTACAGCTGCAGTAAAGTGGGCGGAGTCTGCTCTCCTGTGTGATGTCACACCTCCCCCTCCCAATCTGGGTGTTTCTAAAAGAATAAGTGGAAACATTCCCCATCATCTGTGCTTGCTGTCAGTGAGTGGAAACCACACATACATAGGGATATATAGCTTGCAGAGCGTCGCTCCTCCTGTATCATGTGTCAGGAGCGACGCTCTGCAGGCTATTCCTGTGTATGTGCCAAGAGGAGAAACGCTCTGCAGACTGACACAAGCAGGGAGATATACAGTATACCATGCTGCCCCACTGAGCTGCTAGGAGGAGAGGCCAGGGGTGCGCGCACACAAGTGGGGGAGCGGTGGCGAGGGTGAAGCGGTGGGGGCTGGGGAGCAGCA
Source organism: Anomaloglossus baeobatrachus (assembly GCF_048569485.1). Lineage (NCBI taxonomy): Eukaryota > Metazoa > Chordata > Amphibia > Anura > Aromobatidae > Anomaloglossus > Anomaloglossus baeobatrachus. The sequence continues at coordinate 197,488,623 of NC_134362.1, read as the reverse complement.
ACGGCAGCGGGGGGGTAGTGTACCGGTAGCTTCGGACTTGCTATGGAGATCTCACCTGCAGTCTGGACTGATCTCAGAGGTTGCAGGACTGTACTGCGAGCGCCGAGTGATTGATTCCCCGGCGATTACGGTACAGTTCATAACAGCTGCAGACAGGCCGGGCTGATCTCCGGAGTTCAGGTGAGAGCACCAGAGATCAGCCCGGGATGATGTCTGCAGCTGTCATGAACTCCACCGCAATCGCCTGGGAATCAATCACTCGGCGCTCACGGTACAGTTCAGGCTGCACGCCGGAGCTCAGGTGAGAGCTCCGGAGTGTTACCGCAGCCAGGACTGGCATTACTGGAGATTACTCCGGTAGTCAATCCGACGCTGCGTACCGGTACTTGCCCATCCCAGCGGGTGACTGGGGGGAAGCTCCAGACGGCGCTGATCTCCTCCCTCTGCTGTGATCTGGACAGCCCAGGGGTCGCGTCCAGGCCACAGCAGACGCCTACTCTGTTAGTCTATGGGGTCGGATCCTGACCACTGTTCTCTATGCACAGGGGGCTGCCATAAAGGAGGTAACTAGCTGTCGTTACACACAGCGAATCCAGCATGGCAGCCCCCAGTGCCTTCAGTAAAACTAGAATTAAATAAAAACTAAATAAGCAGTGATTTTATTTTTGTATTAAAAATACTTTATTTCATAATCACTATTATTAATACAAAAATAAAAAAAACGCGAGACCTTCCCTTTAAGAACATGATTTCTTTGTCGCTGCATTGGGAGGCCCAGACAATTGGGGTGTATAGCTTCTGCCTCCGGAGGCCACACAAAGTATTACACTTTAAAAAGTGTAACCCCTCCCCTCTGCCTATACACCCTCCCGTGCATCACGGGCTCCTCAGTTTTATGCTTTGTGTTGAAGGAGGCACACATTCACTCATGCTCCCATTTTAGTCAGCAGCAGCTGCTGATTGTATCGGATGGAAGAAAAGAGGGCCCCAGGGCCCCCGGCACGCTCCCTTCTCACCCCACTAAGTCGGCGGTGCTGTTAAGGTTGAGGTACCCATTGCGGGTACAAAGGCTGGAGCCACATGCCGTTTTCCTTCCCCATCCCTTAGAGGCTCTGGGAGAAGTGGGATCCTAACCGGTCATCCATTCACTGGGACCGGGCTCCCTCCGCAGCCCCTGTGGGAATCTGCCGGACAGGAGACTTGGTATCATCAGGGACAGGGCCCTGCATCTAAAGGTACTCTGTGTCCCCATGGGGATGGTGCATGGAGCGCTTGTGTCTCACACGCTGCAGCGGCTGCTGTTTTTTTGTGACGACCGGGACTTCCGCGCCGACCGGGCCTGTTTGCCAGCCGCGGTTTTAACTTTAGTCCCCGGCTTCATGCGGCCTAGTACCATAACTCCCGCCCCCGGGCCTGCCAGTCAGGGGTAAGGGCGGGACGGTCGACCTGACGTCGACAGTGAGGGCTGGAGCATACTTTAGGTGTCCTCCTCCCCCCTCACTGATCACTGTGGGGCACCAGATTCCCGCACTTTATTAGTCGCCGCCCACGGCTCCCTCCTCCCCTGAGAGCTCCGGCAGCCATTTTTATACAACATTCTGCCGGTGGAGGATTTCAGGAACGAGCTCTGCAGCTCTGGGAGGCCCAAGGCAGGGAATCTGGTAGACACACAACAGCTTTGGGCGGTCGGTAAGCCACATCGGTCACCCGGTGCTGGTCCCCCTAGGGTGCATAAGTGTGTTTATATATATATATATATATATATATATATTTGTATACATTTTCTCGGTTCGGCCTCATTGTTTTTGCTTTTGGCTATATACCCTCAGTGATCACTCTCCTAGGAGACAACAGCATGTCGTTCACAAGGAGCAAGGGTGCCAAGACACAGGGTTATTTTGCAACCTGTACCTCTTGTGCGGCTATGTTACCTGCAGGTTCCACCTACCCTCACTGTGAGCAATGCTCGGCCCCTGTTGCACTCGCTCAGCCGGAGTCTCGGGCACTGGTGGGACCCTCGGCTCAGGCAGAACCGCCGACCCCCCTGTCCAGGCGGCAGGGACAGAGTTTGCAGTTTTAGCTAAGAAACTCTCTGAGTCGCTTTCACAATCCATGGCTCAGTCTATGGACAGATGGTCTGCTAAGATACTAGAAGCCTTGCAGTCCAGATCGGTCCTTACACAGGCCCCGGGCACTGTGGGATCATCGCCCCCAGGCCCCTCTCGGTCTGCGCCGCAGCGTGCTCCTGGGGTGGCATCTAGGTCTCACGGGGAGGACTCCGGCACGGACCGCAGTCCCAGACCGGCTAAGCGGGCTCGCTGGGAATCTTCCCCGACTTCATCACACTGCTCGGGTTCCCAGCTCGAGGACTCTCTGGAGGATGAAGCGGATGTCGCAGCTCAGGGCTCTGACCCTGACGTTGCTCTCAATCTTGATACACCTGAAGGGGACGCCATAGTAAATGACCTTATAGCGTCCATCAACCAGGTGCTAGATCTTTCTCCCCCAACTCCACCTAGAGAGGAGTCGGATTCGCAGCAGGAGAAACACCAGTTTAGGTTTCCAAAACGTACACGGAGTGCGTTTTTCGATCACTCTAACTTCAGAGATGCTGTCCAGAAGCACAGAGCATTTCCGGACAAGCGCTTTACTAAGCGCCTTACTGACACACGTTACCCCTTCCCCTCTGACGTAGTTAAGGGTTGGGCTCAATGTCCCAAGGTGGATCCTCCAGTCTCTAGACTGGCGGCTAGATCTGTAGTATCAGTGGCAGATGGCTCTTCGTTCAAGGATGCCACTGACAGGCAGATAGAGCTCCTGATGAAATCCATCTATGAAGCCACAGGCGCGTCTTTTGCCCCGGCCTTTGCAGCCGTGTGGGCACTCCAAGCTATCTCAGCTTGTCTGTCTGAGATTAATGCGGTCACACGTACCTCTGCTCCGCAAGTTGCGTCTTTGACTTCTCAGGCGTCGGTATTTTCATCCTACGCCATGAATGCCGTCCTGGACTCTGCTAGCCGTACAGCGGTAGCGTCAGCCAATTCGGTGGCAGTCCGCAGGGCCATGTGGCTACGCGAATGGAAGGCAGACTCTGCTTCCAAGAAGTTCTTAACCGGTTTGCCATTTTCTGGCGACCGTTTGTTTGACGAGCGATTGGATGAAATTATTAAGCAATCCAAGGGAAAGGACTCGTCCTTACCCCAGTCCAAACCAAACAAACCTCAGCAACGGAAAATTCAATCGAGGTTTCGGTCCTTTCGGCCCTCAGCCAGGTCCCAATCCTCCTCGTCCAACAGGCCACAGAAGGGCCAGAGGAACTCCTATGCATGGCGGTCTAAGTCACGTCCTCCAAAGACCGCCGGAGGCACTGTCTCCAAGGCGGCCTCCTCATGACTTTCGGCCTCCCTAAACCGCATCCTCGGTCGGTGGCAGGCTCTCCCGCTTTTGCGACGCCTGGTGGCCACATGTCCAAGACCGATGGGTGAGAGACATTCTGTCTCACGGTTACAGGATAGAGTTCAGCTCTCGTCCTCCGACTCGCTTCTTCAGAACATCTCCGCCCCCCGAGCGAGCCGATGCACTTTTTCAGGCGGTGAACACTCTGAAGACAGAAGGAGTTGTGATCCCCGTCGCCTTTCAGGAACGTGGTCGCGGTTTTTACTCCAACTTGTTCGTGGTGCCAAAAAAGGACGGATCATTCCGTCCCGTTCTGGACCTCAAACTGCTCAACAGGCACGTGAGAACCAGACGGTTTCGGATGGAATCTCTCCGCTCAGTCATCGCTTCGATGTCCCAAGGAGACTTCCTAGCATCAATCGACATCAGGGATGCTTATCTCCATGTGCCGATCGCACCAGAGCATCAACGCTTCCTGCGTTTCGCCATCGGGGACGAACACCTTCAGTTTGTGGCACTGCCTTTCGGCCTGGCGACAGCCCCATGGGTCTTCACCAAGGTCATGGCATCCGTTGTGGCGGTCCTACACTCTCAGGGCCACTCGGTGATCCCTTACTTAGACGATCTCCTAGTCAAGGCACCCTCCCGGGTGGCATGTCAACACAGCCTGACCGTCGCTCTGGAGACTCTCCAGAGGTTCGGGTGGATCATCAATTTCCCAAAGTCAAAATTGACACCGACCCAATCACTGACTTACCTCGGGATGGCGTTTCATACTCTCTCAGCGATAGTCAAGCTACCGCTGGACAAACAGCGTTCGCTGCAGACAGGGGTGCACTCTCTTCTTCGGGGCCAGTCCCACCCCTTGAGGCGCCTCATGCACTTCCTGGGGAAGATGGTGGCAGCAATGGAGGCAGTCCCCTTTGCGCAGTTTCATCTGCGTCCACTCCAATGGGACATTCTCCGCAAATGGGACAGGAGGTCGACGTCCCTAGACAGGAACGTCTCTCTTTCCCTGGCAGCCAAAACCTCTCTTCAGTGGTGGCTCCTTCCCACTTCTCTGTCGAAGGGAAAATCCTTCCTGCCCCCATCCTGGGCTGTGGTCACGACGGACGCGAGTCTGTCAGGGTGGGGAGCGGTTTTTCTACACCACAGGGCTCAGGGAACCTGGACTCCGATAGAGTCCTCCCTTCAGATCAATGTTCTGGAGATAAGGGCAGTGTATCTAGCCCTAAAGGCGTTCCATCGGTGGCTGGAGGGCAGGCAGATCCGCATACAGTCGGACAACGCCACGGCGGTCGCGTACAGCAACCACCAGGGCGGCACGCGCAGCCGTCAAGCCTTCCAGGAAGTTCGGCGGATTCTGCTGTGGGCGGAGGCCACAGCCTCCACCATCTCCGCAGTTCACATCCCGGGCGTAGAAAACTGGGAAGCAGACTTCCTCAGTCGCCAGGGCATGGACGCAGGGGAATGGTCTCTTCACCCGGACGTGTTTCGAGAGATCTGTTGCCGCTGGGGAACGCCGGACGTCGATCTCATGGCGTCTCGGCACAACAACAAGGTCCCGGCATTCATGGCACGGTCTCAGGATCACAGAGCTCTGGCGGCGGACGCCTTAGTTCAGGATTGGTCGCAGTTTCGACTTCCCTATGTGTTTCCTCCTCTGGCGATGCTGCCCAGAGTGTTACTTAAGATCAGGTCCGACTGCCGCCGCGCCATCCTCGTCGCTCCAGACTGGCCGAGGAGGTCGTGGTACCCGGATCTGTGGCACCTCACGGTGGGTCAACCGTGGGGACTCCCAGACCGTCCAGACTTGCTGTCTCAAGGGCCATTTTTCCATCTGAATTCTGCGGCCCTCAACCTGACTGTGTGGCCATTGAGTCCTGGCTCCTAGCGTCCTCAGGGTTATCTCAAGATGTCGTTGCCACTATGAGACAGGCCAGGAAACCAACGTCCGCCAAGCTCTATCACAGGGCTTGGAGGATCTTCTTATCCTGGTGCTCTGATAACGGTTTTACACCCTGGCCGTTTGCCTTACCCACTTTTCTTTCCTTCCTTCAATCCGGAATGGACAAGGGTTTGTCTCTCTGCTCTCTCAAGGGACAAGTATCGGCGCTTTCCGTGTTTTTTCAAAAGCGTCTAGCCAGGCTTCCGCAGGTCCGCACGTTCCTGCAGGGAGTTTGCCACATAGTCCCACCTTACAAGCGGCCGCTGGAACCCTGGGATCTTAACAGGGTGCTAAGGGCTCTTCAGAAACCACCTTTCTTTGTCGCTCCATTGGGAGACCCAGACAATTGGGTGTATAGCTACTGCCTCCGGAGGCCACACAAAGTATTACACTTTAAAAAGTGTAACCCCTCCCCTCTGCCTATACACCCTCCCGTGCATCACGGGCCCATCAGTTTTTTGCTTTGTGTTGAAGGAGGCACACATGCACTCATGCTCCCATTTTCGTCAGCAGCAACTGCTGATTGTATCGGATGGAAGAAAAGAGGGCCCCTAACAGGGCCCCCGGCATGCTCCCTTCTCACCCCACTGAGTCGGCGGTGTTGTTAAGGTTGAGGTACCCATTGCGGGTACACAGGCTGGAGCCACATGCCGTTTTCCTTCCCCATCCCTTAGGGGCTCTGGGAGAAGTGGGATCCTAACCGGTCATCCAGGCACTGGGACCGGGCTCCCTCCGCAGCCCCTGTGGGAATCTGACGGACAGGAGACTGAGTATCATCAGGGACAGGCCCTGCATCATATAGGTACTCTGTGTCCCCTTTGGGGACGGTGCAGGAGCACTTTGGCCTCAGACGCTGCAGCGGCTGCGGTGTTGGTATGAGAACCGCGCCGACCGCGCTTGCTTGCCGGCCGCGGTTTTAACTTTAGCCCCCGGCTTTTGCGGCCTAGTGCCTTAAACTCCCGCCCCCGGGCCTGCCAGTCAGGGGTAAGGGCGGGACGGTCGGCGTGACGCCGACAGTGAGGGCTGGAGCACGCTTAGGTGTCCTCCTCCCCCCTCACTAATCACTCTGGGGCACCAGATTCCCGCACTTATTTGGTTACGCCCACGGCTCCCTCCTCCCCTGTGAACGCCGACAGCCATGTTTTAAGCACATTCTGCCGGTGGAGGACTTCTGGCTGCAGCTCTGGGAGACCCGAGGCAGGGAATCTGGTGGCCACACACCGCTTGAGCGGTCGGTAAGCCACACCGGTTACCCGGTGCTGGTCCCCCTTGGGTGCCGAACTGTATATATATATATATTATATTTGTATACATTTTCTCGGTTCGGCTGTACTGTTAGCTTGTGGCTATATACCCTCAGTGATCACGCTCCTGGGAGACAACAGCATGTCGTTCACAAGGAGCAAGGGTGCCAAGACACAGGGTTATTTTGCAACCTGTACCTCTTGTGCGGCTATGCTACCTGCAGGTTCCACCTACCCTCACTGTGAGCAATGCTCGGCCCCTGTGGCACTCGCTCAGCCGGAGCCTGGGGCACTGGGGGGACCCTCGGCCCAGGTAGAACCGCCGGCTTCCTCTGTCCAGGTGACAGGGACAGAGTTTGCAGTTTTAGCTGACAAACTCTGAGTCACTTTCACAATCCATGGCTCAGTCTATGGACAAATGGTCTGCTAAGATACTAGAGGCTTTGCAGTCCAGACCGGCCCTTACACAGGCCCCGGGCCCTGCGGGATCGCCCCCAGGCCCCTTTCAGTCTGCGACGAAGCGTGCTCCTGGGGTGGCCTCTAGGTATTACGTGGAGGACTCCGGCACGGACCGCAGTCCCAGACCGGCTAAGCGGGCTCGCTTAGAATCTTCCCCGGCTTCATCATGCTGTTCGGGGTCTCAGCTTGAGGACTCTCTGGAGGATGAGGCGGAGGTCGCAGCCCAGGACTCTGACCCTGACGTTGCTCTCAATCTGGATACACCTGAAGGGGACGCCATAGTAAATGACCTTATAGCGTCCATCAACCAGGTGCTGGATCTTTCCCCTCCAACTCCACTTGTAGAGGAGTCGGCTTCACAGCAGGAGAAACACCAGTTTAGGTTTCCCAAACGTACTCTGAGTGCTTTCTTCGATCACTCTAACTTCAGAGATGCTGTCCAGAAGCACAGGGCTTTTCCGGACAAGCGCTTTTCTAAACGCCTTAATGACACACGTTACCCCTTCCCCGCTGACGTAGTTAAGGGTTGGGCTCAATGTCCCAAGGTGGATCCTCCAGTCTCTAGACTGGCGGCTAGATCCATAGTAGCAGTGGCTGACGGTTCATCGCTCAAGGATGCCACGGACAGGCAGATAGAGCTCCTAATGAAATCCATCTATGAAGCCATAGGCGCGTCCTTTGCCCCAGCCTTTGCAGCGGTGTGGGCACTCCAGGCTATTTCAGCTTGTCTGTCTGAGATTAATGCGGTCACCCGTACCTCTGCTCCGCAAGTAGCGTCTTTGACCCCTCAGGCGTCGGTGTTTTCCTCCTACGCCATGAATGCTGTCCTGGACTCGGCTAGCCGTACTGCGGTAGCATCCGCCAATTCGGTGGCAGTCCGCAGGGCCATGTGGCTACGCGAATGGAAGGCAGACTCTGCTTCCAAGAAGTTCTTGACCGGTTTGCCTTTTTCTGGCGACCGATTGTTTGGCGAGCAATTGGATGAAATTATTAAGCAATCCAAGGGAAAGGACTCGTCCTTACCCCAGCCCAAACCAAAGAGACCTCAGCAACGAAAAATTCAAGCGAGGTTTCGGTCCTTTCGGCCCTCAGCCAGATCCCAATCCTCCTCATCCAACAGGCCACAGAAGAGCCAGAGGAACTCTTCTGCATGGAGGTCTAAGTCACGTCCTCCAAAGACCGCCGGAGGCACCGTCTCCAAGGCGGCCTCCTCATGACTTTCGGCCTCCCCAAACCGCATCCTCGGTCGGTGGCAGGCTCTCCCGCTTTTGCGACGCCTGGTGGCCACATGTCCAAGACCGATGGGTGAGAGACGCTCTGTCTTGCGGTTACAGGATAGAGTTCAGCTCTCGTCCTCCGACTCGTTTTTTCAGAACATCTCCGCCTCCCGAGCGTACCGTTGCACTTTTTCAGGCGGTGGACACTCTGAAGACAGAAGGAGTTGTGATCCCCGTTCCCCTTCAGGAACGTGGTCGCGGTTTTTACTCCAACCTGTTCGTGGTGCCAAAAAAGGACGGTTCATTCCGTCCCGTTTTGGACCTCAAATTGCTCAACAGACATGTGAGAACCAGACGGTTTCGCATGGAATCCCTCCGCTCTGTCATCGCTTCGATGTCCCAAGGAGACTTCCTTGCATCAATCGACATCAGGGATGCTTATCTCCATGTGCCGATCGCACCAGAGCATCAACGCTTCCTGCGTTTCGCCATGGGGGACGACCACCTTCAGTTTGTGGCACTGCCTTTCGGCCTGGCGACAGCCCCACGGGTCTTCACCAAGGTCATGGCAGCCGTTGTGGCAGTCCTACACTCTCAGGGCCACTCGGTGATCCCGTACCTAGACGATCTCCTAGTCAAGGCACCCTCCAGGGTGGCATGTCAACACAGTCTGACCGTTGCTCTGGAGACTCTCCAGAGGTTCGGGTGGATCATCAATTTCCCAAAGTCAAAATTGACTCCGACCCAATCACTGACGTACCTCGGGATGGAGTTTCATACTCTCTCAGCGATAGTCAAGCTTCCGCTGGACAAACAGCGTTCGCTGCAAGCTGGGGTGCACTCTCTCCTTCGGGCCCAGTCACACCCCTTGAGGCGCCTCATGCACTTCCTGGGGAAGATGGTGGCAGCAATGGAGGCCGTCCCCTTTGCGCAGTTTCATCTGCGTCCACTCCAATGGGACATTCTCCGCAAATGGGACAGGAGGTCGACGTCCCTAGACAGGAACGTCTCTCTTTCCCTGGCAGCCAAAACCTCTCTTCAGTGGTGGCTCCTTCCCACTTCTCTGTCGAAGGGAAAATCCTTCCTGCCCCCATCCTGGGCTGTGGTCACGACGGACGCGAGTCTGTCAGGGTGGGGAGCGGTGTTTCTCCACCACAGGGCTCAGGGAACCTGGACTCCGACAGAGTCCTCCCTTCAGATCAATGTTCTGGAGATAAGGGCAGTGTATCTAGCCCTAAAAGCGTTCCATCGGTGGCTTGAGGGCAGGCAGATCCGCATACAGTCGGACAACGCCACGGCGGTCGCGTACATCAACCACCAGGGCGGCACTCGCAGTCGTCAAGCCTTCCAAGAAGTTCGGCGGATTCTGCTGTGGGCGGAGGCCACAGCCTCCACCATCTCCGCGGTTCACATCCCGGGCGTAGAAAACTGGGAAGCAGACTTTCTCAGTCGCCAGGGCATGGACGCAGGGGAATGGTTTCTTCACCCGGACGTGTTTCAAGAGATCTGTTGCCGCTGGGGAACGCCGGACGTCGATCTCATGGCGTCTCGGCACAACAACAAGGTCCCGGCATTCATGGCACGGTCTCAGGATCACAGAGCTCTGGCGGCGGACGCCTTAGTTCAGGATTGGTCGCAGTTTCGACTGCCTTATGTATTTCCTCCTCTGGCAATGCTGCCCAGAGTGTTGCGCAAGATCAGGTCCGACTGCCGCCGCGCCATCCTCGTCGCTCCAGACTGGCCGAGGAGGTCGTGGTACCCGGACCTGTGGCACCTCACGGTGGGTCAACCGTGGGCGCTCCCAGACCGACCAGACTTGCTGTCCCAAGGGCCATTTTTCCATCTGAATTCTGCGGCCCTCAACCTGACTGTGTGGCCATTGAGTCCTGGCTCCTAGCGTCTTCAGGGTTATCTCAAGAGGTCATTGCCACTATGAGACAGGCCAGGAAACCAACGTCCGCCAAGATCTATCACAGGACTTGGAGGATCTTCTTAGCCTGGTGCTCTGATAAGGGTTTTACCCCCTGGCCGTTTGCCTTACCCACTTTTCTTTTCTTCCTTCAATCCGGAATGGACAAGGGTTTGTCTCTCGGCTCTCTTAAGGGACAGGTATCGGCGCTTTCCGTGTTTTTTCAAAAGCGTCTAGCTAGGCTTCCGCAGGTCCGCACGTTCCTGCAGGGAGTTTGCCACATAGTCCCACCTTACAAGCGGCCACTGGAACCCTGGGATCTCAACGGGGTTCTCCGGGCTCTTCAGAAACCACCTTTTGAGCCGCTGCGGGATGTCTCTCTATCACGTCTTTCGCAGAAGGTGGCATTTCTAGTGGCAGTTACATCACTCCGAAGAGTGTCAGAGCTGGCAGCACTGTCATGCAAAGCCCCCTTCCTGGTATTTCACCAGGATAAGGTGGTTCTTCGTCCGGTCCCGGACTTTCTCCCTAAGGTGGTGTCCCCTTTTCATGTCAATCAGGATATCTCCTTACCTTCATTTTGCCCTCATCCAATTCACCAATGTGAAAAGGATTTGCATTTGTTAGATCTAGTGACAGCACTCCGGATCTACGTGTCTCGCACGGCGCCCCTGCGCCATTCAGATGCGCTCTTTGTCCTTGTCGCTGGCCAGCGTAAAGGGTCGCAGGCGTCCAAGTCAACCTTGGCTCGGTGGATCAAGGAACCGATTCTTGAAGCCTACCGTTCTTCTGGGCTTCCGATTCCTTCAGGGCTGAAAGCCCATTCTACCAGAGCCGTAGGTGCGTCCTGGGCATTGCGGCACCGGGCTACGGCTCAGCAGGTGTGTCAGGCGGCTACCTGGTCTAGTCTGCACACTTTCACGAAACACTATCAGGTGCATACCTATGCTTCGGCAGACGCCAGTCTAGGTAGGCGAGTCCTTCAGGCGGCGGTTGCCCACCTGTAAGAGGGGGCCGTTTTCGGCTCCTTTTTATCGAGGTATTCTTTTACCCACCCAGGGACTGCTTTTGGACGTCCCAATTGTCTGGGTCTCCCAATGGAGCGACAAAGAAGAAGGGAATTTTGTTTACTTACCGTAAATTCCTTTTCTTCTAGCTCCTATTGGGAGACCCATCACCCGCCCCTGTTCCCTTCGGGCTGGTTGTTTTTTTGTGTACACATGTTCATGTTGAATTGTTCCTTTTGGTTCATGGTTTTCAGTTCTCCGAATATCCTTCGGATTGCATTTACCTTAGACCATTTATAAGTTTCCTCCTTCCTGCTTTTGCACCAATACTGAGGAGCCCGTGATGCACGGGAGGGTGTATAGGCAGAGGGGAGGAGTTACACTTTTTAAAGTGTAATACTTTGTGTGGCCTCCAGAGGCAGAAGCTATACGCCCCAATTGTCTGGGTCTCCCAATAGGAGCTAGAAGAAAAAGAATTTACGGTAAGTAAACAAAATTCCCTTCTTTGTGTCGTCTTTTCTGCATATTTTTTTCTTTTTTTTTTAAATATTAATATGTACCTTTTTTTTTTTTTATTATGTTCAGGATCACGATGGGAGTGCAGCTTTTACGGCAGATGGGGTGGAAAGAAGGGCAAGGAGTGGGGCCCAGGATAAAGAGGAAAGCTCAGAAACACAGAGCCGGTAGGTGGAACAATGCTGAAAATATCAAATGATATTTTGCCAACCTGCAGCACTAAATGACTACTGAACAGCAAATTACCGTATTTTTCGCTTTATAAGACGCACTTTCTTTGTCGCTCCTAATTGGGAGACCCAGACAATTGGGTGTATAGCTACTGCCTCCGGAGGCCACACAAAGTATTACACTAAAAAGTGTAAGGCCCCTCCCCTTCTGGCTATACACCCCCCGTGGGATCACTGGCTCCTCAGTTTTAGTTTTATGCTTTGTGCGAAGGAGGTCAGACATCCACGCATAGCTCCACTGTTTAGTCAGCAGCAGCTGCTGACTATGTCGGATGGAAGAAAAGAGGGCCCATACTAGGGCCCCCAGCATGCTCCCTTCTCACCCCACTTTCTGTCGGCGGTGTTTGTTAAGGTTGAGGTACCCATTGCGGGTACGGAGGCTGGAGCCCACATGCTGATTCCTTCCCCATCCCCATTAGGGCTCTGGGTGAAGTGGGACTTTACCGGTCTCCAGGCACTGAGACCGTGCTCCTTCCACAGCCCCCGGAGAATCGGCTGGATATGGAGCCGAGTATCGTCAGGGACAGGGCCCTGCTTCAATAAGGTACTCTGTGTCCCCGGGCATACCGCGCGCACACCGCAGCATGCTGGGCGTGTTAGTGCGCCGGGGACATCAGCGCTGCTGCGCTTGTGCCATTCCTCACTACAGCGCTGCTGAGTGAGTAGACTTTATACGAACGGCCGCGCCGGCCGCTGGGGTCAGTTTTCACTGCGACGCGGCTGGGACTTGTGGTGCGCCGGGGACTTCCGCGCTAGCCGTGCATGTATGACGGCCGCGCTTATTACTACAGTCCCCGGCTTTTGCGGCCTAGTTCGTTTCGTTCCCGCCCCCAGACCTGCCAGTCAGGGGGAGGGCGGGACGCTGTACAGACCATCAGCGCTGAGGGCTGGAGTCTGCTTTACATACTCCAGCCCTCACACTGGGCACAGTGGGACGCCAGTTTCCCGCACTTTGTTTGTGGCACGCCCACGGTCCGCCCCTCCTCACAGGACGCCGGCAGCCATTCCTGTCTGCACGCTGAGCTGGAGAGGGGAGACTGGGAGACCCAGACACGGGATTCTGCGACCTCACACCCGCTTTTCAGCGGGCGGTAAGCAGCCCTCAAGGGCTCACCCCCACTTGTGCCGAAGTGTACTTTGTATTTTTGTGCTTGCATGCTATACATTACACTGTACGGTCGCTGGTGACTCTCTGCTATATACCCTCCTAGGTTACTCAAGGCAGACAACAGCATGTCGTCCGCAAAAAGCAAACGTGCCAAGGCACAGACTTTATATGCTGCTTGTACCGCATGTGGGGCTGCTCTACCGGCAGGTTCCACTGACCCCCATTGTGTGCAGTGCTCGGCCCCTGTGGCACTTGCTCAGCCGGGGCCGCTGCTAGAGGTGACCCAGGGAGAACCACCTGTGAATGCTGTCCAGGTGACAGGGACGGAGTTTGCAGTTTTTGCTGACAGATTGTCTATGACTATGTCTAAAATTCTTGAAACATTGCAGTCTAGACCAGTAACTCAGACCATGGGCACTGTTGAATCATTGCTCCCTGGTCCCCCTCAGCTGGAACACTCCCGAGCTCAGGAGGTGTCGCATGCACCCCAGGGTGACGACTCTGACTCGGACGACAGTCCCAGACGGCCTAAGCGGGCTCGCTATGAGCGGCCCTCAACTTCATCACACTGGTCAGGGTCCCAGCTGGACGACTCTCTGTGTGATGAGGCGGATGTGGCTGATCAGGATTCTGATCCGGGGACCGTTCTCAATCTGGATACACCTGATGGTGACGCCATAGTGAATGATCTTATAGCGTCCATCAATAGAATGTTAGATATTTCTCCACCAGCTCCTCCTGCGGAGGAGTCAGCCTCACAGCAGGAGAAATTCCATTTCAGGTATCCCAAGCGTAAATTGAGCACTTTTCTGGACCACTCTGACTTTAGAGACGCAATCCAGAAACACCACGCTTATCCAGATAAGCGTTTCTCCAAACGGCTTAAAGATACACGATATCCTTTTCCCCCTGACGTGGTCAAGGGCTGGACCCAGTGTCCCAAGGTGGACCCTCCAATCTCCAGGCTTGCAGCTAGATCCTTAGTTGCAGTGGAAGATGGGGCGGCACTTAAAGATGCCACTGACAGACAGATGGAGCTCTGGTTGAAATCCATCTATGAAGCTATTGGAGCGTCGTTGGCGCCAGCATTCGCAGCCGTATGGCACTCCAAGCTTTTTCAGCTGGGCTTACACAGGTCGACACGGTCACACGTACATCTGCTCCGCAGGTGGCGCCCTTGACCTCTCAAATGTCTGCATTCGCGTCTTACGCGATTAATGCTGTCCTAGACTCTACGAGCCGTACGGCAGTGGCGTCTGCCAACTCCGTGGTTTTACGTAGAGCCTTGTGGTTGAGAGAATGGGCATCCTCGGTCGGTGGCAGGCTCTCCCGCTTTGGCGACATTTGGCTGTCACAGGTCAAAGACCGTTGGGTGAGAGACATTCTGTCTCACGGGTACAGGATAGAGTTCAGTTCTCGTCCTCCAACTCGCTTCTTCAGAACTTCTCCACCTCCCGACCGAGCAGATGCTCTTCTGCAAGCGGTGTCCGCCCTAAAGGCGGAAGGAGTGGTGACTCCCGTTCCTCTTCAGGAACGAGGTCGCGGTTTTTACTCCAATTTGTTTGTGGTGCCAAAGAAGGACGGGTCGTTCCGTCCCGTCCTGGATCTAAAGCTGCTCAACAAACACGTGAAAACCAGGCGGTTCCGGATGGAATCCCTCCGCTCCGTCATCGCCTCAATGTCTCAAGGAGATTTCCTAGCATCAATAGACATCAAGGATGCTTATCTCCACGTGCCGATTGCGCCAGAGCATCAGCGTTTTCTACGCTTCGTTGTAGGAAGCGAACACCTGCAGTTCGTAGCTCTACCTTTCGGGCTGGCGACAGCCCCTCGGGTCTTTACCAAGGTTATGGCAGCAGTAGTGGCAGTCCTGCACTCGCAAGGTCACTCTGTGATTCCGTATTTGGACGATCTACTTATCAAGGCACCCTCTCAAGAGGCATGCCAGCACAGCCTAAACGTGGCACTGAAGACTCTCCAGGGTTTCGGGTGGATTATCAACTTTTCAAAGTCAAATCTAACCCCGACCCAATCACTAACATATCTTGGCATGGAGTTTCATACTCTCTCAGCGATAGTGAAACTTCCACTGGACAAACAGTGTTCACTACAGACAGGGGTGCAATCTCTCCTTCAGGGCCAGTCGCACCCCTTGAGGCGCCTCATGCACTTCCTAGGGAAGATGGTAGCAGCAATGGAAGCAGTTCCTTTCGCGCAGTTTCATCTGCGTCCACTTCAATGGGACATTCTCCGCCAATGGGACGGGAAGTCGACATCCCTCGACAGGGATGTCTCCCTCTCTCAGACAGCCAAGGACTCTCTCCGGTGGTGGCTTCTTCCCACCTCATTGTCGAAAGGAAAGTCGTTCCTACCCCCATCCTGGGCGGTAGTCACGACAGACGCGAGCCTGTCGGGGTGGGGAGCAGTGTTTCTCCACCACAGGGCTCACGGTACGTGGACTCGGAAAGAGTCCACCCTTCAAATCAATGTTCTGGAAATCAGAGCAGTCTATCTTGCCCTACAAGCCTTCCAGCAGTGGCTAGCAGGCAAGCAGATCCGAATTCAGTCGGACAACTCCACAGCGGTGGCATACATCAACCACCAAGGGGGAACACGCAGTCGGCAGGCCTTCCAGGAAGTCCGGCGGATTCTGACGTGGGTGGAAGACACGGCATCCACCATATCCGCAGTTCACATCCCAGGCGTGGAAAACTGGGAAGCAGACTTTCTCAGTCGCCAGGGCATGGACGCAGGGGAATGGTCCCTTCACCCGGACGTGTTTCAGGAGATCTGTCGCCGCTGGGGGATGCCGGACGTCGACCTGATGGCGTCACGGCACAACAACAAGGTCCCGGTTTTCATGGCGCGATCCCACGATTACCGAGCTCTGGCGGCAGACGCCCTAGTTCAGGATTGGTCGCAGTTCAGGCTACCTTATGTGTTCCCACCTCTGGCGTTGTTGCCCAGGGTGCTGCGCAAGATCAGGGCCGACTGCCGCCGCGCCATCCTTGTCGCTCCAGACTGGCCAAGGAGGTCGTGGTACCCGGTTCTGTGGCACCTCACGGTAGGCCAACCGTGGGCTCTGCCAGACCGTCCAGACTTGCTGTCTCAAGGGCCGTTTTTCCATCTGAATTCTGCGGCCCTGAACCTGACTGTGTGGCCATTGAGTCCTGGATCCTAGCGGCCTCAGGTTTATCTCATGAAGTGGTTGCCACCATGAGACAGGCTAGGAAGCCATCCTCCGCCAAGATCTACCACAGAACGTGGAAGATATTCTTATCTTGGTGCTCTGCTCAGGGAGTTTCTCCCTGGCCATTTGCATTGCCTATTTTTCTTTCCTTCCTGCAGTCTGGGTTGGAAAAAGGTTTGTCGCTCGGCTCCCTTAAAGGTCAAGTCTCCGCGCTATCCGTATTTTTTCAGAAGCGCCTAGCGCAACTTCCTCAGGTACGCACGTTCCTGCAAGGGGTTTGTCATATCGTCCCCCCTTACAAGCGGCCGTTGGAGCCCTGGGATCTGAACAAGGTCCTAATTGCTCTCCAGAAGCCGCCTTTCGAGCCTTTGAAGGATGTTTCCCTTTCTCGTCTTTCACAGAAAGTGGCCTTTCTAGTGGCGGTCACGTCTCTTCGGAGAGTGTCCGAGCTGGCGGCGTTATCATGCAGATCTCCCTTCCTAGTATTTCACCAGGACAAGGTAGTTCTGCGTCCAATTCCAGAATTTCTTCCTAAGGTGGTATCCTCCTTTCATCTCAACCAGGATATCACTTTACCGTCTTTGTGTCCGCATCCAGTTCACCAATTTGAAAAAGGTTTGCATTTATTGGATCTGGTGAGAGCACTCAGGATCTACATTTCCCGCACGGCGCCCCTGCGCCGCTCGGATGCACTCTTTATCCTTGTCGCTGGTCAGCGTAAGGGGTCGCAAGCTTCCAAATCCACCCTGGCGCGGTGGATCAAGGAACCAATTCTTCACACCTACCGTTCGGCTGGGCTTCCGATTCCATCAGGACTGAAGGCCCATTCTACCAGAGCCGTGGGTGCGTCCTGGGCATTACGGCACCAGGCTACGGCTCAGCAGGTGTGCCAGGCGGCTACCTGGTCGAGTCTGCACACTTTTACCAAGCATTATCAGGTGCATACCTACGCTTCGGCGGATGCCAGCCTAGGTAGACAAGTCCTTCAGGCGGCGGTGGCCCACCTGTAGGAAAGGGCTGTTTGACGGCCCTATCACGAGGTATTCTTTTACCCACCCAGGGACTGCTTTTGGACGTCCCAATTGTCTGGGTCTCCCAATTAGGAGCGACAAAGAAGAAGGGAATTTTGTTTACTTACCGTAAATTCCTTTTCTTCTAGCTCCAATTGGGAGACCCAGCACCCGCCCTGTTTTCTTAGGGATTTTGTTTTTTCGGGTGCACATGTTGTTCATGTTGAAGAGTTCAGTTCTCCGATGTTGTTCCTCGGATTGAATTTGTCTTTAAAACAGTTATTGGCTTTCCTCCTTCTTGCTTTTGCACTAAAACTGAGGAGCCCGTGATCCCACGGGGGGGTGTATAGCCAGAAGGGGAGGGGCCTTACACTTTTTAGTGTAATACTTTGTGTGGCCTCCGGAGGCAGTAGCTATACACCCAATTGTCTGGGTCTCCCAATTGGAGCTAGAAGAAAAGGAATTTACGGTAAGTAAACAAAATTCCCTTCTTTGTTCCCCCAAATTTTGGGGGAAAGTAGGGGGTGCGTCTTATAAGCCGAACATACGGGGGAGGGGAGGGGGTGTGTGGTATGTATGTGTGTGCGTTAGATCTCCTGCTCCCGCTCATATATTATGCACAGCCGCTGTCCATCACCGTGGTGCTGAAACCGCACCGCAGTGACAGGCTGGGGCAGTGGTGCATATTATATGTCCCTGCGCCCCCCTGTGATGGCACATGCTTCCCCTGTGTTAGATATGGCCCCCATGATGCTGCTCATCCTAAAATAAAAAAGCTTTACTTACCCCCTCCAGCGTTTCTCCCCGGTGTCCCTGCTTCCACTGTGATCAGGCACGCAGCGATGATCTCACTCTGCTGTGCCGATCACATGACCGGCACCAAGAACCAGGAAGTGGAGGAACAGAAGCACGGAGGGAGACAGGAGGGAGATCAGCGCTGGAGGAGGTAAGGAAAGAGTGTTTTATTTTACTATGGGCAGCAGCATGGGGGCGATATCTAACACAGGGGAACGTGTGCAATCCATAGGGGGCCATAGGCAGCACAGGGGAACGTATGCAATCCATAAGGGGCCATAGGCAGCAGAGGGGACTGTATGCAATCCATAGGGGGCCATAGGCAGCACAGGGGACTGTGTGCAATCCATAGGGGGCCATAGGCAGCACAGGAGACTGTGTGCAATCCATAGGGGGCCATAGGCAGCACAGGGGACTGTGTGCAATCCATAGGGGGCCATAGGCAGCACAGGGGACTGTGTGCAATCCATAGGGGGCCATAGGCAGCACAGGGGAATGTGTGCCAGCACAAGGGGGCCATATCCAGATTAAGGGGGCTAATTTTAGGATGGGGGGCTATGAGGGACATATACCCTATATGATTTGTTAGACGGACACTGGCATTATAAGATGGACCCCATTTAACATTAAAAAAAAAAATAAATTCTCTTTTCCTTCACCAAATTTGGGGGTGCGTCTTATAAAACGAAAAATACGGTGTTTGCCTGGTTGGTGGTCGTTTAATTTCCTTTTTATACAGGATGATACCCTGCTGAGAACGGTGATCATACAGTGCCTTGTATTGTTTATGATTATTGTACTTGTCCCTATTTTGTATACCCCTTTCACATGTAACGCGCCATGGAATAAATGGTGTTATAATAATAAATAGTAATAATAATATCAGGTGATTTAGACTGTAAGATCATCCAGGTCCTGGGAACGCTCGTCCATGATGATTTTTTATAGTAAATGGACATTAAGACCTTACACCGGGGCTGGGCATCATATACAGGGTAAAGGTATGAATCCTCACATATGACTAAGCCGTATAACCGTTTTATTAGCTCCTATTTATGCACATACTTTACAAAAGTGGATAATCCCTTTAAATGTAAAAGGAATGTAGTAAAGTTTTACAGGCAGTATATAATGAGAATGCACCGGCACATTGTTACTGAGCATTATGGGAGACGTATGACCATGACAGCAGTCAGTAATGTACGATTACAGGCTGCCGGCCATGATGGGTGAGGTTGTAATGCTGCTGATGATAGATCTGTAGGAATTCCTGCACCAATTCATCTGTCACCGGCAATTACGAGGGAACGTTATAGCAATATAAACACATGAAAAAGCAAATATCTACCAGTATACATTGCTGCGGAGACCTGACGGGCAGGCGAGCCGGCTGTAAGCTGTGTATACAGGGGGGGTTACACAGGAACACGTACGCTTTTCTATGCATTGTGCAGAATGTCGGCATCTATTATACACAAGTGTCACTTATTACCTGATTTTCTACATATTTGCACTGAAAAATGGGAGTTCTCGTATTTTAAAGAAAGTTTGCGTAAATCGAGCAAGTCTGAAATGTGCGCTTTGTTGTGACTTTACCGTAGATTTCTTTATCGTTCCTATGGGAGACCCAGACATTGGGTGTATAGCTTCTGCCTCCGGAGGACACACAAAGTACTACACTCAAAAGTGTAGCTCCTCCCTCTGAGCTTATACACCCTCTGGAGAACCAGATCTAGCCAGTTTATCGCTTTGTGTTCAGGAGGCATACATCCACACATGCATTCTCATCTGATTTTTCATTTTTGGAAAGAGTTTGAAGAAAAGCGGGTCCAGTCTGGACCCCCGGCATGTCCCTTCTCACCCCACTGTGTCGGCGGTGCTGTTAAGGTTGATTCCCAGGCTGGAGCCTTACATGCCGTGCTCCTTCACCATCACTCCGGGGCTCTGGCTTGAAGTGGGAGCCAGCACGGTTCTCCATGCTTGGCATGAGACCGGTCTCCATCCGCAGCCCTTCAGGATCCTGCTGGACCGGAGCACTCATTCCCCCCCAGGGACTGCCTACCCTGCGTCTCAGCAAGCTAAGTACCTGAGACGGTTATATATGGGGGTCCCTTGTACTTTATTGTTGTGGGAGAGTGTGCTGAGTGATTTTTATGACATTTCCGGCGGGTTCTCTGGCTGTCGCCTGAGAACCGCGCCGATGGTGCCTGCGCGCCGGCCGCACCGCTCAAATTTAGGCCCCGGCTTCGCCGGAGGCCTACTTTCGGTTTCACTGCCCTCGCATGTCATTCATGCAGAGGGACAGCGCGGCTCCGCCCAGCGGCCGTTCTGCACAGGGGAGAGACACTCCTCACTGGGTACATGTCTCCTCCCCTGTAAGTCTCTTTGGCCCTCCAGATCCCGCTCCCAGAGTAAGTCCCGCCCCCTCTCTTCACTCCGGTGGCCATTTTCTCAGCGTTTTTCCCTGCGATCAGCACTGGTCTGCAGCATCCCTGCTGAGGTGCTTCGGGATCTGGAGGGCACACAACACCGCTCCAGCGGTCTGGTAAGCCACAACCTCTGGTTGTGGACCTTCTGTATATACTCTCTGGGGGTCAGTCTGGCAGAGCCCTCACTCCAGCAGCATGTCTCACACAAGGAGCAAGGCTCCAAAGCTGTTTTCAGTATGCACTGCATGTAAGCTCCTTCTGCCGGAACCGAGCACCTATCCACATTGTGATGCCTGCTCTAACCTGACGATGCCTCAGCCTGGAATCGCACACCCAGGGGTCTCTCAGGCTGCTCCGGCCCCTGTGGCTGAACCCCCAGCTTGGGTAGAATCCTTAACCAGGTCTATCTCCCAGTCTTTTGCTGACTCCATGGGACATTTGTCCAGGACTTTGCTGAGCATGCATCAGCCCCCTTCACATGGTGCCTCTGCTGCTAGGTCTCTCTCAGGACCGGAGCTCACAGAGGATTCATCCTCTGGTCCCAGACCCCGTCCTCCTAAAAAGAGACGCAGGGCCCCCTCTCCTTCCTTGTCCCGCGGCTCGGTCTCAGAAGCTGACTCGCATGACGAGGAGGATGCCTTTACTGGGGGCTCGGAGACTACCTCCATGTGCCCCATTGGTCTATCCGAAAGTGACTCAGATGTTAGTGATTTGATTGCGTCCATTAATTCTGTACTGGATCTCAATCCGCCAGTATCAGAGGAGCAACCCTCTCTGGCAGAAAAGCACCAGTTTACCTCGCCTAAGAGGACAAAGAGTGTGTTCTTTAACCACTCCAGTTTTCAGGCCGCTGTGACCAAGCCCAGGGCCTGCCCTGACAAACGCTTCCCTAAGCGTGGTTCTGATGACCGTTTTCCCTTTCCACCTGAGGTGGTCAAGGAGTGGGCTCATTCGCCTAAGGTAGACCCCCCCCCCCCCCCCCCCCGGTGTCTAGACTCTCAGCCCGGACCGTTGTATCAGTGGCTGATGGCACCTCGCTTAAGGATTCCACTGACCGCCAGGTTCACCTTCTGGCCAAATCCGTATATGAGGCGGCAGGGGCCTCGTTCGCCCCGACTTTTGCAGCAGTATGGGCTCTCAAAGCCATCTCTGCTTCCCTAGAGGAGATGCATTCCCTCACTAGGGAATCTATGCCTGAGATGGTTGCCTTAACTGCTCAGGCTTCAGCTTTCTCATCCTATGCCATGTCTGCCATGCTGGAGGCTTCTCACCGCACGGCGGTGGCTTCGGCTAATTCCCTCGCTATCCGCAGGATCTTGTGTCTTCGAGAGTGGAAGGCAGATGCTTCTTCAAAGAAGTACCTTGCGGGGCTCCCTTTTGCTGGGTCCCGGCTGTTCGGAGAACAACTGGATGAAATTATTAAGGAAGCTACTGGCGGGAAGAGTACTTCCATGCCACAAACCAAAACCAAGAAACCTGTCCAGGGTAGGAATCAGTCGAGGTTTCGTTCCTTTCGTTCCTCCATCTGGTCGTCCTCTAAGCCCTCGGCCTCGTCCACTAACACTGCCAAGGACCAAAAATCCAGCTGGCGCACAAAAGCGCGTCCACAGAAGACCGCAGGTGCTGCTGCCACTAAGGCAGCCTCCTCTTGACTATCTGTCCGCGCCAGCAACGTCCTTAGTCGGTGGCAGGCTCTCCCACTTTGGCGACGTGTGGTTTCAACACGTCTCCGATCAGTGGGTGAGAGACGTCATCTCCCACGGCTACAGGATAGAATTTTCTTCCAGCCCGCCAAACAGATTTTTTCTGTCAACTCCCCCCTGCTCCAAGGCCGCCGCCTTTTCCCAGGCCGTGGCATCCTTGCAGGCCAGCGGAGTAATTGTACCTGTTTCCGCACGGGAACGGTTCAGAGGTTTCTACTCAAATCTCTTCCTAGTCCCCAAAAAGGACGGTTCCTTCCGGCCCATCCTGGATCTCAAGCTTCTCAATAAGCATGTTCAGGTGCGGCATTTTCGCATGGAGTCTCTGCGGTCAGTCATTGCCTCAATGACCCAGGGGGATTTCCTGGCATCCATCGACATCAGAGATGCCTATCTGCATGTGCCAATTGCAGTTTCACACCAGCGTTGGCTACGTTTTGCAATCGGAGAGGAACATTTCCAATTCGTGGCTCTCCCCTTCGGGTTAGCCACGGCCCCTCGGGTATTCACCAAGGTCATGGCAGCAGTGGTTGCGGTTCTGCACTTACAGCGGTTGGCAGTGATTCCTTACCTGGACGACCTTCTTGTCAAGGCTTCATCCAGCGCAGACTATCAGCGGAGTGTTTCGCTCACTCTCGCCACTCTAGCCCAATTCGGGTGGATTGTCAATCTTCCCAAATCCTCTCTGACTCCGACCCAGAGTCTCACGTACCTAGGGATGCAGTTCGAGACTCTTCCGGCACTTGTGAAGTTGCCCTTGATCAAACAGCAATCTCTCCAATTGGCGGTGCGCTCTCTGCTGAGGTCCCGCCGTTTTTCCATCAGGCACCTAATGCAGGTTCTGGGTCAGATGGTGACGTCAATGGAAGCGGTTCCCTTTGCCCAGTTCCATCTGCGTCCCCTGCAGCTGGACATTCTCCGCTGTTGGGACAAGCGGACTTCCTCCTTGCACAGGCTAGTGGCTCTGTCGCCACAGACCAGGAGCTCTCTTTAGTGGTGGCTTCGGCCCCTCTCTCTGTCTCAGGGGCGCTCCTTCCTGACCCCGTCCTGGGTGATTCTCACCCCGGATGCCAGTCTGTCCGGCTGGGGAGCGGTATGTCTCCACCACCGAGCGCAGGGCACTTGGACTCCGTCCGAGTCAGCCCTCTCGATCAATGTGCTGGAAACCAGAGCTGTGCTTCTAGCTCTCCTAGCCTTTCACCACCTGTTGGCGGGCAAGCACATCCGAGTCCAGTCAGACAACGCGACAGCAGTTGCCTACATCAATCACCAGGGCGGGACACGCAGCCGCCTGGCAATGTTGGAGGTACAACGCATCCTTCAATGGACGGAGGACTCCAAGTCCACCATATCCGCAGTCCACATCCCAGGCGTGGAAAACTGGGAAGCAGATTATCTCAGCCGTCAAACCGTGGACAGCGGCGAGTGGTCCCTGCATCCGGAAGTGTTTCAGTCAATCTGCCGCAAATGGGGCACTCCGGACGTGGACCTAATGGCATCCCGTCACAACAACAAGGTTTCGGTTTATGTGGCTCGCTCCCACGATCCTCAGGCCTTCGCCGCGGACGCTCTGGTTCAAGACTGGTCCCAGTTTCGTCTGTCCTACGTGTTTCCCCCTCTAGCTCTCTTGCCCAGAGTCCTGCGCAAGATCAGAATGGAGGGCCGTCGAGTCATTCTCATTGCTCCAGACTGGCCCAGGCGAGCTTGGTACCCAGACCTGCTCCATCTGTCCGTAGAGGTGCCGTGGCATCTTCCGGACCGTCCAGACCTTCTCTCACAAGGTCCGTTTTTCCGCCAGAATTCTGCGGCTCTCAGATTGACGGCGTGGCTCTTGAGTCCTGGATCTTGACGGCTTCTGGTATCCATCCTGAAGTCATCTCCACTATGACTCGGGCCCGTAAGTCTTCTTCTGCCAAGATCTATCACAGGACTTGGAAGATTTTCCTGTCCTGGTGTCGCTCTTCCGGCCATCCTCCTTGGCCTTTTTCCTTGCCGACCCTTCTGTCTTTTCTACAGTCCGGTCTGCAGCTGGGATTGTCCCTCAACTCTCTCAAGGGACAAGTCTCGGCTCTGTCAGTGCTGTTCCAGCGGCGTATCGCCCGGCTGGTTCAGGTCCGCACCTTCATGCAAGGTGCATCTCACATCATTCCGCCTTACCGGCGGCCCTTGGATCCCTGGGACCTCAATTTGGTTCTCACGGCTTTGCAGAAACCCCCCTTTGAACCTCTCAGGGAGGTTTCTTTGTTTCGTCTTTCACAGAAAGTGGCCTTTCTGGTGGCCATAACTTCCCTCAGGAGAGTCTCTGATTTGGCTGCGCTCTCTTCGGAGTCACCTTTTTTGGTTTTACATCAAGACAAGGTGGTTCTCCGTCCGACTCCGGACTTTCTCCCTAAGGTGGTTTCTCCTTTCCACCTTAACCAGGACATTACCCTTCCTTCCTTTTGTCCGGCTCCTGTTCATCGCTTTGAAAAAGCGTTGCATACTCTGGATCTGATGCAGGCGCTCCGGATCTATGTGTCTCGCACCGCTGCTCTTAGGCGGTGCACCTCTCTTTTTGTGCTAACCACAGGTCGGCGTAAGGGCCTCTCTGCTTCTAAGCCGACCTTAGCCTGTTGGATCAGGTCCACCATTTCGGAGGCCTACCTGTGTTCTCAGGTGCCTCCCCCGCCGGGGTTCAAGGCACACTCAACCAGAGCTGTCGGTGCCTCTTGGGCTTTCAGGCACCAGGCTACGGCTCAGCAAGTCTGTCAGGCTGCCACTTGGACTAGCCTGCATACCTTTTCAAAGCACTACCAAGTGCATGCTCATGCTTCGGCAGATGCGAGCTTGGGCAGACGCATCCTTCAGGCGGCTGTCGCCCCCTTGTGAAGTTAGGCTCCGTCTACTTCTCAGTTGTTCTGTTTATTCCCACCCATGGACTGCTTTGAGACGTCCCAATGTCTGGGTCTCCCATAGGAACGATAAAGAAAAAGAGAATTTTGTTTACTTACCGTAAATTCTTTTTCTTATAGTTCCGTATTGGGAGACCCAGCTCCCTCCCTTTTGCCTGTTGGCAGTTTCTTCTTTCGCGTGTTATCACCGGCTGTTGTCGTAGACAGAGACTCCGGTTGTTCCGGTTCTTGCTCTGTTTTTACTTCTGGGTGGCTATTCTCCTTCAGCTTTTGCACTAAACTGGTTAGATCTGGTTCTCCAGGGGGTGTATAAGCTCAGAGGGAGGAGCTACACTTTTTAGTGTAGTACTTTGTGTGTCCTCCGGAGGCAGAAGCTATACACCCAATGTCTTGGTCTCCCAATACGGAACTATAAGAAAAAGAATTTACGGTAAGTAAACAAAATTCTCTTTCTTTGTCGCTCCATTGGGAGACCCAGACAATTGGGTGTATAGGCTATGCCTCCGGAGGCCGCACAAAGTATTACACTAAAAGTGTAAAGCCCCTCCCCTTCTGCCTATACACCCCCCGTGCTCCCACGGGCTCCTCAGTTTTTTGCTTTGTGCGAAGGAGGCAGACATGCACGCATAGCTCCACAGATTAGTCAGCAGCAGCTGCTGACTTTGTCGGATGGAAGAAAAGAGGGCCCTTAACAGGGCCCCCAGCATGCTCCCTTCTCACCCCACTCTTGTCGGCGGTGTTGTTAAGGTTGAGGTATCCATTGCGGGTACGGAGGCTGGAGCCCACATGCTGTTTTCCTTCCCCATCCCCCTTAGGGCTCTGGGTGAAGTGGGATCCTAATCGGTCTCCAGGCACTGAGACCGTGCTCCATCCACAGCTCCTGAGGACCCTGCTGGATAGGAGCCGAGTATCGTTCAGGGACATGGCCCTGCTACTTTGAGGTACTCTGTGTCCCCGTGGGGACTGCGCACAGCAACACTCCAGCATTGCTGGGTGTGCTAGTGCACCGGGGACCGCGGCGCTGACCGCGTTTGTGCCATTATACACTGCAGCATCGCTGAGTGTGTTACTGTATGGGGACTACCGCGCTGACCGCCGCTGCCATTGTTATCACTGCGGCGCGGCTGGGACTAAGAGTGCGCCGGGGACTTCCGCGCAGACCGCGCTTATACGGCGGCCGCGCTTATAACTCGAGTCCCCGGCTTTTGGGCCTAGTCTCCTTTTCTTCCCGCCCCCAACCCTGCCAGTCAGGGGAAGGGCGGGACGCTGTACAGCACGGCAGCACTGAGGGCTGGAGCATGCTTTGCATACTCCACCCCCCTCACTGTGCACAGTGGGGCACCAGTTCCCGCACTTTCTGGGTCACGCCCACGGCTCCCTCCTCTCCTCAGGACGCCGGCAGCCATTCCTGTCAGCTCCTCGGACGCTGCAGAGGGGAGACAAGCTCTGGGGGACCCAGGCAGGGATTCTGGTGGCCACACAACCGCTTTAAGCGGGCGGTAAGCAGCACCTCAGGTGCTGGCCCCACTTGGTGCAGAAGTGTATTTATAGTTTATATGTTTACAGGCTATACTTTACACTGTATGGTGCACAGTTGATTTCTGGCTATATACCCTGTTGTGTTGCTCAAAGGAGACAACAGCATGGCGCCCACAAGAAGCAGGGGTGCCAAAGCACAGGCTTACTATGCTGCCTGCGCCGCATGTACAACCTCGCTACCGGCAGGTTCCACTGACCCTCATTGTGTGCACTGCTCGGCCCCTGTGGCACTTACTCAGCCGGAGCCTCTGCTAAGGGGGGCCCAGGGGGAACAACCAGCTAACACTGTCCAGGTGACAGGGACGGAGTTTGCAGTTTTTACTGAAAGACTTTCTGAGACTATGGCCAAGATTCTAGAAGCTTTGCAGTCCAGACCGGTATACAGACCATGGGCACTGTGGAATCACTGCCCCCTGGTTCCCCTCAGTCGGAACAACAATGTTCCCCCGGGGTGTCTCATAGATCCCAGGGTGAGGTCTCTAACACGGACCGCAGCCCCAGACCGCCTAAGCGAGCTCGCTGGGAAATCCCCTCGACCTCAAGACTCTGTTCAGGGTCTCAGAGGGATGACTCTCTGTATGATGAAGCGGAGGTAGCTGATCAAGATTCTGATCATGAGGCCGCTCTCAACCTTGATACTCCTGATGGTGACGCCATAGTGAATGATCTTATCGCGTCCATACATCAAATGTTGGATATTTCTCCCTCGGCTCCTCCAGCGGAGGAGTCAGCCTCTCAGCAGGAGAAATTCCGTTTCAGGTTCCCCAAGCGTACAACGAGTATGTTTCTGGATCACTCCGATTTCAGAGAGGCAGTCCAGAAACACCGAGTTTGTCCAGATAAGCGTTTTCCCAAGCGCCTTAAGGATACACGTTATCCCTTCCCCCCTGACGTGGTCAAGGGCTGGACTCAGTGTCCCAAGGTGGATCCTCCAATCTCCAGACTGGTGGCTAGATCCTTAGTTGCAGTTGAAGAAGGGGCTTCGCTCAAGGATGCCACTGACAGACAGATGGAGCTCTGGTTGAAATCCATCTATGAAGCTTTCGGCGCGTCTTTTGCTCCAGCATTCGCAGCCGTATGGGCACTCCAAGCTATCTCAGCTTGTCCTGCGCAGATTAATGCACTCACACGTACGTCTGCGCCGCAAGTGGCGTCCGTAACTTCTCAAACGTCGGCATTTGCGTCCTACGCTATTAATGCTGTCCTGGACTCTGCGAGCCGTACGGCGGTTGCAGCCGACAATTCGGTGGCAATACGCAGGGCCTTGTGGCTACGGGAATGGAAGGCAGATTCGGCTTCCAAAAAGTCCTTAACCGGTTTGCCATTTTCTGGGGACCGTTTGTTTGGTGAGAGGCTGGATGAGATCATCAAACAATCCAAGGGAAAGGAAACATCCTTACCCCAGGCCAAACCAAAATTACCCCAACAGAGGAGGGGACAGTCGAGGTTTCGGTCCTTTCGGGGTGCGGGCAGGTCCCAATTCTCCTCGTACAAAAGGCCTCAGAAGGATCAGAGGAACTCCGATCCATGGCGGTCTAAGTCACGCCCTAAAAAGACCGCTGGAGGTGCCGCTACCAAGGCGGCTTCCTCATGACTTACGGCCTCCTCACACCGCATCCTCGGTCGGTGGCAGGCTCTCCCGCTTTTCCGACATTTGGCTGCCACAGGTAAAAGACCGTTGGGTGAGAGACATCCTGTCTCACGGTTACAGGATAGAGTTCAGCTCTCGTCCTCCGACTCGATTTTTCAGAACATCTCCGCCTCCCGAGCGAGCCGATGCTCTTCTGCAGGCGCTGGGCACTCTGAAGGCAGAAGGAGTGGTGGTCCCCGTTCCTCTTCAGCAACAGGGTCACGTTTTTTACTCCAACCTGTTTGTGGTTCCAAAGAAGGACGGGTCTTTCCGTCCTGTCCTGGACCTAAAACTGCTCAACAAACACGTAAAGACCAGGCGGTTCCGGATGGAATCCCTCCGCTCCGTCATCGCCTCAATGTCCCAAGGAGATTTCCTTGCATCGATCGATATCAAAGATGCTTATCTCCACGTACCGATTGCTCCAGAGCATCAGCGCTTCCTGCGCTTCGCCATAGGAGACGAACACCTTCAGTTCGTGGCACTGCCGTTCGGCCTGGCGACAGCCCCACGGGTTTTCACCAAGGTCATTGCTGCAGTAGTGGCGGTCCTCCACTCTCAGGGTCACTCGGTGATCCCTTACTTAGACGATCTGCTGGTCAAGGCTCCCTCTCAAGAGGCATGCCAGCACAGCCTCACCGCTACTCTGGAGACTCTCCAGAGTTTCGGGTGGATCATCAATTTTCCAAAGTCAAATCTGACACCGGCCCAATCGCTGACATATCTTGGCATGGAGTTTCATACCCTCTCAGCGATAGTGAAACTTCCGCTGAACAAGCAGCGTTCACTACAGACGGGGGTGCAATCTCTCCTTCAGGGTCAGTCACACCCCTTGAGGCGCCTCATGCACTTCCTGGGGAAGATGGTGGCAGCAATGGAGGCAGTCCCTTTCGCGCAGTTTCACCTGCGTCCTCTTCAATGGGACATCCTACGCAAATGGGACAGGAAGCCGACGTCCCTCGACAGGAACGTCTCCCTCTCTCAGGCAACCAAAGCTTCCCTTCGGTGGTGGCTTCATCCCACTTCATTATCGAAGGGGAAATCCTTCCTACCCCCATCCTGGGCGGTGGTCACGACGGACGCGAGTCTGTCAGGGTGGGGAGCGGTCTTTCTCCACCACAGGGCTCAGGGGACTTGGACTCAGACAGAGTCTTCCCTTCAGATCAATGTTCTGGAGATAAGGGCAGTGTATCTGGCCCTAAAAGCGTTCCAGCAGTGGCTGGAAGGCAAGCAGATCCGAATTCAGTCGGACAACTCCACAGCGGTGGCTTACATCAACCACCAAGGAGGAACACGCAGTCGGCAAGCCTTCCAGGAAGTCCGGCGGATTTTGATGTGGGTGGAAGCCACGGCCTCCACCATCTCCGCAGTTCACATCCCGGGCGTGGAAAACTGGGAAGCGGATTTTCTCAGTCGCCAGGGCATGGACGCAGAGGAATGGTCCCTTCACCCGGACGTGTTTCAGGAGATCTGTTGCCGCTGGGGGATGCCGGACGTCGACCTAATGGCGTCCCGGCACAACAACAAAGTCACGGCATTCATGGCACGTTCTCACGAGAGCTCTGGCGGCAGACGCCTTAGTTCAGGATTGGTCGCAGTTTCAACTCCCTTATGTGTTTCCTCCGCTGGCACTGTTGCCCAGAGTGTTACGCAAGATCAGGGCCGACTGCCGCCGCGCCATCCTCGTCGCTCCAGACTGGCCGAGGAGGTCGTGGTACCCGGATCTGTGGCATCTCACGGTCGGCCAACCGTGGGCACTACCAGACCGACCAGACTTGCTGTCTCAAGGGCCGTTTTTCCATCTGAATTCTGCGGCCCTCAACCTGACTGTGTGGCCATTGAGTCCTGGATCTTAGCGTCTTCAGGATTATCTCAAGAGGTCATTGCCACTATGAGACAGGCCAGGAAACCAACGTCCGCCAAGATCTACCACAGGACGTGGAAAATATTCCTGTCGTGGTGCTCTGCTCAGGGTTTTTCTCCCTGGCCATTTGCCTTGCCCACTTTTCTGTCCTTTCTTCAGTCCGGATTGGAAAAGGGTTTGTCGCTTGGCTCCCTTAAGGGACAAGTCTCTGCGCTCTCTGTGTTTTTTCAGAAGCGCCTAGCCAGACTTCCACAGGTACGCACGTTCCTGCAGGGGGTTTGTCACATCGTCCCTCCTTACAAACGTACGTTGGAACCCTGGGATCTGAACAGGGTTCTGATGGCTCTTCAGAAACCACCGTTCGAGCCAATGAGGGATATTTCTCTCGCACGCCTTTCGCAGAAAGTGGTTTTCCTAGTAGCAGTCACTTCACTTCGGAGAGTGTCTGAGCTAGCAGCATTGTCATGCAAAGCCCCTTTCCTGGTGTTTCACCAGGACAAGGTGGTTCTGCGTCCGGCTCCGGAATTTCTCCCTAAGGTGGTATCCCCCTTTCATCTCAATCAGGATATCTCCTTACCCTCTTTTTGCCCTCATCCAATTCACCAATGTGAAAAGGATTTGCACTTGTTAGATCTGGTGAGAGCACTCAGACTCTACATTTCTCGTACGGCGCCCCTGCACCGCTCGGATGCACTCTTTGTCCTTGTCGCTGGCCAGCGTAAAGGGTCACAGGCTTCCAAATCAACCCTGGCTCGGTGGATCAAGGAACCAATTCTAGAAGCTTACCGTTCAGCTGGGCTTCCGGTTCCCTCAGGGCTGAAGGCCCATTCTACCAGAGCCGTGGGTGCGTCCTGGGCTTTGAGGCACCAGGCTACGGCTCAGCAGGTGTGTCAGGCGGCTACCTGGTCGAGCCTGCACACTTTCACGAAACACTATCAGGTGCATACCTATGCTTCGGCGGATGCCAGCCTAGGTAGGCGAGTCCTTCAGGCGGCGGTTGCCCACCTGTAGGACGGAGCCGTTACGGCTCTATTATGAGGTATTATTTACCCACCCAGGGACTGCTTTTGGACGTCCCAATTGTCTGGGTCTCCCAATGGAGCGACAAAGAAGAAGGGAATTTTGTTTACTTACCGTAAATTCCTTTTCTTCTAGCTCCAATTGGGAGACCCAGCACCCGCCCCTGTTTTTTTTTGTGTACACATGTTGTTCATGTTGAATGGTTTCAGTTCTCCGATATTCCTTCGGATTGAATTTACTTTAAACCAGTTTATAATTTTTTCCTCCTTCTTGCTTTTGCACCAAAACTGAGGAGCCCGTGGGAGCACGGGGGGTGTATAGGCAGAAGGGGAGGGGCTTTACACTTTTAGTGTAATACTTTGTGCGGCCTCCGGAGGCATAGCCTATACACCCAATTGTCTGGGTCTCCCAATTGGAGCTAGAAGAAAAGGAATTTACGGTAAGTAAACAAAATTCCCTTCTTTTCGCCTTATTCCTATCAAGGGGTAATAATTTAAAAGTCGTTATCTTTCCACTGTTAAAAACACGCATCATAGCAGTATATAGGATACGACGCGTTTCGGACAAACTGTGTCCTTAATCTAAGTCTGAGAAGTATTCATTTCTTTGTCGCTCCATTGGGAGACCCAGACAAATTGGGTGTATAGTTTCTGCCTCCGGAGGCCACACAAAGTATTACACTTTAAAAGTGTAACCCCTCCCCTCTGCCTATACACCCTCCCGTGCATCACGGGCTCCTCAGTTTTATGCTTTGTGTGGAAGGAGGCACACATCCACTCATGCATTCTCAACTTAATTATGTCGGTTGGAAGAAAAGAGGGCCCCCACGGGGCCCCCGGCATGTTCCCTTCTCACCCCACTATGTCGGTGGTGCTGTTAAGGTTGAGGTACCCATTGCGGGTACAAAGGCCGGAGCCTCATGCCGTTTTCCTTCACCATCCCTTAGTGGCTTTGGGAGAAGTGGGATCCTGACCGGTCATCCATTCACTGGGACCGGGCTCCCTCCGCAGCCCCTGTGGGAATCTGCTGGACAGGAGTCTATTCATCCTCAGGGACCCGGCCCTGCATCTATAAGGTACTCTGTGTCCCCATGGGGATTGTGCATGGAGCGCCTTCTTCCCGGACGCTGCAGCAGCAGCTGATTTGTGAAGACCGGCGGACTTCCGTGCCGACCGCACCTGCTTGTCGGCCGCGGTCTTAAATTTAGTCCCCGGCTTCATCGCGGCCTAGTAACAAAAATCCCGCCCCCGGGCCTGCCTGTCAGGGGTAAGGGCGGGACGGCCGGCCTGACGTCGGCTGTGAGGGCCGGAGCATCCTGTATGTTTCCTCCCCCCTCACTGATCACTGTGGGGACCCCAGATTCCCGCACTTTTCTAGCACCGCCCACGGGTCCACTCCTCCCCTGAGAGCTCCGGCAGCCATGTTTTTGGCATTCTGCCGGTGGAGGATTATCAGAGAAGAGCTCTGCAGCTCTGGGAGACCTAAGGCAGGGAATCTGAAGGACACACACTCTGCTTTTTAGCGGTCGGTCAGCCACACCGGTCACCCGGTGCTGGTCCCCCCCAGGGTGCCGGAATAGATACGTATTTATATACATGTTTCTGTTCGGTCGGGCTGTATACCCCTTCCCATATACCCTCAGTGATCACTCTCCTAGGAGACAACAGCATGTCGTCCACAAGGAGAAAAGGTGCTAAGGCACAGGGTTTTTTTTTGCGACCTGTACCTCTTGTGCGGCTATGTTACCTGCGGGTTCCACCTACCCTCACTGTGAGCAATGCTCGACCCCTGTTTCGCTTGCTCAGCCGGAGCCTCGGTCACTAGTGGGCCCCTCGGCTCATGTAGACCCCCCTGCTCCCCCTGTCCAGGCGGCAGGGACAGAGTTTGCTGAGAAACTCTCTGAGTCACTTTCACAATCCATGGCTCAGTCTATGGACAAATGGTCTGCCAAGCTGCTAGAAGCTTTGCAGTCCAGACCGGTCCTTACACAGGCCCCGGTCCCCGTTAGCTCGTCGCCTCCAGGCCCCTCTCGGTCCGCGCCGCAGCGCGCTCCCAGGTTGGGCCCTAGGTCCCACGCGGAGGACTCCTGCCCGGACCTCAGTCCCAGACCGACTAAGCGGGCCCGCTGGGAATCTTCCCCGACTTCTTCACGCTGCTCGGGTTCCCAGCTTGAGGACTCTCTGGAGGACGAGGCGGACGTCGCAGCTCAGGGCGCTGACCCTGACGTTGCTCTCAATCTTGATACACCTGAAGGGGACGCCTTAGTAAATGATCTTATCTCGTCCATCAACCAGGTGTTAGATCTTTCTCCCCCGCCTCCACCTGTAGAGGAGTCGGCTTCTCAGCAGGAGAAACACCAGTTTCGGTTCCCCAAACGTACACGGAGTGCGTTTTTCGATCACTCTAACTTCAGAGATGCTGTCCAGAAGCCCATAGCAGTTCCGGACAAGCGCTTTACTAAGCGCCTCACTGACACACGTTACCCCTTCCCCTCTGACGTAGTTAAGGGTTGGGCTCAATGTCCCAAGGTGGATCCTCCAGTCTCTAGATTGGCGGCTAGATCTGTGGTATCGGTGGCAGATGGCTCATCGTTAAAGGATGCCACTGACAGGCAGATAGAGCTCCTGGTGAAATCCATCTATGAAGCCACGGGCGCGTCTTTTGCCCCGGCCTTTGCAGCCGTGTGGGCACTCCAAGCTATCTCAGCTTGTCTGGCTGAGATTAATGCAATCACACGTAATTCTGCTCCGCAGGTTGCGTCTTTGACCTCTCAGGCGTCAGCTTTTTCTTCCTACGCCATGAACGCAGTCCTAGATTCTGCTAACCGTACAGCGGTAGCATCCGCTAATTCTGTGGCAGTCCGCAGGGCCATGTGGCTGCGCGAATGGAAGGCAGACTCGGCCTCCAAGAGGTTCTTAACCGGTTTGCCGTTTTCTGGCGACCGATTGTTTGGCGAACGATTGGATGAGATTATTAAGGAATCCAATGGAAAGGACTCCTCCTTACCCCAGTCCAAACCTAAGAGACCTCAGCAACGGAAAATTCAATCGAGGTTTCGGTCCTTTCGTCCCTCCGCCAAGTCCCAATCCGCTTCGTCCAGCAGGCCGGAGAAAGGCCAGAGGAACTCCTATGCGTGGCGGTCTAAGTCACGCCCCCAAAAGGCCGCCGGAGGCGCTGCCTCGAAGGCGGCCTCCTCATGACTCTCGGCATCCCCGAACCGCATCCTCGGTCGGTGGCAGGCTCTCCCGCTTTTGCGACGCCTGGTGGCCACATGTTCAAGACCGATGGGTGAGAGACATTCTGTCTCACGGTTACATGATAGAGTTCAGCTCTCGTCCTCCGACTCGTTTCTTCAGAACCTCTCCGCCCCCCGCTCGGGCCGACGCACTTTTTCAGGCAGTGGTCACTCTGAAGACAGAGGGAGTTGTGATCCCTGTTCCCCCTCAGGAACATGGTCGCGGCTTTTACTCTAACTTGTTCGTGGTGCCAAAGAAGGACGGATCATTCCGTCCCTTTCTGGACCTCAAACTGCTCAACAGACATGTGAGCACCAGACGGTTTCGGATGGAATCTCTCCGCTCGGTCATCGCCTCGATGTCACAAGGAGACTTCCTAGCATCGATCGACATCAAGGATGCTTATCTCCATGTGCCGATCGCACCCGAACATCAACGCTTCTTGCGTTTCGCCATCGGGGACGAACACCTTCAGTTCGTGGCATTGCCTTTCGGCCTGGCGACAGCCCCAGGGGTGTTTACCAAAGTCATGGCATCCGTTGTGGCGGTCCTACACTCTCAGGGCCACTCGGTGATTCCCTACTTAGACGATCTCCTAGTCAGGGCACCTTCTCGGGTGGCGTGTCAACACAGCCTTACAGTCGCTCTGGTGACTCTCCAGCAGTTCGGGTGGATAATCAACTTCCCAAAATCCCAGTTGACACCGACCCAATCACTGACTTACCTCGGGATGGAGTTTCATACACAGTCAGCGGTAGTCAAGCTACCGCTGGACAAACAGCTTTCCCTGCAGGCAGGGGTGCAATCTCTTCTTCGGGGTCAGTCATACCCCTTGAGGCGCCTCATGCACTTCCTGGGGAAGATGGTGGCAGCGATGGAGGCAGTGCCGTTCGCGCAATTCCATTTGCAGCCACTCCAATGGGACATTCTCCGCAAATGGGACAGGAGGTCGACTTCCCTCGACAGGAACGTCTCTCTGTCCCTTGCAACCAAGACGTCTCTTCAGTGGTGGCTCCTTCCCAATTCTCTATCGCAAGGAAGATCCTTCCTACCCCCCAACCTGGGCTGTGGTCACCACGGACGCGAGCCTGTCAGGGTGGGGAGCGGTTTTCCTCCACCACAGGGCTCAGGGAACCTGGACTCCGGTAGAGTCCTCCCTTCAGATCAATGTTCTGGAGATAAGGGCAGTGTATCTAGCCCTATTGGCCTTCCATCGGTGGCTGGAGGGCAGGCAGATCCGAATCCAGTCGGACAACTCCACTGCCGTCGCATACATCAACCATCAGGGCGGCACGCGCAGTCGTCAGGCCTTCCAGGAAGTCAGGCGGATTCTGCAGTGGGTGGAAGCCACAGCCTCCACGATCTCCGCAGTTTACATCCCGGGCGTAGAAAACTGGGAAGCAGATTTTCTCAGTCGTCAGGGCATGGACGCGGGGGAATGGTCTCTGCACCCAGACGTGTTTCGAGAGATCTGTCGCCGCTGGGGAACGCCGGACGTCGATCTCATGGCGTCACGACACAACAACAAGGTCCCGGCCTTCATGGCACGGTCTCAGGATCACAGAGCTCTGGCGGCGGACGCATTAGTTCAGGATTGGTCGCAGTTTCGACTGCCTTATGTATTTCCTCCTCTGGCGATGCTGCCCAGAGTGTTACGCAAGATCAGGTCCGACTGTCGTCGCGCCATTCTCGTCGCTCCAGATTGGCCGAGGTGATCGTGGTACCCGGATCTGTGGCATCTCACGGTGGGTCAACCGTGGGCGCTTCCAGACCGCCCAGACTTGCTGTCACAAGGGTCGTTTTTCCATCTGAATTCTGTGGCCCTCAACCTGACTGTGTGGCCATTGAGTCCTGGCTCCTAGCGTCTTCAGGATTACATCACTCCGAAGAGTGTCGGAACTTGCAGCGCTGTCATGCAAAGCCCCCTTCCTGGTTTTTCACCAGGATAAGGTGGTTCTGCGCCCTGTCCCGGAATTTCTCCCTAAGGTGGTATCCCCTTTTCATCTCAATCAGGATATCTCCTTACCTTCATTTTGCCCTAATCCAATTCACCAATGTGAAAAGGATTTGCACTCTTTGGATCTGGTGAGAGCACTCCGGTTCTACGTGTCTCGCACGGCGCCCCTGCGTCGTTCAGATGCGCTCTTTGTCTTTGTCGCTGGCCAGCGTAAGGGTTCGCAGGCTTCCAAGTCAACCTTGGCTCGGTGGATCAAGGAACCGATTCTTGAAGCCTACCGTTCTTCTGGGCTTCCGATTCCTTCAGGGCTGAAAGCCCATTCTACCAGAGCCGTGGGTGCGTCCTGGGCATTGCGGCACCGGGCTACGGCTCAGCAGGTGTGTCAGGCGGCTACCTGGTCTAGTCTGCACACTTTCACGAAACACTATCAGGTGCATACTTATGCTTCGGGAGACGCCAGTCTAGGTAGGCGAGTCCTTCAGGCGGCGGTTGCCCACCTGTAAGAGGGGGCCGTTTCGGCTCTTTTTATCGAGGTATTCTTTTACCCACCCAGGGACTGCTTTTGGACGTCCCAATTGTCTGGGTCTCCCAATGGAGCGACAAAGAAGAAGGGAATTTTGTTTACTTACCGTAAATTCCTTTTCTTCTAGCTCCTATTGGGAGACCCAGCACCCGCCCCTGTTCCCTTCGGGCTGGTTGTTCTTTTGTGTACACATGTTGTTCATGTTGAATTGTTCTTTTGGTTCATGGTTTCAGTTCTCCGAACATCCTTCGGATTGAATTTACCTTAGAACATTTATAAGTTTTTTTCCTCCTTCCTGCTTTTGCACCAAAACTGAGGAGCCCGTGATGCACGGGAGGGTGTATAGGCAGAGGGGAGGGGTTACACTTTTAAAGTGTAATACTTTGTGTGGCCTCCGGAGGCAGAAGCTATACACCCAATTGTCTGGGTCTCCCAATAGGAGCTAGAAGAAAAGGAATTTAC
This sequence comes from Anomaloglossus baeobatrachus, assembly GCF_048569485.1. Taxonomy (NCBI): domain Eukaryota; kingdom Metazoa; phylum Chordata; class Amphibia; order Anura; family Aromobatidae; genus Anomaloglossus; species Anomaloglossus baeobatrachus. Next base: position 197,451,343 of record NC_134362.1, on the reverse strand, counting down.
GGTAAGTAAACAAAATTCCCTTCTTTACATTCCAGGAAGCAACGTGAAGACGTATGGCTGCGCGCTGCCTCCTACGGGCTCCGAGGAATCTGAGGTGGGTTACCATGACTAATTCATTGTCGTATAAGAGAGGAAGTTCAAGGAGCTCCTCCAAGTGTAGGTGTCATAAAGCAGCATTGCTCCTGACTATTGAAGCATAAATTAAGAGATTCAGAGTGCAGAATAGGGAGTGCAGCTCTGGAGTATAATACAGGATGTAACTCGGGATACGTACAGGATGAGTATTGTATGAACACAGTGACTGCACCAGCAGAATACTGAATGCAGCTCTGAAGTATAATACAGGAGGGATGAGTAATGTATGTACAGAGTGACTGCACTAGCAGAATACTGAGTGCAGCTCTGAAGTATAATACAGGCGGTAACTCAGGATCAGTAATATATTGTATGTACACAGTGACTGCACCATCAGAATAGTGAGTGCCACTCCGGATGATAATACAGGCTGTAACCCATGATAAATATAGGATCAGTAATGTATGTACACAGTGACTGCACCAGCAGAATAGTGAGTGCAGCTCTGGAGGATAATACAGGAGGTAACTCAGGATCAGTAATGTAATGTATGTACACAGTGACTGCACCAGCAGAATAGTGAGTGCAGCTCTGAAGTATAATGCAGGAGGTAAATCAGGATCAGTAATGTATGTACACAGTGACTGCACCAGCAGAAAAGTGAGTGCAGCTCTGCAGTATAATACAGGAGGTAACTCAGGGTCTGTAATGTATGTACACAGTGACTGCACCAGCAGAATAGTGAAGGCAGCTCTGGAGTATAATACAGGATGTAACTCAGGATCAGTAATGTAATGTATGTACAGAGTGACTGCACCAGCAGAATAGTGAGTGCAACTCTGGATGATAATACAGCATGTAACCCATGATAAATATAGGATCAGTAATGTAATGTATGTACACAGTGACTGCACCAGCAGAATAGTGAGCGCAGCTCTGGGGTATTTTGTAGGATGTAACTCATGATTACAGTAGTGACTTACCTTTTTTATGTACATTAATTCCATAAATAAACCGGACATTGTACAATCCTCTGAGCTTTTATCATTACTATTCCTCAGGATGAAGAGGATGACTATGTACCTGAGAATATTACATTTGCACCCAAAGATGTGACTCCCATAGACTTCATAGTAAAAGACAATGTCCATGGTTTGGGTTACCGAGGCCTTAATCCTCACCAAGCTTTGTTTGGCTCTTCGGGGACACACGTGAGTGTCTTCAGCGACGCCTCGGAGAAGACCGGCAGTTTACTCGGTGACGTGCGACAGAGCAAAGGAAGGAAAGTGGGGATCTCTGGGCAGGTAAATGCAGGGTATCGTGGCCAGACCACCTACACGTGATGTTACCGTATGTTGCTGCTGGTTTAATGTGATTTCTCCATCGTTTCATTGGGGGACACAGGACCATGGGTTATGCTGCTGTCACTAGGAGGCTGACACTAAGTAAACAGAAAAAGTTAGCTCCTCCCCAGCAGTATAACCCCTGAGCCAGAGGCGGACTCAATCAGTTTTTTGCTTAGTGTCGTAGGAGGCTGATGTGGGCCGACTGGGCCCTCTTCAGCCACTTGATTTTTTGCGTATGTTTTTTCTTTTTTCTCTCGGCGGCGCTCGTCGCTCTCATCTGTTGGAATTCTCTTTTTCTGCAGGTATCGTTTCTCTACCTCAGCCCTCGCAGCCCGTGTGGGTACCACTCCCCTGGGTCGCAGAAGCTTGAGTTCTCGGGCCCTCTCCCCCGTCCAATTCCACGGTACCACTCCCGGGTTGGCACGCTGGGCTAATCCTTCCTGGGCACCTCCTATTCACCCTGCGGTATCACCCCAAAGGGTGCAAGGGGCATACAGCAGGGACTGGACCTCGCAGCGCGTCTGGATGATGATGGGGCCCGCAGCGCTGCTTCACTACAGGGGGCTCCCTGCACCCACCGGCGTCCACCTCCCTGCCTGCCTGCCTTCCTGCCTCATCCTTCTGCGGTCCGCAGCCTGCACACTGGCAGAGGCTACGCCGCCGACCAGGTAGGACATCCCCTCCTACCTTCCCCCAGGCGGTTACAAAATATAGGCCCCGGTCCGGGCCTACTCACCGGGCGCCCCGGCCACGTCCTCTCCCAGCGCTGGAATCCACACTGACGGCCGGTGCACGGATGTCGCTGCCGCGCCGCCGCCCCCACAGGTAGAACCGCCGGTTTCTACATTACCCTGCGCTGGCTGCTTCTATTTAGGCTCCGGCCTGGGCCTAGTCACCGGACGCCCCGGGCCGCATCGGGCGACAGAGCGCACGCACTGCCGCCATCCGGTCTTTGCAGCTGCGCCGCAGCCACCGCTCGCTGGCAGGACAGCCGGCCGGTACCCTCCATGCTCCGGCAGCCTTCAAAATTTAGGCCCCGGCTTCGGCCTTGTCCCCGGCGTCCTAGGCCCGCCTCCTGCCGCAGCGCGATTGGCCGCCGGCCGCTCGGTCTCCACCCTCCTCCCAGCCCCAGGCATCACAGGAGGGGGCGGTGGAGGTTTTTTCCCGCTCTCCTCGGCCCCCCCCACACCTCCAGCCTCCTCAGCATCCATTTTAAAAAAAAAAAAAAAAAGAGAGACTGACTATAGCAGTTCCCCTATCTGCGGATTGCTGAGGCTACAGCAACCCTCATATGGGGGAAAAGTAGCCAACATTAGCCACGTTCTCTGAACGGTAGTGGTTGTTTCTGTTTCTTTTGTCATGGGCTCAGTTTATTTCAATATGTAAAGGTAGACATATATGTATATATATGTATATTAACTCTTACGAGCACAATACAGGTTGAGAATTTAATTAAAAATTATGGGATTTGTTTGATTTAATGGGAATTTTTTCTGCAGCATAATGTGTGAACCTGTCTTTTCTTGGTCCATGACTCATTGTTTGAGATCCTACATGTGCTTTTTTTATGATGGTTGTAAATTGCTCTTTTTATTCTTAGTAAAAACATACTTTTTGATATTTGCAAAAAGTACATGGTTGCATTCAAGACTCCCCCCCTTTTTTCTTTGTGTTCAAGGTTATTGTTTGAGTCTGCGATATAAGTTCTAAATAATGAAAATCTGGAAGTGGTTTTTCTATGTACATGTGTATATATATATAGATATATGTATATTAACTCTTACGAGCTCTTATTCGGGTTCTTGGTTTGCATAAGAGGTACAGTTGGTTTAGGGCTGTTCTCTCAGATATGAATTGCCCCGAACGTTGTCACATTAGTGCTTCCAGCTTCCGCGGCCCCTGGCACTGCACGCACCGGTATCCCGCACCGGCAGGCGGGTTGGCGCCCTCTCTCAGACCCCGCATACCCGTCCTGACGTCCCTCGGGTGGGTGCGCATGCGCTGCGTCCCCGGGCTGTCGCTCTGCCGTAACCATCCGCAAGACTGGTGCATTCCCCCCGGTGAGTTGGGTCCCGTACTAAGGATCTTTTCCTCTGCCCAAGGCGGACCCGCCAGGTCTCGTCTTCTGCGCCCCCAGGGTTCACCTTACTCCCCAGGTCCAGACTGCCTCTCCTCTAGTAGTCTTTCGACCTCTCGGGGATGGCCCAGGCGTTTCCACCTCTGCTGGACTTCGAGCAGGAGTACCGGGATGTTTGGCGCTTGACTAATAGCCGGGTAAGGATGGGGAGTCAAGCCTTAAAGGTACGGACAGTCCTTCTCTACGTGCACGCACCGGGGGAGGTGAGTCCCGTACCAGGGACCTCACCCGCTGCTCGAAGCGTACCCGCCAGGTCTCGCCTTCGGCGCCTCCCCCTGGTTTTTCCTTCATTCCCAGGTCCAAAGCTCCCGCTCATCCAGAAGCCTTCCGACCTCTCTGGGGATAACCCAGACGTACCACCTCTGCTGGATTCCGAGCAAGCGCCGAGGTTCGGCGCATGACGATTAGCCTGGAAGATACGGTGAGTCAGACCATAATGCCACGGATAGTTCTCTTCTCCTCTCTGAGCACACAGGTCTCCTTTAAGACTTTTCTAGAGGACCCATGATGTTTGTCAGTGGACATCCAATAGTTCGCAGAGCTACTGCTCCTTCACAGACATCAGCCAGACTGGACGTTACCAGCGGTAAGTCTTGTTATTGTCTTTATTCATTCTCCAAGGGGCTCCGGAGAGAAGTGGCATGCCCCCCTGCGATCGACCCGCCAGGTTGCCTCTTGGCTTATCATCCCTAAGGTGACGTCTCTCAGGGACTACACGGTCTCCCTACGCAGAGGACTACATTCCATCTCTGCCGATCAGAACTGGTTGACATCTTCGGTAAGTTCCTTCTCATCATAGCCCTGGCACTTTAACAGCTTCACGGCCTGAGCCTATAGCAGCAGTGTGACCACACGTCGAGGCCTCTGCCTCAGGAGCTGGATCGCGGAGGCGACATCTAGAGAGTCGCTGACCTTCCTTCCGCCTTTAGGTGAACGTCCCTTCGGACATAGGTTAGTCCAGTGGATCCCCTAGACTACGTGAGGGAAGTGTACATCTCTCCCTAGGCTACGTGAGGGAAGGGCACATCTCTTCCCAGCATCGGCCCAGACGCTCAGGATCGTCGCCTTCACCGCTCGGCTCCTGTCCGTTCGAGCCGCAACCGTCATGGCGCCTCTATCTCTCATCGTCATTTCTCGCTACTAGGGCAGCTGCTCCACCGGTTGGAGTCCTTTCAGATCCCGGCCCGGTAGATCATTCCCTTAGGCATGTTTTTCGAGACCGCCATAGGGAAGTTACTCTTCACGCTGGAGTAGTTTTCCTTCCCCGCACCAAGTTGGGTTCGATAGGTTAGTCCGCAGCGGCTGGGGGAGGTGATAGCGGTGGTACACTTACCGGTGTTCATCCTTGCCCTTCCAGAGGTCCCCACTGAAGAACGGAGATAAGTAGCCTCCGTCGGCCCCGGGGGATCCGCCTTTCCCTTCCTAGTGGACCAGCTTTCGTGTCCGGTCCCTGGGAAGATCCCCTCTCCGTCTCCTCTGGGGAATAGCATCAACCATTACCAGTCCCCTATGCTAGGGTGGGCTTGTCCACTTTTCCACAGCACGATCCCGAGGAACACCCCCTATGTGTGGTCTCCCCTTCAGCATTCCAGGATTTCAGATCCATCCGGTTAGACTGGTTACATTTTCTTCACTGGGGCTAGGTTGTTCTGGTCAGGTTCCAGTCGGACCATGACACAGCGGTGGCGTGCATCATCCACCAGGGAGACGCAGGAAGTGTCGTGAAAAAGGAAGAGGTCTAGAAGATCTTGCTCTGGGCCGGATCTCGCGCTCTCTAATCTCAGCAGTTCACATCCCTATGTCTCCGGCCAGATCTACGACGAAGGAAGACCTCCAGTCGTGGTCCTAATTGCCCCCCGATCCAGCTTTCTAGTCAACGGCGCGTCTAGGGTGCCCCCCTTTTCTGCGCTAGGTGACGACGCCCTCGTCCGGCTGTGAGGCCGGTTCATTTATTCATTTTCTTGGGCATCTGCCTACGGCTTCCCATGATCTCGAGCTTCTCAAGAGGGACCGAGGCAGAGGGTGGCTATGGAGGGGCCCAGGCGAGCATAGTTCACAGAAGTCACTTAATCCACTCGCAGAGGCCCTGTGGCGCTTTCCAGACCGTCCAGTTCTTCCGTGTCGAGTCCTCTCTGCCACCAGGACTTAGAACCCCTAAGTTTCCCGACCTTAAGAGCGGATCCCGGGTTCTTGCTCGCACAGGCCGGTTGGCAAGAAGGATGCAGACAATGTTGGAGACCGGGGAGCTGGTTCCCTCGAAAATGTATTACCACACGTGTGGAATTCCTCCGGGGTGTAACGAGCACATCTTCTTTCCTCTCTCTCTCGCTCCTTTCCTGCACTACTGCCATGCTGACAGTCAGATCTGGATGCGACTTTCTAGCGCGTCCCTCTAGGGGCCTGGTGTCGACGCGGTCATTTCAGTTCAGAGGCTTATCACTTCTCGTCCCACGACCAAGGTGTTTCACGCAGAGAAGCGTCCTTTTCGCTCGGCGGCATCGCCGTCCACTAGTGACGTGGGACCTTAATCTAGCGATGGGTTCACCTCACGGCTCTCGGTTTGAGCTTTTCCGAGGGCTTCTTACTCCCACATGTTTGGATAGGTGGGCTCCTCGTGACCGTCTCCTTGTCTCAAGGAGCATCAGGGCGGACAGCTCTCTCTTGTTGCCTTTGTTCCCCCCCTTTTTTTCCAGGTCCTCCAGTAGGGCAAGGGGGGTGCTCCGGCCACTACCCTCCCTTCGGTCCAAGGCAGCCCGCCTTCCTTCCAGAGAAGGTGTTTGGGGTTTCGGGTTCGGTTCTAGTACCTTCTCTCAGCCTGAAAAGAGCCTAGTCCGTTCCTGAACGGGTACGAGCCCTCAGTAGGTTGTGCCCTCAGGACCGAACTTTCGGTCTACTCCGTCAGTCAGTTCATCTTTTCAGGACAGTTCCTCTTTTCATCCGGTCCCAGGAGGCGCATGCTGGCGCCCAGGGCTAAGATTTCCATAGGGATCCTTCCGTCATAGGTGAAGCCTATTGCATGGAAAACGGACCTCCGCCGTTTTTTTCTACCGTCCAAGGAGAGTCTCTTGGATGATTGGACTACAGACGTTGACGGACCGAGGTCTGCCGGGCCTCCTACTGGTCTAGTAGGCAGACCTTTACTAGTTCCTATCAGGTCACACCCAAGCTTTGGCAGTGGCCAGTCTTGCCGTTATCTTTGCGGGCGGCAGTAGCACACCTGTAACAACGTAGGTAATTGTAGGTCTGGGTCAAGCCCGACTGGAGGTAGCGGTTTCCTACCGATCTCCGGTGATGGTTCTCTTCCCACCCAGGGACTGCTTTTGGACATCCCATGGTCCTGTGTCCCCCAATGAAACGATGGAGAAAGATAGATTTTTGTGTACTCACCGTAAAATCTCTTTCTCTGAGTCTTCATTGGGGGACACAGCACCCACCCTGCTTGTGTTTTTTGAGTTACATTTTACTGGTCTGTTGCCTCAGTGGCCTTATTCCCAGGCCATTGGTCGCACGTCTATTTGGTTATAGTTTTTTCCTTGTCTTATTCAGGATTGTTTGGTTCTCCTCCTACTGCTTTTGCACTAAACTGATTGAGTCCGCCTCTGGCTCAGGGGTTATACTGCTGGGGAGGAGCTAACTTTTTCTGTTTACTTAGTGTCAGCCTCCTAGTGACAGCAGCATAACCCATGGTCCTGTGTCCCCCAATGAAGACTCAGAGAAAGAGATTTTACGGTGAGTACACAAAAATCTATCTTTTTCTATTGTTTCTTTAGGCTTTTGGTGTTGGGGCAATGGAAGATGAGGACGACGATATCTACAGCGTTGACTCTTTATCAAAATATGACACAGTCCTGCGGGAAGAGGAGACCGGAGACGGACTGTTTGGATGGACGGCACCAAAGGAGTATAAAAATAAAAAAGGTAACAGACGGCAGTGGAGATCTGAGCAGCCTGATATGTGCTCTACATTTCACGCTGTTCTCGAGTACCGTATTTTTCATTTTATAAGACGCACTGGATTATAAGACGCACCCCGGATTTAGAGTAGGAAATTAGGAAAAAATAATTTTTAATGTTAAAATTAGGGTCCGTCTTATAATCCTAGTGTGTCTTATGTTATCTCGCCAGAGAGGAGTGGCACAAGAGGGTCACAAGAGGCAGGGTCGTCAATGCTGCGGAATCGGAGGACGAGGTGTCTTGGCTCAGGAGGGTCAATGGACGGAGGGTTGGCGATGCTCGGAGGAGGGGGTCTCTTGCCTCAGGATTGTCAGTTGACAGAGGGTCGGCGATGCTGCGGGCTTTGAGGAGTGGGTGTCGTGGCTCAGGAGGGTCAGTGAATGGAGGGTCTGCAATGCTGCTGGCTCGGACGAGGGGGTGTCTTGGCTCAGCATTGTCAGTCGACAGCGGGTCGGTGATGCTGCGGGCTTTGAGGAGTGGGTGTCGTGGCTCAGGAGGGTCAGTGGACGGAGGGTCGGCAATACTGCGGGCTTGGAGGAGGGGATATCGTGGCTCAGGAGGGTCACAGTAGGCAGGGTCAGCAATGCTACGGGCTCTGAGGAGGGGGTGTCGTGGCTCAGGAGGGTCGGTGATGCTGTGGGCTTGAAGGAGGGGGGTTGTGGCTCAGGAGGTTCAGTGAACGGATGGTCAGCATTGCTGCGGGCTTTGAGGAGTGGGTGTTGTGGCTCAGGAGGTTCAGTGAACGGATGGTCAGCATTGCTGCGGGCTTTGAGGAGTGGGTGTTGTGGCTCAGGAGGGTCAGTGAACGGATGGTCAGCATTGCTGCGGGCTTTGATGAGTGGGTGTTGTGGCTCAGGAGGGTCAGTGAACAGAGGGTCAGCGATATTGTAGGCTTGAGTGTCGCAGCGGCAGGTGCCAATCATCTGCCGGTGGGCTGTGGGATTTATTGAACCACTGGTGGTTGACGCGATTGATTTCTAGAAAATGCACGCTCTTCGCAACCGTTTTTTTTTTTTTTAAGTCCATCGTGTCATCCGCCGGTGGTTCAGTGGAGCCCACAGCCCCCTGGCAGATCATTGCCACCTGCTGATGTGACACCTCCGAGCTCGCAGTATCGCCTACCCTCCTTCCTGTGACCCTCCTGAGCTGCTCCACTGCAGTGACACCCCCTCCTCCGAGCCCTCAGTATCGGTGACCCTGCCTCCTGTGACCACGCTCCACTACCGCCGTCCCGGTAAGTTATATCCAGATTATAATACGCACCCCCATTTTCCCCCCCAGTTTTGGGGGAAAAAAAGTGCATCTTTATAATCTGTAAAATCCGGTAATTTTCTATAACATAAGAATATACCTAACACAGGATTGTCCAGACCGGATGCAATTGTCACAAACGGGTTCAGCTACTCCAACTGTTGTGAAACTACAACCTCCATCGTTCCATGACAGCCACAGACTGCAGCGATGGAGTGTTGGGGGTTGTAGTGTCACAGTAGCCGCCGATCCCTAGCGTAGGGAGCAGAGTCACGCTGAACTGCAGGATCAGGCTACACACGGTGACTATAGATCCATTAGAGGGGTTCTCTTTCCATCCAGATATCTGTATTTGAAAAGCGCGGGTATCTATGGGAGCGATGCAGCCTGTCTTTCTCACACACAGACTGGCGAACGCTGTGTGCCAAGTGCTTGTATCCACAGAGGCGTGCCCGGAGTGTTTATTTGCGTAGCTGTGGGCAGCGGAGTGTTTGCCGTGCACTCCTGTTTTCGTCGTCTCTCGTTTCCATAAAACCGCAGCCGTTGGGTTAACCCTTTCCTTGCTAAACCCTGCGGCTGTCTCTGACGTGCTGTCTTCAGTTTGCAAGATTATCTGTATTAGCTACTTAAGATCTGGGCCTCGACGCCATAACCTGAGTATAGGAGGACACTGCGCTCCATAACACAATGCTTCAAACTTCTCTGCTTCAGAAAAAAAGCTCTCAAGCGCCACCTATGGTTGACTTATCGTGTTACATATTTTTCTTCCTTTTTTTCTTCCGTTTTTTTTTTTCATATACCAAGATAACTTTTTTTTTTTTTAATTTTATTTTAGGCTCTTCTAAAGAACTTCAATATATCGGCAAAATGCTCGAAGGCTTTTGTCTGGCAGAACAAGCGCCTCCATCTAAAAAGGTAGGGGGCGATGTATAGTGAATGGACTGGTTGAACAATTTCTTAAAAAAAAAAAAAACTTTTGAAGAAACTCTAAAAAGCAGACTCTGGTCTTTCCAACATCTTGTTTTAAAGCTGCAGGTTTGTGACTGCTGCAGCCAATCAGTGATGTAGCAAGGACATCATGGCTCAGTGCTAAAAAGCACTGCCTTAACTTTCCTGGACATGGCGGTCACTAGATCTTCCTGATCCTCTTCTATCCTCCATGACAACATCACGGAGCTGGTGGATGTCACAGACTTTGCCCCACAGATGCTCCATAGGGTTTAGGTCTGGAGACCCTTGGTCGATCCAGCACCTTTACTCTCAGTTTCTTTAGCGAGGCGGTGGTCATCCTGGACATATCTGGGGTCGTTATCATGTTTGAATATGAAGGGAGGGGGATCCTGCTCTGCTTTAGTGAGTCACAGTACATGTTTGCATTCACGGTTCCCTTAAAGGGGGGGTTCACTACTCCACATTAGTGGCCACATCAATGTAAAACTGATAGGGAAGGCTTTTTCTAAATACCTTGTGTAACACATTCTGCCTATGAGCGATGCTATTTCAGTCCGCTCATCCCCATCACGTGATCCCCTGAGATCCGGTGATGCCACATCAACTTCCAGTTGACCCAATATCAACTAAGTGTCCCCAGTCTCCTTGAGTGACTGGTCTGTGTTTCACCGCTCGTCACAGCTGAGCGATGCTGGGCTGTGACGAGCGGTGAAACTCTGCCCACAGCCTAGTCACTCAGGAAGACTGGGGTCGGCCACGGTGCTGTCTGGTCAACTGTAAGTTGACGTGACAACACCGGATCTCAGTGGTCCTAGAACGGGTATCATGTGTTTGGGATGAGCAGACCGCGATAGCGCTGCTCAAAGGCAGAAGTTACTACACAAGGTATTTGAGAGAAACCTTCCCTTTAAGATTTACATCAATGTTGCCCCTAATGCTGAGTAGTGAACCACCCCTTTAATGAACTGTAGCTCCCCGCAGCTGGCAGCCTTCATGTAGTCCCAAACCATAATCATCCACCACCATGCCTGACTGTAGGCAGGACACACTTGTCTTTTCTTCGGAGCTCCATTGGGAGACCCAGACGATTGGGTGTATAGCTACTGCCTCCGGAGGCCACACAAAGCATTACACTAAAAAGTGTAAGGCCCCTCCCCTTCTGGCTATACACCCCCAGTGGGATCACTGGCTCACCAGTTTTCTGCTTTGTGCGAAGGAGGTCAGACATCCACGCATAGCTCCACTGTTTAGTCAGCAGCAGCTGCTGACTATGTCGGATGGAAGAAAAGTGGGCCCATATGGGGTCCCCAGCATGCTCCCTTCTCACCCCACTTGCGGTTTGTAAGGTTGAGGTACCCATTGCGGGTACGGAGGCTGGAGCCCACATGCTGTTTTCCTTCCCCATCCCCCCTCAGGGCTCTGGGTGAAGTGGGATCTTACAGGTCTCCAGGCACTGAGACCGGGCTCCATCCACAGACCCAGAGAACCTGCTGGATATGGAGCTGAGTATCGTCAGGGACAGGCCCTGCTACATTAAGGTACTCTGTGTCCCCGGGCAAGCGCGCACACACACACCAGCATTGCTGGGAGTGTTAGTGCGCCGGGGGCAACAGCGCAGAGCGCTCGTGCTATTAGTCACTACAGCTTTGCTGAGTGACTTTATGTATTGGGAACTGCCGCGCCGGCCGTTGCTGGGTGTTTTTTACACTGTGGCGCGGCTGGGACTTGTGGTGCGCCGGGGACTTCCGCGCTGGCCGTGCACATGGACGGCCGCGCTTATTACTCGAGTCCCCGGCTTTGCGGCCTAGTTTTCGTTTCATTCCCGCCTCCAGCCCTGCCAGTCAGGGGAGAGGCGGGACGCTGTACAGACAGTCAGCGCCGAGAGCTGGAGTCTGCTTTGCATTCTCCAGCCCCCTTCACTGGACACAGTGGGACGCCAGTTTCCCGCTCTTGTCTGGGGCACGCCCACGGCCCGCCCCTCGTCACACGAGCTGGAGAAGGACGCCGGCAGCCATTCCTGCACGCCGTCCGAGCTGGGGAACGGAGACATGCTCTGGGCAACCAACACAGGGCTCTGGCGACCACACACCCGCGTTATAGGCGGGCGGTAAGCAGCACCTGAAGTGCTGACCCCACTAAATACCGAAGTGTCCATTTGTATTTTATGCTTGTATGCTATACACTGCACTGTACGGTCGCTATCTTTGGCTATATGCCCTTCTAGATGGCGAGATAACAGCAGCAAAAACGCAAGGGTGCTAAGGCACAGGTTTTCTATGCTGCTTGTACTGCATGTGCTGAAGTGTTCATTTGTATATATGCTTGTATGCTATACATTGCACTGTACGGTCGCTACTCTGGGCTATATTCTCCTAGATGGCTGGACAACAGCAGCAAAAAAGCATGGGTGCCAAGGCACAGGCTTTATAGGCTGCTTGTACTGCATGTGCTGAAGTGTTCATTTGTACTTATGCTTGTATGCTATACATTGCACTGTACGGTCGCTACTCTGGGCTATATTCTCCTAGATGGCTGGACAACAGCAGCAAAAAAGCAAGGGTGCCAAGGCACAGGCTTTCTATGCTGCTTGTATTGCATGTGCTGAAGTGTTTATGCTTGTATGTTGTACACTGCATAGATGACTAGAATACAGCAGCAAAAAAGCAACACGGGCTTTCTATGCTGCTTTTCCTGCAGATACTGTTCCACCGGCAGGTTCCACTGACCCCCATTGTGGGCAATGCTCCCCTGTAGCACTTGGTCAGCCGGGGTCTCTACTAGAAGTGGCCAAAGAAACCACCTGTGAACCCTGTCCAGGGACAGGGACGGAGATTGTCATGGGATGGAGACTTTGCACTCCAGACAGGCCATGGGCAATCTTGATTAATGCTCCCTGGCCACCCTCATTTGGAACGTACTCAGTACTCCGGGGGGGTCCCAGGCATTCCAGGGTGAAGGCTCTGACACGGACGGCAGTCCCAGACAGCCTAAGCTAGTTCGCTGGGTACGACACTCGGCTTCATCACTGGTCAAGGTCCCGCAGGACGACTCTCTGTATGATGAGGCAGACGTAGCTGATCAGGGCTTTGGTCCTGACACCGCTCTCAATCCGGATACACCGGATGGTGACGCCATAGTGAATGATCTTATAGCGTCCATCAATGGAATGTTGCATATTGCTCCCTCAGCTCCCCCAGGGGAGGAGTCAGCTTCACAGCAGGAGAAATCCTTTTTCAGTACTCATGCGTAGATTGAGTACTTTTTCTGACCACGCTGACTTCAGAGACGCAGTTCAGAAACACCACGCTTACCAGATAAACGTTTTCTCCAAACGTATTAAGGATGCACGTTATCCCTTTACCCTGACGTGGTACAGCCCTGGACCCAGGGTCCAAAGGTGGATCCCCCAATCTCCAGGCTTGCGGCTAGATCCATAGTTGCAGGGGAGATGGGAATTCACTTAAAGATGCCATTGACAGACAGACCTCTGGTTGAAATCTGTCTGTGAAGCTATCAGCGTGTCGGTTGCTCCGGCATTCGCAGCCGTATGGGCACCCTAACCTATTTCAGCTGGTCTTGCGCAGCTGGTCTTGAGCACATGTACATCTGTGCCGCAGGTGGTGTCCTTAACCTCGCAATGGCTGCATTGCGACTTACCCTAGTAATGCTGTCCTGGGGGGACAGTCGAGGTTGGTCCTTCCCAGGCTCGGGCAAGTCCCAATTGTACTCGTCTAAAAGGGCTCAAAAGGCTCAGAGGGGCTCAGATTCCGGCCGGGCTCATTCACGCCCAAGGAAGGCAGCAGGAGGAACCGCTGCCAAGGCGATCTCCTCATGTATTTCAGCTCTCTCTCCCCGCATCCGCGGTTGGTGGCAGAATCTCCCGCTTCTGGGTACATTTAGCTGCCACAGGTCACAGACCGGTGGGTGAGAGACATTGTGTCTCACGTGTACAGGATAGAGCTCTGTTCTCGTCCTCCGGCTCGATTCTTCAGAACTTCTCCCCCCCCCCCCCCACCGAGCCGATGCTCTTCTGCAGGCAGAAGGAGTGGTAATCCCTGTTCCTCTTCAGGAACAAGACACGGTTTTTTCCTCCAATCTTATTGGGGTGCCAAAAAAGGGTGGCTTTTTCCGTTCCGTTCTGGACCTAAAACTGCTCACCGAGCACGTGAAGGCCAGGCGGTTCCGGATGTAACCCTCCGCTCCGTCATTGCCTCAATGTCTCAAGGAGATTTTCCTAGCATCAATAGACATCAGGATGCTTATCTCCTCGTGCCGATTGCTCCAGAGCACCAGCGTTTGCTACGTTTCGTTATTGAAGACGAGCATCTTCAGTGCGTAGCCCTGCCCTTCGGTCTGGCGACAGCCCTACGGGTTTTCACCAAGTTCAGGGCAGCAGTGGGAGCAGTCCTGCACTCTCAGGGTCACTCTGTGATCCTTACTGGACGATCCACTTGTCAAGGCACCCTCTCAAGAGGCATGCCGACACAGCCTGAACGTGGCGCTGGAGACTCTCCAGAGTTTCGGGTGGATCATCAACTTTTCAAGGTTACATCGGGCACCGACCCAATCGCTGACATATCTGGGCATGGAGTTTCACACTCCCTCAGCGATAGTGAAGCTTCCGCTGGACAAGCAGCGTTCACTACAGACGGGGGTGCAGTCTCTCCTTCAAGGCCAGTCACACCCCTTAAGACGCCTCATGCAGAGGCAGTCACTTTCGCGCAGTTTCACTGCGTCCACTTCAATGGGACATGCTTTGCCAATGGGTTGGGGAGTCGACGTCCCTAGAAAGGAACGTTTCCCTTCTCAGACGGTCAAGGACTCTCTCCAGAGGAGTCCATCCTTCAGATCAATGTTCTGGAAATCTGGGCAGTGCATCTTGCCCTGCAAGCCTTCCAGCAGTGGCTGGAAGGAAAACAGATCCGAATTCAGTCGGACAATTCCACAGCGGTGGCAGACATCGCCCACCAAGGCGGAACACGCATCGCCAAGCCTACCAGGCAATCCGGCGGATTCTGATGTGGGTGGGGGACAGAGCATCCACCATATCCGCAGTTCACATCCCGGGCGTAGAAAATTGGGAAGCAGACTTCCTCAGTCGCCTGGGCATGGACGCAGGGGAATGGCCTCTGCACCCAGTATGGTGTCAGGAAATCTGTAGCCGCTGGAGGATGCCGGACGTCGACCTAATGGCGTCTCGGCACAACAACAAGGTCCCGATTTTCATGGCGCGGTCTCACGAGCAAAGAGCTCTGGCGGCAGGCGCCCTAGTTCAGGATTGGTCGCAGTTCCAGCTGTCCTATGTGTTTCCTACTCTGGCACTGTTGCCCAGAGTGCTACGCAAGCTCAGCTCCGCTTGCCGCCGCGCCATCCTCGTCGTCCCAGACTGACCGAGGAGGTCGTGGTCCCGGATCTGTGGCATCTCACGGTCGGCCAACCGTGGGCACTCTCAGACCGGCCAGACTTACTGTCCCAAGGGCCGTTCTTTCCACTGAATTCTACGGCCCTGATCCGGACTGTGTGGCCATCGAGTCCGAGATCCTAGCGTCTTCAGGATTATCTCAAGACGTCATTGCCACCATGAGACGGGCTAGGAAGCCGACGTCTGCCAAAATCTCCCACAAGACGTGGAAGTTATTCTTATCTTGGTGCTCTGCTCAGGGAGTGTCTCCCTGGCCATTTGCATTGTCTCATTTTTCCCCCTTCCTGCATCTGGATTGGGAAAAGGTTTGTCGCTCGGCTCCCTTAAAGGACAAGTCGCAGCGCTGTCGGTATTCTTTCAGAAGCGCCTAGTACGACTTCCTCAGGTACGCACGTTCCTGCAGGGGGATTATCACATTGTCCCTCCGTACAAGAGGCCGTCAGACCCATGGGATCTGCACAGGGTATTAATTGCTCTCTAGGAGCCGCCCTTCGAGCCTCTGAGGGTTGTTTTCACTTTCTCGACTTTCACAGAAAGTGGCCTTTCTGGTAGCGGTCACGTCTCTTCGGAGAGTGTCAGAACTAGCAGCGCGGTCATCCAGAGCTCCCTTCCTGGTGTTCACCAAGATAAGGTAGTGCTGTGTCCGATCCCAGAGTTTCTCCCTAAGGTGGTATCCCCCTTTTTATCACAATCAGGATATCTCCTTACCTTTCTTTTTCTCCATTTCATCGATATGTAATGGCTTTGCATTGTTGGATCTGGTGTAGAGCACCCAGAATCTACATTCCCGCACGGCGCTCCTGCGCCGCTCGGATGCACTCTTTGTCCTTGTCACTGGTCAGCGCAAGGGATCGCAGGCTGCAACATCCACCCTGGCTCAATGGATCAAGGAACCAATCCTTGAAGCCTACCGTTCTACTGGGCTTCCGGTTTCATCAGGGCTGAAGGCCCATTCTACCAGAGCCGTGGGTGCGTCCTGGGCATTACGGCACCAGGCTACGGCTCAACAGGTGTGCCAGGCAGCTACCTGGTCGAGTCTGCACACTTTCACCAAACATTATCAGGTGCATACCTATGCTTCGGCGGACGCCAGCCTAGGTAGAAGAGTCCTGCAGGCGGCAGTTGCCTCCCCGTAGGGGAGGGCTGTCTTGCAGCTCTAACATGAGGTATTTCTTTACCCACCCAGGGACAGCTTTTGGACGTCCCAATCGTCTGGGTCTCCCAATGGAGCGCCGAAGAAGAAGGGAATTTTGTTACTTACCGTAAATTCCTTTTCTTCTAGCTCCTATTGGGAGACCCAGCACCCGCCCTGTTGTCCTTCGGGATTTTTGGTTGTTTTCGGGTACACATGTTGTTCATGTTGAATGGTTTTCAGTTCTCCGATGTTACTTCGGAGTGAATTTGTTTAAACCAGTTATTGGCTTTCCTCCTTCTTGCTTTTGCACTAAAACTGGTGAGCCAGTGATCCCACTGGGGGTGTATAGCCAGAAGGGGAGGGGCCTTACACTTTTTAGTGTAATGCTTTGTGTGGCCTCCGGAGGCAGTAGCTATACACCCAATCGTCTGGGTCTCCCAATAGGAGCTAGAAGAAAAGGAATTTACGGTAAGTAACAAAATTCCCTTCTTTCCTCCTCACCTGGAGCCGCCACGCACGCTGACACCATCTAAACCAAATAAGTTTATCTTGGTCTCAACAGACCCCAGGACGATTCCAGTAATCCATGTCCTTATTCTGCTTGAGTTTAGCAAGCTGTTTACAGCTTTCTTGTGCGTTATTTTTAGAAGAGGCTTCCTTCTGGGATGACCGCAATGCAGAGCCATCTGATGCAGTGTGGGGTGTATGATCTGAGCACTGACAGGTGGACCCCCCACTGCTGTAACTTTTGCAGTGTGCGGCATGTGGTCTGAGCACTGATAGGCAGACCCCCTGCGCATGTAACCTCTGCAGTGTCTGGCGTATGGTCTGAGCACTGACAGGCGGATCCCTCCACCCCTGTAACCTGTGCAGTGTGCGGCATATGATCCCCCACCCCTGTAACCTCTGCCGTTTGCAGCATATGGTTTGAGCACTGACAGGCGGATCCCCCACTCCTGTATCCTCTGCAGCAATGCTGGCAGCACTCATACATCTATTCTGGACAGACAACCTCTGTGTATGACGCTGATCACATGCACTCAAGTTCTTTGTTCGACCATGGTGAGGCCTGTTGAGTTGATCTTGTCTTGTTATACCGCTGTATGGTCTTGGCCACTGTGCTGCAGCTCAGTATCAGGGTGTTGGCAATCTTCTTATAGCCTCGGCCATCTTTATGTAGAGCAACAATTCATTTTTTTTCAGATCCTCTGATAATTCTTTGCCATGAGGAGCCATGTTAACCTTCCAGTGACCAGTATGAGAGAGATAACACCAAATGTAACACCCCTACTCCCCATTCACACCTGACACCTTGTAACACTAATGAGCCACATAACACCAGGGAGGGAAAATGGCTAATTGGGCACAATTTGGCCATTTTCACTTAGGGGTGCACTCACTTTTGTTGGCTGTGTTGATTTATTTACAGTCACTGTTATACAAGCTGCACACTGACACTGTACATTGTATCACAGTGTCAGATCTACAGTGTTGTCTTGTGAAAATATATAATAAAATATTTACAAAAACGTGAGGGGTGTACTCTTGTGATATACTCTCTCTTACTTTTTTTTATTATTATTTCAAGTCCAGCCCGGGTCTATCCATATTTTTGGGCAAGGATTATCTGCGTTTTCTTTGTCGCTCCATTGGGAGACCCAGACAATTGGGTGTATAGCTTCTGCCTCCGGAGGCCACACAAAGTATTACACTTAAAAGTGTAAAGCCCCTCCCCTTCTGCCTATACACCCCCCGTGCCTCACGGGCTCCTCAGTTTTTATGCTTTGTGCGAAGGAGGCTGACATCCACGCATAGCTCCACATCTTAGTCAGCAGCAGCTGCTGACTATGTCGGATGGAAGAAAAGAGGGCCCATAACAGGGCCCCCAGCATGCTCCTTTCTCACCCCACTCTGGTCGGCGGTGCTGTTAAGGTTGAGGTACCCATTGCGGGTACATAGGCAGGAGCCACATGCTGTTTTCCTTCCCCATCCCTTAATGGGCTCTGGGTGAAGTGGGATCCTAATCGGTCTCCAGGCACTGGGACCGTGCTCCCTCCGCAGCCCCTGGGGAATCTGCTGGACAGGAGCCGGGTATCGTCAGGGACAAGGCCCTGCTACTGTGAGGTACTCTGTGTCCCCGTGGGGGACCGCGCATGGAGCGCTTGTGCCATACACACTGCAGCACTGCTGGGTGTGTTAGTGCGCCGGGGACTACCGAGCCAACCGCGCTTATTTGCCGGCCGCGCTTATAACTTTAGTCCCCGGCTTTTGCGGCCTAGTATCACATATTCCCGCCCCCAGGCCTGCCAGTCAGGGGAAGGGCGGGACGCTGCACAGGACGTCAGCGCTGAGGGCTGGAGCATACTTTGTATCCTCCTCCCCCCTCACTGAGCACCGTGGGGCACCAGATTCCCGCACTTTCTAGGGCACGCCCACGGCCCCCTCCTCTTCACAGAACGCCGGCAGCCATTCCTGTCAGCACTTCTGACGCTGGAGAGGAGAGACAACACGGCTCTGGGAGGCCCAGGCAGGGAATCTGGTGATCACACAACCGCTTTGAGCGGTCGGTAAGCAGCACCTGTGGTGCTGGCCCCACTGAGTGCCGAAGTGTACATATATATATATGCTTATATGCTATACATTTACACTGTAAGGTGTGAGGAGACAACAGCATGTCGTCCGCAAAAAGCAAGGGTGCCAAAGCACAGGCTTACTTTGCAACCTGTACCTCATGTGCGGCTATACTACCGGCAGGTTCCACCGACCCTCATTGTGTGCAATGCTCGGCCCCTGTGGCACTTACTCAGCCAGAGCCTCTGCTACTGGTGGCCCAGGTGGAGCCACCTGCTACCACTGTCCAGGTGACAGGGACGGAGTTTGCAGTATTTGCTGACAAACTGTCTGAGAGTATGGATAAATGGTCTGCTAAGATACTAGAAGCCTTACAGTCCAGACCGGTGACTCAGGCCCCGGGCACTGTTGAATCATTGACCCCAGGCCCCCCTCAGTTGGAGCAGCAAAGTGCTCATGGGGTGACCCATAGGTCCCAGGGTGAGGTCTCTGACACGGACCGCAGTCCCAGGCCGCCTAAGCGGGCTCGCTGGGAAGTTCCCTCGACTTCATCACACTGTTCAGGGTCTCAGCAGGAGGACTCTCTGGAGGATGAAGCGGAGGTAACAGATCAGGATTCTGATCCTGAAGCCGCTCTCAACCTAGATACACCTGAAGGTGACGCCATAGTGAATGACCTTATAGCGACCATCAATCAGGTGTTGGACATTTCTCCCCCAGCTCCTCCAATTGAGGAGTCAGCTTCTCAGCAGGAGAAATTCCGTTTCAGGTTTCCCAAGCGTACAATGAGTACGTTTCTGGATCACTCTGACTTCAGAGAGGCAGTCCAGAAACACCGAGCTTGTCCAGATAAGCGCTTTTCCAAGCGCCTTAAGGATACACGTTATCCCTTCCCCCCTGACGTTGTCAAGGGCTGGGCTCAGTGTCCCAAGGTGGATCCTCCAGTCTCCAGACTGGCGGCTAGATCCATAGTTGCAGTGGAAGATGGGGCTTCACTCAAAGATGCCACTGACAGACAGATGGAGCTCTGGTTGAAATCCATCTATGAAGCTATCGGCGCGTCTTTTGCTCCAGCATTCGCAGCCGTATGGGCACTCCAAGCTATCTCAGCTTGTCATGCGCAGATTAATGCAGTCACACGTACGTCTGCTCCGCAAGTGGTGTCCTTAACCTCTCAGGCGTCGGCGTTTGCGTCCTACGCCATTAATGTTGTCCTGGACTCTGCGAGCCGTACGGCGGTAGCATCCGCCAATTCGGTGGCAGTCCGCAGGGCCATGTGGCTACGTGAATGGAAGGCAGACTCTGCTTCCAAAAAGTTCTTAACCGGTTTGCCATTTTCTGGCGACCGCCTGTTTGGTGAGCGATTGGATGAAATCATTAAACAATCCAAGGGAAAGGACTCATCCTTACCCCAGTCCAAACCAAACAGACCTCAACCACGGAAGGTACAATCGAGGTTTCGGTCCTTTCGGTCCGCGGGCAGGTCTCAATTCGCCTCGTCCAAAAGGCCTCAGAAGGATCAGAGGAACTCCGATTCATGGCGGTCTAAGTCACGTCCTAAAAAGACCGCCGGAGGAACCGCTCCCAAAGCGGCCTCCTCATGACTTTCGGCCTCCTCACACCGCATCCTCGGTCGGTGGCAGGCTTTCCCGCTTTTGCGACGCCTGGCTGCCACAGGTAAAAGACCGTTGGGTGAGAGACATTCTGTCTCACGGTTACAGGATAGAGTTCAACTCTCGTCCTCCGACTCGTTTCTTCAGAACTTCTCCTCCCCCCGAGCGAGCCGATGCTCTTCTTCAGGCGGTGTGCACTCTGAAGGCAGAAGGAGTGGTGATCCCTGTTCCTTTTCAGCAACAGGGTCACGGTTTTTACTCCAACTTGTTCGTGGTGCCGAAAAAGGACGGATCCTTCCGTCCTGTTCTGGACCTAAAACTGCTCAACAAACACGTAAAAACCAGGCGGTTCCGGATGGAATCGCTCCGCTCCGTCATCGCCTCAATGTCCCAAAGGAGATTTCCTAGCATCAATCGACATCAAAGATGCTTATCTCCACGTACGATTGCTCCAGAGCATCAGCGCTTCCTGCGTTTCGCCATAGGGGACGAACACCTTCAGTTCGTGGCACTGCCTTTCGGCCTGGCGACAGCCCCACGGGTCTTCACCAAGGTCATGGCAACAGTAGTAGCAGTTCTGCACTCTCAGGGAAACTCGGTGATCCCTTACTTAGACGATCTGCTTGTCAAGGCACCCTCTCAAGTGGCATGCCAACACAGCCTGAACATTGCTCTGGAGACTCTCCAGAGTTTCGGGTGGATCATCAATTTTCCAAAGTCAAATCTGACACCGGCCCAATCACTGACATATCTTGGCATGGAGTTTCATACTCTCTCAGCGATAGTGAAGCTTCCGCTGGACAAACAGCGTTCACTACAGACAGGGGTGCAATCTCTCCTTCAAGGCCAGTCACACCCCTTGAGGCGCCTCATGCACTTCCTAGGGAAGATGGTAGCAGCAATGGAGGCAGTTCCTTTTGCGCAGTTTCATCTGCGTCCACTTCAATGGGACATTCTCCGCAAATGGGACAGGAAGTCGACGTCCCTCGACAGGAACGTCTCCCTTTCTCGGGCAGCCAAGGCTTCCCTTCAGTGGTGGCTTCTTCCCACTTCTCTGTCGAAGGGGAAATCCTTCCTGCCCCCATCCTGGGCTGTGGTCACGACGGACGCGAGCCTGTCAGGGTGGGGAGCGGTCTTTCTCCACCACAGGGCTCAGGGTACTTGGACTCAGCCAGAGTCCTCCCTTCAGATCAATGTACTGGAGATAAGGGCAGTGTATCTTGCCCTAAAGGCGTTCCAGCCGTGGCTGGAAGGCAAGCAGATCCGAATTCAGTCGGACAACTCACAGCGGTGGCATACATCAACCACCAAGGCGGAACACGCAGTCGGCAAGCCTTCCAGGAAGTCCGGCGGATTCTGCTATGGGTGGAAGCCACAGCCTCCACCATATCCGCAGTTCACATCCCGGGCGTAGAAAACTAGGAAGCGGATTTTCTCAGTCGCCAGGGCATGGACGCAGGGGAATGGTCCCTTCACCCGGACGTGTTTCATGAGATCTGTTGCCGCTGGGGGATGCCGGACGTCGACCTAATGGCGTCCCGGCACAACAACAAGGTCCCGACATTCATGGCACGGTCTCAAGATCACAGAGCTCTGGCGGCAGACGCCTTAGTTCAGGATTGGTCGCAGTTTCAACTCCCTTATGTGTTTCCTCCTCTGGCACTGTTGCCCAGAGTGTTACGCAAGATCAGGTCCGACTGCCGCCGCGCCATCCTCGTCGCTCCAGACTGGCCGAGGAGGTCGTGGTACCCGGATCTGTGGCATCTCACGGTGGGCCAACCGTGGGCACTACCAGATCGACCAGACTTGCTATCTCAAGGGCCGTTTTTCCATCTGAATTCTGCGGCCCTCAACCTGACTGTGTGGCCATTGAGTCCTGGATCCTAGCGTCTTCAGGGTTATCTCAAGAGGTCATTGCCACTATGAGACAGGCTAGGAAACCAACGTCTGCCAAGATCTACCACAGGACGTGGAGGATATTCTTATCTTGGTGCTCTGATCAGGGTTTTTCTCCCTGGCCATTTGCCTTGCCCACTTTTCTTTCCTTCCTTCAATCCGGATTGGAAAAAGGTTTGTCGCTCGGCTCCCTTAAGGGACAAGTCTCAGCGCTCTCTGTGTTTTTTCAGAAGCGCCTAGCCAGACTCCCACAGGTACGCACGTTCCTGCAGGGGGTTTGTCACATCGTTCCTCCTTACAAGCGGCCGTTAGAACCCTGGGATCTGAACAGGGTGCTGATGGCTCTTCAGAAACCACCTTTCGAGCCAATGAGGGATATTTCTCTCTCACGCCTTTCGCAGAAAGTGGCCTTCCTAGTAGCAGTCACATCACTTCGGAGAGTGTCTGAGCTAGCAGCGCTGTCATGCAAAGCCCCTTTCCTGGTGTTTCACCAGGACAAGGTGGTTCTGCGTCCGGTTCCGGAATTTCTCCCTAAGGTGGTATCCCCCTTTCATCTCAATCAAGATATCTCCTTACCCTCTTTTTGTCCTCATCCAGTTCACCAATGTGAAAGGGATTTGCACTTGTTAGATCTGGTGAGAGCACTCAGAATCTACATTTCTCGTACGGCGCCCCTGCGCCGCTCGGATGCACTCTTTGTCCTTGTCACTGGCCAGCGTAAAGGGTCACAGGCTTCCAAATCAACCCTGGCTCGGTGGATCAAGGAACCAATTCTCGAAGCTTACCGATCTTCTGGGCTTCCGGTTCCCTCAGGGCTGAGGGCCCATTCTACCAGAGCCGTGGGTGCGTCCTGGGCTTTGCGGCACCAGGCTACGGCTCAGCAGGTGTGTCAGGCGGCTACCTGGTCGAGCCTGCACACTTTCACGAAACACTATCAGGTGCATACCTATGCTTCGGCAGATGCCAGCCTAGGTAGGCGAGTCCTTCAGGCGGCGGTTGCCCACCTGTAGGTAAGGGCTTACGAGGTTTTACTTTACCCACCCAGGGACTGCTTTTGGACGTCGCAATTGTCTGGGTCTCCCAATGGAGCGACAAAGAAGGGAATTTTGTTTACTTATCGTAAATTCCTTTTCTTTTTCGCTCCATTGGGAGACCCAGACAATTGGGTGTATAGGCTATGCCTCCGGAGGCCGCACAAAGTATTACACTAAAAGTGTAAAGCCCCTCCCCTTCTGCCTATACACCCCCCGTGCTCCCCCGGGCTCCTCAGTTTTTTTGCTTTGTGCGAAGGAGGCAGACATGCACGCACAGCTCCACAGATTGGTCAGCAGCAGCTGCTGACTATATCGGATGGAAGAAAAGTGGGCCCATATAGGGCCCCCAGCATGCTCCCTTCTCACCCCACTCTTGTCGGCGGTGTTGTAAGGTTGAGGTATCCATTGCGGGTACGGAGGCTGGAGCCCACATGCTGTTTTCCTTCCCCATCCCCCTCAGGGCTCTGGGTGAAGTGGGATCCTATCGGTCTCCAGGCACTGAGACCGTGCTTCATCCACAACTCCTGTGGAGCCTGCTGGATAGGAGCCGGGTATCGTTCAGGGACATGGCCCTGCTACTTGGAGGTACTCTGTATCCCTGTGGGGACAGCACACAGCAACACTCCAGCTTTGCTGGGTGTGCTAGTGCACCGGGGACCGCGGCGCTGAGTGTGTTTATGTATAGGGACTGCCGCACTGACCGCCGCTGCCATGGAAACACCGCGGCGCGGCTGGGACTTGTAGTGCGCCGGGGACTTCCACGCCGGCCGCACTTTTATGGCGGCCGCGTTTATTACTAGAGTCCCCGGCTTTTTGCGGCCTAGTTTCCTTTCTTCCCACCCCCAGCCCTGACAGGCAGGGGAAGGGCGGGACGCTGCACAGAACGAGCAGCACTGAGGGCTGGAGCATGCTTTGCATACTGCACCCCTCTCACTGTGCACAGTGCGGGCACCAGTTCCCGCACTTTCTGGGTCACGCCCACGGCTCCCTCCTCTCCTCAGGACGCCGGCAGCCATTCCTGTCAGCTCCTCGGACGCTGCAGAGGGGGACAAAGTCTGGGAGACCCAGGCAGGGACTCTGGTGGCCTCACAACCGCTTTAAGCGGGTGGTAAGCAGCACCTGTGGTGCTAGCCCCATTGTGCAGTAGTGTAACATTATATGTTTATGGTATATATATTTTACACTGTATGGTGCACAGTTGATTTCTGGCTATATACCCTATTGTGTTGCTCAGGGAAGATAATAGCATGGCGCCCACGAAAGGCAGGGGTGCCAAAACACAGGCTTTTTATGCTGCCTGCGCCGCATGTACGACCCCGCTACCGGCAGGTTCCACTGACCCTCATTGTGTGCACTGTTCGGCCCCTGTGGCACTTACTCAGCCAGAGCCTCTGCTAAGAGGGGCCCAGGGGGAGCCACCTGCTGACACTGTCCAGGTGACGGGGACGGAGTTTGCAAAACTCTGAGACTATGGCTAAGATACTAGAAGCCTTGCAGTCCAGGCCGGTATCTCAGCACAGGGACTCTGTTGAATCTTTGTTCCCTGGCCCACCTCAGTTGGACCAACAATGTCCTCCCGGGGTATCTTTTGGGTCCCAGGCTGAGGGTTCTGACACAGACCCCAGCCCCAGGCCGACTAAGCGAGCTCGCTTAGAATTTCCCTCGACATCATCGTATTGTGGAGGGTCTCAGAGGGGGGAATCTCTGGTTGATGAAGCGGACACAGCTGATCAGGATTCTGATCCTGAGGCCGCTCTCAATCTTGATACTCCGGACGGGGACGCCATAGTGAACGATCTTATTGCGTCCATCAATCTAATGCTGGATATTTCTCCCTCAGCTCCTCCGGCGGAGGAGTCAGCTTTTCAGCAGGAGAAATTCCGTTTCAGGTTTCCCAAGCGTACACAGAGTATGTTTCTGGACCACTCTGATTTCAGAGAGGCAGTCCAGAATCACCATGCTTGTCCAGATAAGCGTTTTTCTAAGCGCCTTAAGGATACACGTTATCCCTTTCCCCCTGACGTGGTCAAAAGTTGGGCTCAGTGTCCCAAAGTGGATCCTCCAATCTCCAGACTGGCAGCTAGATCCATACTTGCAGTGGAAGATGGGGCGTCACTCAAAGATGCCACTGACAGGCAGATGGAGCTCTGGTTGAAATCCATCTATGAAGCTATCGGCGCTTCTTTTGCCCCAGCATTTGCAGCCGTATGGGCGCTACAAGCTATCTCAGCAGGTCAAGCGCAAATTGACGCAGCCACACGCACGTCCGCGCCACAGGTGGCGTCCATAACCACTCAGACGTCGGCATTTGCGTCTTACGCTATTAATGCTGTCCTGGACTCTGCGAGCCGTACGGCGGTTGCAGCCGCCAATTCGGTGGTACTACGCAGGGCCTTGTGGCTACGGGAATGGAAGGCAGATTCTGCTTCCAAAAAGCGCTTAACCAGTTTGCCAATTTCTGGCGACCGATTGTTTGGCGAGCGTTTGGATGAAATCATCAAACAATCCAAGGGAAAGGATACATCCTTACCCCAGCCCAAACCGAACATACCCCAACAGAGGAGGGGGCAGTCGAGGTTTCGGTCCTTTCGGGGCGCGGGCAGGTCCCAATTCTCCTCGTCCAAAAGGCCTCAGAAAGATCAAAGGAACTCTGATGCATGGCGGTCTAAGTCACGTCCTAAAAAGACCACCGGAGGTGCCGCTACCAAAGCGGCCTCCTCATGACTTTCGGCCTCCTCACTCTGCATCTTCGGTCGGTGGCAGGCTCTCCCGCTTTTGCGACACCTGGCTGCCACGGGTAAAAGACCGTTGGGTGAGAGACATTCTGTCTCACGGTTACAAGATAGAGTTCACCTCTCGTCCCCCGACTCGATTCTTCAGGTCATCCCCGCCTCCCGAGCGAGCCGAGGCTCTTCTGCAGGCGCTGGGCACTCTGAAGGCAGAAGGAGTGGTGGTCCCTGTTCCTCTTCAGCAACAGGGCCACGGTTTTTACTCCAACTTGTTTGTGGTCCCAAAGAAGGACGGGTCTTTCCGTCCTGTCCTGGACCTGAAACTTCTCAACAAACACGTAAAGACCAGGCGGTTCCGGATGGAATCCCTCCGCTCCGTCATCGCCTCAATGTCCCAAGGAGATTTCCTTGCATCGATCGATATCAAAGATGCTTATCTCCACGTACCGATTGCTCCAGAGCACCAGCGCTTCTTGCGCTTCGCCATAGAAAACGAACACCTGCAGTTCGTGGCACTGCCGTTCGGCCTGGCGACAGCCCCACGGGTTTTCACCAAGGTTATGGCTACTGTAGTAGCGGTCCTCCACTCTCAGGGTCACTCGGTGATCCCGTACTTGGACGATCTGTTGATCAAGGCACCCTCTCAAGAGGCATGCCAACACAGCCTCGACGCTACCCTGGAGACTCTCCAGAGTTTCGGGTGGATCATCAATTTTCCAAAGTCAAATCTGACACCGGCCCAATCGCTGACATACCTTGGCATGGAGTTTCATACCCTCTCAGCGATAGTGAAGCTTCCGCTGATCAAGCAGCGGTCACTACAGAAAGGAGTACAATCTCTCCTTCAAGGCCAGTCGCACCCCTTGAGGCGCCTCATGCACTTCCTGGGGAAGATGGTGGCAGCAATGGAGGCAGTCCCTTTCGCGCAGTTTCACCTGCGTCCTCTTCAATGGGACATCCTACGCAAATGGGACAGGAAGCCGACGTCCCTCGACAGGAACGTCTCCCTCTCTCAGGCGACCAAAGCTTCCCTTCGGTGGTGGCTTCTTCCCACTTCATTATCGAAGGGGAAATCCTTCCTACCCCCATCCTGGGAGGTGGTCACGACGGACGCGAGTCTGTCAGGGTGGGGAGCGTTTTTTCTCCACCACAGGGCTCAGGGTACGTGGACCCAGCAAGAGTCCTCGCTTCAGATCAATGTTCTGGAAATACGGGCAGTGTATCTTGCCCTGAAAGCGTTCCAGCAGTGGCTGGAAGGCAAGCAGATCCGAATTCAGTCGGACAATTCCACAGCGGTGGCATACATCAACCACCAAGGCGGCACACGCAGTCGGCAAGCCTTCCAGGAAGTCCGGCGGATTTTGATGTGGGTGGAAGCCACGGCCTCCACCATCTCTGCAGTTCACATCCCAGGCGTGGAAAACTGGGAAGCAGATTATCTCAGTCGCCAGGGCATGGACGCAGGGGAATGGTCCCTTCACCCGGACGTGTTTCAGGAGATCTGTTGCCGCTGGGGGGTGCCGGACGTCGACCTCATGGCGTCCCGGCACAACAACAAGGTACCGACGTTCATGGCACGGTCTCAAGATCACAGAGCTCTGGCGGCAGACGCCTTAGTTCAGGATTGGTCGCAGTTTCAGCTCCCTTATGTGTTTCCTCCGTTGGCACTGTTGCCCAGAGTGTTACGCAAGATCAGGGCCGACTGCCGCCGCGTCATCCTCGTCGCTCCAGACTGGCCGAGGCGGTCGTGGTACCCGGATCTGTGGCATCTCACGGTCGGCCAACCGTGGGCACTACCAGACCGACCAGACTTGCTATCTCAAGGGCCGTTTTTCCATCTGAATTCTGCGGCCCTCAACCTGACTGTGTGGCCATTGAGTCCTGGATCCTAGCGTCTTCAGGGTTATCTCAAGACGTCATTGCCACTATGAGACAGGCTAGGAAACCAACGTCCGCCAAGATCTACCACAGGACGTGGAAAATTTTCCTGTCGTGGTGCTCTGCTCGGGGTTTTTCTCCCTGGCCTTTCTTCGGCGCTCCATTGGGAGACCCAGACGATTGGGTGTATAGCTACTGCCTCCGGAGGCCACACAAAGTATTACACTAAAAAGTGTAAGGCCCCTCCCCTTCTGCATATACACCCCCCGTGGATCACGGGCTGCTTCAGTTTTCATGCTTTGTGCGAAGGAGGTCAGACATCCACGCATAGCTCCACTGTTTTTAGTCAGCAGCAGCTGCTGACTATGTCGGTTGGAAGAAAAGTGGGCCCATATGGGGCCCCCAGCATGCTCCCTTCTCACCCCACTTTTGTCGGCGGTGTTTGTTAAGGTTGAGGTACCCATTGCGGGTACGGAGGCTGGAGCCCACATGCTGTTTTCCTTCCCCATCCCCCCTCGGGGCTCTGGGTGAAGTGGGATCTTACCGGTCTCCAGGCACTGAGACCGGGCTCCATCCACAGACCCGGAGATCCTGCTGGATATGGAGCTGGGTATCGTCAGGGACAGGGCCCTTCTACATTAAGGTACTCTGTGTCCCCGTACACATCGCGCACACACACACCAGCATTGCTGGGAGTGCTAGTGCGCCGGGGACAACAGCGCGGAGCGCTTGTGCTATTATTCACTGCAGCTTAGCTGAGTGAATTTATGTGTTAGAAACTGCCGCGCCGGCCGCTGCGGGGTGTTTTACACTGTGGCGCGGCTGGGACTTGTGGTGCGCCGGGGACTTCCGCGCTGGCCGTGCACATAGGACGGCCGCGCTTATTACTCGAGTCCCCGGCTTTGCGGCCTTGTTTTCGCTTCGTTCCCGCCCCCAGCCCTGCCAGTCAGGGGAGGGGCGGGACGCTGTACAGACAGTCAGCGCCGAGAGCTGGAGTCTGCTTTGCATTCTCCAGCCCCCTTCACTGGACACAGTGGGACGCCAGTTTCCTGCTCTTGTCTGGGGCACGCCCACGGCCCGCCCCTCTTCACAAGACGCCGGCAGCCATTCCTGCACGCAGTCTGGGCTGGAGAAGGGAGACAAGCTCTGGGCAACCAGTCACAGGATTCGGGCGACCACACACCTGCCTTTGGGCGGGCGGTAAGCAGCACCTGAAGTGCTGACCCCACTAATGCCATTTGTACTTTATGCCTAGATGGCTAGACTACAGCAGCAAAAAGCAAGGGCGCTAAGGCACAGGCTTTCTAGGCTGCTTGTATTGCATGTGCTGAAGTGTTCATTTGTACTTTATGCTGGTATGCTATACACTGCACTGTACGGTCGCTATTCTTGGCTATATACTCCTAGATGGCTGGACAACAGCAGCAAAAAAGCAAGGGTGCTAAGGCACAGGCTTTCTATGCTGCTTGTACTGCATGTGCTGAAGTGTTCATTTGTACTTTCTGCTTGTATGCTATACATTGCACTGTACGGTCGCTATTCTTGGCTATATGCTTCTAGATGGCTAGACAACAGCAGCAAAAAAGAAAGGGTGCCAAGGCACAGGCTTTCTATGCTGCTTGTACTGCACGTGATACTGTTCCACACGGCAGGTCCCACTGTCCCCATTGTGTGCAATGCTCCCCTGTAGCACTTGGTCAGCCGGGGTCTCTGCTAGAGGTGGCTAAAGGAACCACCTGTGAACCCTGTCCAGGGACAGGGACGGAGTTGCAGTTTCGGCTGATAGGTCTGTGACTGTGACTAACATCTTAGAGACTTTGCAGTCCAGACGGACCATGGGCAATGTTGATACAATGCTCCCTGGCCGCCCTCATTTGGAACAAATCAGTGCTCCGGGGGGGTCCCATGCATCCCAGGGCGCAGGCTCTGACACGGACGACAGTCCCAGACAGTCTAAGCGAGCTCGCTGGGAGCGGCACTCGGCTTCATCACTGGTTAGGGTCCCAGCGGGACTCTCTGTATGATGAGGCAGACGTAGCTGATCAGGACTCTGATCCTGAGACCGCTCTCAATCCGGATACTCCGGATGGTGACGCCATAGTGAATGATCTTCTAGCGTCCATCAAGGGAATGTTGGATATTTCTCCCTCAGCTCCTCCGGTGGAGGAGTCAGCTTCACAGCAGGAGAAATCCCTTTTCAGTATCTCAAGCGTATATTGAGTACTTTTCTGGCCACTCTGACTTCAGAGAAGCAATCCGGAAACACCACACTTATCCAGATAAGCGTTCTCCAATCGTATTAAGGATACACGTTATCCTTTTTTCTCCCTGACGTGGTCAAGCGCTGGACCCAGTGTCCAAAGGTGGATTCCCCTATCTCCAGGCTTGCGGCTAGATCCATAGTTGCAGTGGAAGATGGGACTTCACTTAAAGATGCCATTGACAGACAGATGGTCCTCTGGTTGAATTCTGTCTATGAAGCTGTCGGCGTGTCGGTTGCTCCGGCATTCGCAGCCGTATGGGCATTCCAAGCTTTTTCAGCTGGTCTTGCGCACGTGGACACTGTCACATGTACATCTGTGCCGCAGATGGCGTCCTTAACCTCGCAATGTCTGCATTGCGACTTACGCTATTAATGCTGTCCTGCACTCTACGAGCCGTACGTCAGTGGCGTCCGCCAACTCCGTGGTTTTACGCAGAGCCTTGTGGTTGAGGGAATGGAAAGCAGATTCTGCTTCCAAAAAAGTGCTTAACCAGTTTGCCGTTATCTGGTGACAGACTGTTTGGTGAGCGATTGGATGAAATCATTAAACAGTCCAAGGGTAAGGACTCTTCCTTACACCAGCCCAGATCAAACAACACCCAACAGAGGAAGGGACAGTCGAGGTTTCGGTCCTTCCCAGGCTCGGGCAGGTCCCAATTGTCCTCGTCCAAAAGGACTCAAAAAGCTCAGAGAGGCGCAGATTCCTGGCAGGCTCAATCACGCCCAAGGAAGGCAGCCGGAGGAACCGCTACCAAGGCGGTTTCCTCATGACGTTCAGCTCTCTCTCTCCGCATCCGCGGTCGGTGGCAGACTCTCCCGCTTTGGCGACATTTAGCTGCCACAGGTCAAAGACCGGTGGGTGAGAGACATTTTGTCTCACGTGTACAGGATAGAGTTCTGTTCTCGTCCTCCGACTAGATTTTCAGAACTTCCTCACCTCCCGACCGAGCCGATGCTCTTCTGCAGGCAGAAGGAGTGGTAATCCCTGTTCCTCCTCAGGAACAAGATACGGTTTTTACTCCAATCTGGTTGTGGTACCAAAAAACGACGGCTCTTCCGTTCCGTTTTGGACCTAAACCTGCTCAACAAGCACGTGAAAACCAGGCGGTTCCGGATGGAATCCCTCCGCTCCGTCATTGCCTCCATATCTCAAGGAGATTTCCTAGCGTCAATAGACATCAGGATGCTTATCTCCACGTGCCGATTGCTCCAGAGCACCGGTGTTGGCTACGATTCGTTATTGAAGACGAGCATCTTCAGTTCGTAGCCCTGCCCTTCGGTCTGGCGACAGCCCCACGGCTTTTCACAAGTTCATGGCAGCAGTGGGAGTAGTCCTGCACTCTCAGGGTCACTCTGTGATCCCTTACTTGGACGATCTACTTGTCAAGGCACCCTCTCAAGAGGCATGCCAACACAGCCTGAACGTGGCGCTGGAGACTCTCCAGAGTTTCGGGTGGATCATAAACTTTTCAAAGTTAAATCTGACACCGACCCAATCGCTGACATATCTTGGCATGGAGCTTCACACTCTCTCAGCGATAGTGCAGCTCCCGCTGGACATACAGCGTTCACTACAGACGGGGGTGCAGTCTCTCCTTCAAGGCCAGTCACACCCCTTAAGACGCCTCATGCAGAGGCAGTCCTTTTCGCGCAGTTTCATCTGCGTCCACTTCTATAGGACATTCTTCGCCAATGGGATGGGAAGTCAACGTCCCTAGACAGGAACGTACCCCTTTCTCAGACGGCCAAGGACTCTCTTCAGAGGAGTCCACCCTTCAGATCAATGTTCTGGAAATCTGGGCAGGGTATCTTGCCCTGCAAGCCTTCCAGCAGAGGCTGGAAGGCAAACAGATCCGAATTCAGTCGGACAACTTCGCAGCGGTGGCATACATCAACCACCAAGGCGGAACACGCAGTCGGCAAGCCTCCCAGGAAGTCCGGCGGATTCTGATGTGGGTGGAAGACAGAGCATACACCATATCCGCAGTTCACATCCCGGGCGTAGAAAACTGGGAAGCAGACTTCCTCAGTCGCCAGGGCATGGACGCAGGGGAATGGTCTCTGCACCCGGACGGGTCTCAAGAAATCTGTAGCCGCTGGGAGAGGCCGGACGTCGACCTAATGGCGTCTCGGCACAACAACAAGGGCCCGATTTTCATGGCGCGGTCTCACGATCAAAGAGCTCTGGCGGCAGGCGCCTTAGTTCAGGATTGGTCGCAGTTCCAGCTACCCTATGTGTTTCCCCCTCTGACACTGTTGCCCAGAGGGCTACGCAAGATCAGCTCCGATTGCCGCCGCGCCATCCTCGTCGCCCCAGACTGGCCGAGGAGGTTGTGGTACCTGCATCTGTGGCATCTCACGGTCGGCCAACCGTGGGCACTACCAGACCGGCCAGACTTACTGTCCCAAGGGCCGTTTTTTCCATCTGAATTCTACAGCCCTGAACCTGACTGTGTGGCCATTGAGTCCTGGATCCTAGCGTCTTCAGGATTATCTCAAGACGTCATTGTCACCATGAGACGGGCTAGGAAGCCGACGTCTGCCGAGATCCACCACAAGACGTGGAAGATATTCTTATCTTAGTGCTCTGCTCAGGGAGTGTCTCCCTGGACATTTGCATTGCCTACTTTTCCTTCCTTCCTGCAATCTGGTTTGGGAAAAGGTTTGTCGCTCGGCTCCCTTAACGGACGAGTCCCAGCGCTGTCTGTATTCTTTCAGAAGCGCATAGGGCGACTTCCTCAGGTGCGCACGTTCCTGCAGGGGGTTTGTCACATTGTCCCTCCGTACAAGAGGCCGTTAGACCCATGGGATCTGAACAGGGTACTAATTGCTCTCCAGGAGCCGCCCTTTGAGCCTCTGAGGGATGTTTCACTTTCTCGACTTTCACAGAAAGTGGCCTTTTTGGTAGCGGTCACGTCTCTTCAGAGAGTGTCCGAGCTCGCAGCGCGGTCATCCTAAGCTCCCTTCTTGGTGTTTCACCAAGACAAGGTAGTGCTGCGCCTGATTCCGGGGTTTCTCCCTAAGGTGGTATCCCCCTTTTCATCTCAGTCAGGATATCTCCTTATCTTCCTTTTGTCCTCATCCAGTTCATCGATATGAATTGGATTTGTATTTGTTGGATCTGATGAGAGCGCTCAGAATCTACATTTCCCGCACGGCGCCCCTGCGCCGCTCGGATGCACCCTTTGTACTTGTCGCTGGTCAGCGCAAAGGGTCGCAGGCTTCCAAATCCACCCTGGCTCGATGGATCAAGGAACCAATTCTTGAAGCCTACCGTTCTGCTGGGCTTCCGGTTCCATCAGGGCTGAAGGCCCATTCTACCAGAGCCGTGGGTGCGTCCTGGACATTACGGCACCAGGCTACGGCTCAGCAGGTGTGCCAGGCGGCTACCTGGGCGAGTCTGCACACCTTCACCAAGCGTTATCAGGTGCATGCCTACGCTTAGGCGGATGCCAGCCTAAGTAGAAGAGTCCTGCAGGCGGCGGTTGCCTCCATGTAGGGAAGGGCTGTTTTTACAGTCCAAACTTGAGGTATTAATTTACTCACCCAGGGACTGCTTTTGGACGTCCCAATCGTCTGGGTCTCCCAATGGAGCGCCGAAGAAGAAGGGAATTTTGTTACTTACCGTAAATTCCTTTTCTTCTAGCTCCAATTGGGAGACCCAGCACCCGCCCCTGTTCCTTCGGGATTTTTTGGTTGTTCGGGTACACATGTTGTTCATGTTGAATGGTTTCAGTTCTCCGATGTTCCTTCGGATTGAATTGTTTAACCAGTTATTGGCTTTCCTCCTTCTTGCTTTTGCACTAAAACTGAAGCAGCCCGTGATCCACGGGGGGTGTATATGCAGAAGGGGAGGGGCCTTACACTTTTTAGTGTAATACTTTGTGTGGCCTCCGGAGGCAGTAGCTATACACCCAATCGTCTGGGTCTCCCAATTGGAGCTAGAAGAAAAGGAATTTACGGTAAGTAACAAAATTCCCTTCTTTGCCTTGCCCACTTTTCTGTCCTTCCTTCAATCTGGACTGGAAAAGGGTTTGTCGCTCGGCTCCCTTAAGGGACAAGTCTCAGCGCTCTCTGTGTTTTTTCAGAAGCGCCTAGCCAGACTTCCACAGGTACGCACGTTCCTGCAGGGGGTTTGTCACATCGTCCCTCCTTACAAGCGGCCGTTAGAACCCTGGGATCTGAACAGGGTGCTGATGGTTCTTCAGAAACCACCATTCGAGCCAATGAGGGATATTTCTCTCTCACGCCTTTCGCAGAAAGTGGTTTTTCTAGTAGCAGTCACTTCACTTCGGAGAGTGTCTGAGCTAGCAGCGCTGTCATGCAAAGCCCCTTTCCTGGTGTTTCACCAGGACAAGGTGGTTCTGCGTCCGGTTCCGGAATTTCTCCCTAAGGTGGTATCCCCCTTTCATCTCAATCAGGATATCTCCTTACCTTCTTTTTGTCCTCATCCGGTTCACCAATGTGAAAAGGATTTGCACTTGTTAGATCTGGTGAGAGCACTCAGGCTCTACATTTCTCGGACGGCGCCCCTGCGCCGCTCGGATGCACTCTTTGTCCTTGTCGCTGGCCAGCGTAAAGGGTCACAGGCTTCCAAATCAACCCTGGCTCGGTGGATCAAGGAACCAATTCTCGAAGCTTACCGTTCTGCTGGGCTTCCGGTTCCCTCAGGGCTGAAGGCCCATTCTACCAGAGCCGTGGGTGCGTCCTGGGCTTTGAGGCACCAGGCTACGGCTCAGCAGGTGTGTCAGGCGGCTACCTGGTCGAGCCTGCACACTTTCACGAAACACTATCAGGTGCATACCTACGCTTCGGCGGATGCCAGCCTAGGTAGACGAGTCCTTCAGGCGGCGGTTGCCCACCTGTAGGTAAGGGCCGTTTTACGGCTCTATCACGAGGTATTATTTTACCCACCCAGGGACTGCTTTTGGACGTCCCAATTGTCTGGGTCTCCCAATGGAGCGACAAAGAAGAAGGGAATTTTGTTTACTTACCGTAAATTCCTTTTCTTCTAGCTCCAATTGGGAGACCCAGCACCCGCCCCTGTTTTTTTGTGTGTACACATGTTGTTCATGTTGAATGGTTTCAGTTCTCCGATATTCCTTCGGATTGATTTTACTTTAAACCAGTTTATAATTCTTTTCCTCCTTCTTGCTTATGCACCAAAACTGAGGAGCCCGTGGGAGCACGGGGAATGTATAGGCAGAAGGGGAGGGGCTTTACACTTTTAGTGTAATACTTTGTGCGGCCTCCGGAGGCATAGCCTATACACCCAATTGTCTGGGTCTCCCAATTGGAGCTAGAAGAAAAGGAATTTACGGTAAGTAAACAAAATTCCCTTCTTACCAGTCCTTTTTCTTTTTTTCTAGTGCTCTCCCGTGAAAATATATCCATAAAATAGTTACAAAAATGTGAGGGGTGTACTCACTTTTGTGAAATACTCTCTCTATTTCTTTTTTTTTTAATTTTATTTTATTTGACGTCCAATCGGGGTCTATCTTTATTTTTGGGCCAAGATTATCTGCATTTTACTAGTCGTTTTTTTTTGTTTCTTTTTTTTTCCTTCTAGTGCTGTCCCGTGAAAATATATAATAAAATATTTACAAAAACGTGAGGGGTGTACTCACTTTTATCATATACTCTCTCTATTTTTTTTTTTTTTTTAAATTTATCTATTTTTTTTATTATTTCAAGTCCAGCCCGGGTCTATCCATATTTTTGGGTCAAGATTATCTGCGTTTTTACTAGTCCTTAACTATTTATTTATTTTTTTTTAATTTTTTTTTTCTTTTTTTCGCTCCATTGGGAGACCCAGACAATTGGGTGTATAGCTTCTGCCTCCGGAGGCCACACAAAGTATTACACTTTAAAAAGTGTAACCCCTCCCCTCTGCCTATACACCCTCCCGTGCCTCACGGGCTCCTCAGTTTTTATGCTTTGTGTTGAAGGAGGCACACATTCACTCGAGCTCCCATTTTAGTCAGCAGCAGCTGCTGATTGTATCGGATGGAAGAAAAGAGGGCCCCCACAGGGCCCCCGGCATGCTCCCTTCTCACCCCACTAAGTCGGCGGTGCTGTTAAGGTTGAGGTACCCATTGCGGGTACAAAGGCTGGAGCCCACATGCTGTTTTCCTTCCCCATCCCTTAGAGGCTCTGGGAGAAGTGGGATCCTAACCGGTCATCCATTCACTGGGACCGGGCTCCCTCCGCAGCCCCTGTGGGAATCTGACGGACAGGAGACTGGGTATCATCAGGGACAGGGCCCTGCATCTAAAGGTACTCTGTGTCCCCTTGGGGACGGTGCATGGAGCGCTTGGTCTCAGACGCTGCAGCAGCTGCTGTATTTTTATGACGACCGGGACTACCGCGCCGACCGCGCCTGTTTGCCGGCCGCTGTATTAAATTTAGTCCCCGGCTTCATGCGGCCTAGTGCCATTACTCCCGCCCCCGGGCCTGCCAGTCAGGGGTAAGGGCGGGACGGTCGGCCTGACGTCGACAGTGAGGGCTGGAGCACACTTTAGGTGTCCTCCTCCCCCCTCACTAATCACTGTGGGGCACCAGATTCCCTCACTTTATTAGTCGCCGCCCACGGCTCCCTCCTCCCCTGAGAACGCCGGCAGCCATGTTTTAAACACATTCTGCCGGTGGAGGACTTCTGGCTGCAGCTCTGGGAGACCCAAGGCAGGGAATCTGGTGGACACACACCGCTTTTGGCGGTCGGTAAGCCACACCGGTCACCCGGTGCTGGTCCCCCTAGGGTGCCGAACTGTATTTATATAATATATATATATATATATATATATATATATATATATATATATAATATATATATATATATTATATAATTTGTATACATTTTCTCTGTTCGGCCGCATTGTTTTGCTTTTGGCTATATACCCTCAGTTATCACTCTCCTAGGAGACAACAGCATGTCGTTCACAAGGAGCAAGGATGCCAAGACACAGGGTTATTTTGCAACCTGTACCTCTTGTTCGGCTATGCTACCTGCAGGTTCCACCTACCCTCACTGTGAGCAATGCTCGGGCCCTGTGGCACTCGCTCAGCCGGAGCCTCGGGCACTGGTGGGACCCTCGGCCCAGGTAGAACCGCCGGCTTCCCCTGTCCAGGTGGCAGGGACAGAGTTTGCAGTTTTAGCTGAGAAACTTTCTGAGTCACTTTCACAATCCATGGCTCAGTCTATGGACAAATGGTCTGCTAAGATACTAGAAGCCTTGCAGTCCAGACCGGCCCTTACACAGGCCCCGGGCACTGTGGGATCATCGCCCACAGGCCCCTCTCGGTCTGCGCCGCAGCGTGCTCCCGGGGTGGCCCCTAGGTATCACGTGGAAGACTCCGGCACCGACCGCAGTCCCAGACCGGCTAAGCGGGCTCGCTGGGAATCTTCCCCGACTTCATCACGCTGTTCGGGGTCTCAGCTTGAGGACTCTCTGGAGGATGAGGCGGACGTCGCAGCTCAGGGCTCTGACCCTGACGTTGCTCTCAATCTTGATACACCTGAAGGGGACGCCATAGTAAATGACCTTATAGCGTCCATCAATCAGGTGCTAGATCTTTCTCTCCCAACTCCACCTGTAGAGGAGTCGGCTTCACAGCAGGAGAAACACCAATTTAGGTTTCCCAAACGTACACGGAGTGCTTTTTTCGATCACTCTAACTTCAGAGATGCTGTCCAGAAGCACAGAGCTTTTCCGGACAAGCGCTTTACTAAACGCCTTAATGACACACGTTACCCCTTCCCCTCTGACGTAGTTAAGGGTTGGGCTCAATGTCCCAAGGTGGATCCTCCAGTCTCTAGACTGGCGGCTAGATCCATAGTAGCAGTGGCGGATGGTTCATCGCTCAAGGATGCCACTGACAGGCAGATAGAGCTCCTAATGAAATCCATCTATGAAGCCACAGGCGCGTCTTTTGCCCCGGCCTTTGCAGCCGTGTGGGCACTCCAAGCTATCTCAGCTTGTCTGTCTGAGATTAATGCGGTCACACGTACCTCTGCTCCACAAGTTGCGTCTTTGACTTCTCAGGCGTCGGTATTTTCATCCTACGCCATGAATGCCGTCCTGGACTCTGCTAGCCGTACAGCGGTAGCATCCGCCAATTCGGTGGCAGTCCGCAGGGCCATGTGGCTACGCGAATGGAAGGCAGACTCTGCTTCCAAGAAGTTCTTAACCGGTTTGCCATTTTCTGGCGACCGTTTGTTTGGCTAGCGATTGGATGAAATTATTAAGCAATCCAAGGGAAAGGACTCGTCCTTACCCCAGTCCAAACCAAACAGACCTCAGCAACGGAAAATTCAAGCGAGGTTTCGGTCCTTTCGGCCCTCAGCCAGATCCCAATCCTCCTCGTCCAACAGGCCACAGAAGAGCCAGAGGAACTCTTCTGCATGGAGGTCTAAGTCACGTCCTCCAAAGACCGCCGGAGGCACCGTCTCCAAGGCGGCCTCCTCATGACTTTCGGCCTCCCCAAACCGCATCCTCGGTCGGTGGCAGGCTCTCCCGCTTTGGCGACGCCTGGTGGCCACATGTCCAAGACCGATGGGTGAGAGACATTCTGTCTCACGGTTACAGGATAGAGTTCAGCTCTCGTCCTCCGACTCGTTTCTTCAGAACATCTCCGCCCCCCGAGCGAACCGATGCACTTCTTCAGGCGGTGAACACTCTGAAGACAAAAGGAGTTGTGATCCCCGTTCCCCTTCAGGAACGTGGTCGCGGTTTTTACTCCAACTTGTTCGTGGTGCCAAAAAAGGACGGATCATTCCGTCCCGTTTTGGACCTAAAACTGCTCAACAGACATGTGAGAACCAGACGGTTTCGCATGGAATCTCTCCGCTCTGTCATCGCTTCGATGTCCCAAGGAGACTTCCTAGCATCAATCGACATCAGGGATGCTTATCTCCATGTGCCGATCGCCATCAGGGACGAACACCTTCAGTTTGTGGCACTGCCTTTCGGCCTGGCGACAGCCCCACGGGTCTTCACCAAGGTCATGGCATCCGTTGTGGCAGTCCTACACTCTCAGGGCCACTCGGTGATCCCTTACTTAGACGATCTCCTAGTCAAGGCACCCTCCCGGGTGGCATGTCAACACAGCCTGACCGTTGCTCTGGAGACTCTCCAGAGGTTCGGGTGGATCATCAATTTCCCAAAGTCAAAATTGACTCCAACCCAATCACTGACTTACCTCGGGATGGAGTTTCATACTCTCTAAGCGATAGTCAAGCTACCGCTGGACAAACAGCGTTCGCTGCAGACAGGGGTGCGCTCTCTTCTTCGGGCCCAGTCACACCCTTTGAGACGCCTTATGCACTTCCTGGGGAAGATGGTGGCAGCAATGGAGGCAGTCCCCTTTGCGCAGTTTCATCTGCGTCCACTCCAATGCGACATTCTCCGCAAATGGGACAGGAGGTCGACGTCCCTCGACAGGAACGTCTCTCTTTCTCTGGCAGCCAAAACCTCTCTTCAGTGGTGGCTTCTTCCCACTTCTCTGTCGAAGGGAAAATCCTTCCTGCCCCCATCCTGGGCTGTGGTCACTACGGACGCGAGTCTGTCAGGGTGGGGAGCGTTTTTTCTCCACCACAGGGCTCAGGGTACCTGGACTCAGCCAGAGTCCTCCCTTCATATCAATGTTCTGGAGATAAGGGCAGTGTATCTAGCCCTAAAGGCGTTCCATCGGTGGCTGGAGGGCAGGCAGATCCGCATACAGTCGGACAACGCCACGGCGGTCGCGTACATCAACCACAAGGGCGGCACGCGCAGCCGTCAAGCCTTCCAAGAAGTTCGGCGGATTCTGCTGTGGGCGGAGACCACAGCCTCCACCATCTCCGCAGTTCACATCCCGGGCGTAGAAAACTGGGAAGCAGACTTTCTCAGTCGCCAGGGCATGGACGCAGGGGAATGGTCTCTTCACCCGGACGTGTTTCAAGAGATCTGTTGCCGCTGGGGAACGCCGGACGTCGATCTCATGGCGTCTCGGCACAACAACAAAGTCCCGGCATTCAGGGCACGGTCTCAGGATCACAGAGCTCTGGCGGCGGACGCATTAGTTCAGGATTGGTCGCAGTTTCGACTGCCTTATGTATTTCCTCCTCTGGCAATGCTGCCCAGAGTGTTACGCAAGATCAGGTCCGACTGCCACCGCGCCATCCTCGTCGCTCCAGACTGGCCGAGGAGGTCGTGGTACCCGGATCTGTGGCACCTCACGGTGGGTCAGCCGTGGGCGCTCCCAGACCGACCAGACTTGCTGTCTCAAGGGCCATTTTTCCATCTGAATTCTGCGGCCCTCAACCTGACTGTGTGGCCATTGAGTCCTGGATCCTAGCGTCCTCAGGGTTATCTCAAGATGTCATTGCCACTATGAGACAGGCCAGGAAACCAACGTCCGCCAAGATCTATCACAGGGCTTGGAGGATATTCTTATCTTGGTGCTCTGATCAGGGTTTTACCCCCTGGCCGTTAGCCTTACCCATTTTTCTTTCCTTCCTTCAATCCGGAATGGACAAGGGTTTGTCTCTCGGCTCTCTCAAGGGACAAGTATCGGCACTTTCCGTGTTTTTTCAAAAGCGTCTGGCCAGGCTTCCGCAGGTCCGCACGTTTCTATAGGGAGTTTGCCACATAGTCCCACCTTACAAGCGGCCGCTGGAACCCTGGGATCTTAACACAGGGTTCTAAGGGCTCTTCAGAAACCACCTTTCGAGCCGCTGCGGGATGTCTCTCTATCACGTCTTTCGCAGAAGGTGGCATTTCTAGTGGCAGTTACATCGCTCCGTAGAGTGTCGGAGCTTGCAGCGCTGTCATGCAAAGCCCCCTTCCTGGTTTTTCACCAGGATAAGGTGGTTCTGCGTCCTGTTCCGGAATTTCTCCCTAAGGTGGTATCCCCTTTTCATCTCAATCAGGATATCTCCTTACCTTCATTTTGCCCTCATCCAGTTCACCAATGTGAAAAGGATTTGCACTTGCTAGATCTAGTGAGAGCACTCCGGATCTACGTGTCTCGCACGGTGCCCCTGCGCCGTTCTGATGCGCTCTTTGTCCTTGTCGCTGGCCAGCGTAAAGGGTCACAGGCTTCCAGGTCAACCTTGGCTCGGTGGATCAAGGAACCGATTTTTGAAGCCTACCGTTCTTCTGGGCTTCCGATTCCTTCAGGGCTGAAAGCCCATTCTACCAGAGCCGTGGGTGCGTCCTGGGCATTGCGGCACCAGGCTACGGCTCAGCAGGTGTGTCAGGCGGCTACCTGGTCTAGTCTGCACACTTTCACGAAACACTATCAGGTGCATACCTATGCTTCGGCAGATGCCAGTCTAGGTAGGCGAGTCCTTCAGGCGGCGGTTGCCCACCTGTAAGAGGGGGCCGTTTTCGGGTCTTTTTATCGGGGTATTCTTTTACCCACCCAGGGACTGCTTTTGGACGTCCCAATTGTCTGGATCTCCCAATGGAGCGACAAAGAAGAAGGGAATTTTGTTTACTTACCGTAAATTCCTTTTCTTCTAGCTCCTATTGGGAGACCCAGCACCCGCCCCTGTTCCCTTCGGGCTGTTTGTTCTTTTGTGTACACATGTTGTTCATGTTGAATTGTTCCTTTGGTTCATGGTTTCAGTTCTCCGAACATCCTTCGGATTGAATTTACCTTAGACCATTTATAAGTTTCCTCCTTCCTGCTTTTGCACCAAAACTGAGGAGCCCGTGATGCACGGGAGGGTGTATAGGCAGAGGGGAGGGGTTACACTTTTTAAAGTGTAATACTTTGTGTGGCCTCCGGAGGCAGAAGCAAATACACCCAATTGTCTGGGTCTCCCAATAGGAGCTAGAAGAAAAGGAATTTACGGTAAGTAAACAAAATTCCCTTCTTCTTCTAGTGCTGTCCCGTGAAAATATATAATAAAATATGTACAAAAATGTGAGCGGTGTACTCACTTTTGTGATATACTCTCTCTATTTTTTTTTTTTTTTTATTTTATTTGACGTCCAATCGGGGTCTATCTTCATTTTTGGGCCAAGATTATCTGCGTTTTACTAGTCCTTTTTTTTCTTTTTTTTTTTTTTTTTTTCTTCTAGTGCTGTCCCGTGAAAATA
The DNA here is from genome assembly GCF_048569485.1 of Anomaloglossus baeobatrachus. Taxonomy (NCBI): domain Eukaryota; kingdom Metazoa; phylum Chordata; class Amphibia; order Anura; family Aromobatidae; genus Anomaloglossus; species Anomaloglossus baeobatrachus. Next base: position 197,409,002 of record NC_134362.1, on the reverse strand, counting down.
TATAATAAAATATTTACAAAAATCTGAGAGGTGTACCCACTTTTATGATATACTCTCTCTCTATTTTTTTTTTTTTTCTTCTTTCTTCTAGTGTCTGCTTTTTAGTTTGTCTCCAAAGAAGTCCAAAAAATTGTCTGTGCTCTGCCGGGGACTCAAACTACTCGGCTGTCCCTCTGCTTTACACTTCAGCTTTGCTTTTTTGCATCTTCTTTTGTTTACAACCACAAGCCCAGCTAAAGCCATTAATTACAAATAGTTGCTGTCCATTTTTTTTTTTGTTTTTTTTTTTTTTATTTTTTTATTTAACATTGACTGTCTTCTATCATCTTCAGGTGTATCCGGCTCCTGACCTCCCGAAGGATTATAGGCCCGTGCACTATTTTAGACCCGTGCTAGCGGAGAACAGTCAGAATTCGGCAGTTCTTCAGGCCATGATTGAATCCTCCTTGAAACCCAGTGAGACGTCTGTCAAGGAGCAGCCGGCCAGCAGACACCAACTTAATGCTTCCCAGCGAAGAGAGTTGTTGGGAGAAGCTCCACTTCAAGGTGAGGGCGATGAACGTCTGTACAAATCCTTCTAGCACAGTCCGTGTCCCCCACTGGAGTGTGTGACCGCTGCAGCCAATCAGTGGCCGTACTGGTGACACAATGGCGGATAACCCCTTCAATTTGTGTTGCTTTGTTGTATTAATCAATGTTTTATTTTTGGGTCTGATTTCTTTAGGATCTACTTCGGTATTGGAGCTCCTTTCTGAAAAAGACAGGGGGCGAATCCTGGATGTGAGGCAGAATCTGGAAGAACAGAGATCCAAGGCCCAGAAACTTGCACAGGAAGCTTTGGAAAAGCGTTTCCAGGTCTCCGCTGCAGAAGAGAAGGACAACAAGTTGCAGCAAAGCCTTCTTGACAGGCAGCTGATACCGGAGCACGCCGGAGAGTTCCGTCCATTTGAAAGAAATCCGGAAAAGCAAAAGAGATATGAAAATTATATCCGGAGCCTTCACAAGGGACAGAAAGGTACCAATGATTTAAAGGGACTGTCTCATTACATCAAGACTCCTTATATCCGAGAGCTCCATGAGCTGAAATGGTGTTGGCTAATATTGTCATCATGAGACCGCTCCCGTTTAAAGGGAACCTATCACCAGATTGCGGGCTTCTAAACTAAAACTAGCATCTGTGCTGCATTCTATAAATGTGCACGTTAACACCCCCCCCCCCCCCTTTTTCTTTCTCCCTCTCCCTCTCCCTCTCTCCCTCTCTCCCTCTCTCCCTCTCTCCCTCTCTCCCTCTCTCCCTCTCTCCCTCTCTCCCTCTCTCCCTCTCCCCCCTCTCCCCCTCTCCCCCTCTCCCCCTCTCCCCCTCTCCCCCTCTCCCCCTCTCCCCCTCTCCCTCTCTCTCCCTCTCTCTCCCTCTCTCTCCCTCTCTCTCCCTCTCTCTCCCTCTCTCTCCCTCTCTCTCCCTCTCTCTCCCTCTCTCTCCCTCTCTCTCCCTCTCTCCCTCTCTCCCTCTCTCCC